>NW_026067960.1:4625943-4878526 GCF_014885135.2 Alexandromys fortis
CATCATCATCACCATCATCACCACCATCATCATCACCATCATCATCACCATCATCATCATCATCATCATCACCACCATCATCACCACCATCATCATCACCATCATCATCACCATCATCATCATCATCACCATCATCACCACCATCATCATCACCATCATCATCACCATCATCATCATCATCACCATCACCATCATCATCAGACTTGAGGTTGGCTTGGCCTCTACATAGTGAGTTCCAGGATAGCCTGGGCTACATAGTGGAACCCTACTTCAAAAATAAAATAAAATTAGAGAGCAGGGAGTCAGTGCAGCTGGTAGGGTGCTTGGCTGGCATTCAGCCTTAGACGCCAGCTCCAGCCCAGCATGAATGGGAATCCCTGACCTCGGGAGGTGGAGGCAGGACAATGAAGGTTATCTTCAGCTACTTAGTGAGTTCAAGGAAGACTGGGATATGAGACCCTATCTTTGAAACAAAAGGAAAACAGCACCAAAAAGAGTAAAATTAAGAAAATATTGACTGAAAAGCTTGAGTTTGATGAAAGATACTCTTAACAAATTTAGAGAGCCCAAAGGTCCAGCACACGGGAAGGGCAGGGAGCACGGTGAACACAGAACAGGAGCTGGGGAGGTGCTGTCTCCTTCATCTATGCATGTTTGGGGAGGAGGCTGTTAAGGTCTACTTCACACAGTATATGTTACACAATGAAATATTAGTCACACGCTAATATGAGCTTAGAGTGTGCCTATTTTGGGCATTAGACAGATCTAGGCTCTGAGACTCTTTTAATTATGTGATTTATTTGTGTAACCAGTTTATTCTCTCCATGAGGTCTAAGCAAGGTGTGAAGCAGGTCGTTTTCCAGTTATTGTATTTCTAAATATTTCCTGCATAAACAAATAATGGTATCTATTAGCAAACAGTTCGGGGTAGTGCTTTGCTGCTTGGAAATATGAGTGCAGAATAGCTTTTATTTATGACAGTTACTGAAAGCATTCAGCAGAGTGGCACGGAATAAGCAAACAATAATTGCCTGTTTATTATATTTATAATTGTTATTTATGAACTGTCACAAGGCCTAGCACATATCACTAACCCATAAACATCGTGTTTGTAAGAATAATAAGTACTTTATTATATTCAGGCTCAGCAGAGTCTGGCACCACACGTGTGGGAAGAAAGTGGAAGTTTATTCTTGTTAATTATTATTATTAAGTAAAGCACTTAACAACAGTTCTCCCCGCAGGCGCTAACTAAACAGACTCACTGGAGACTGCTCCTCCTCCCAAACCGCACGAGGCCACGCCCCCTGGTGTGGAAGCTCCGCCCTCCCCCGTCCGGGCAGTGCCTTGCTGAGCCCCAGACACCATGCGCATGCGCAGTCTCCCTTTCGCCGCCGCCAGAGCCTCTGGCCGCAGCTGGGCCGGCCTCTACAGCGTGCCTGCGTAGTGCGTGCGTGCGTCGGGGCGTGCGTGCATACGTGCGTGCGTGCCGTAAACTCACCGGGCACCGCGGCCTCGCCCTCCGCCCCTGCGCCCCGCCGCCCAGGCCGCCGCCCCCCGCCCGCGCCGCCGCCCCCGACGGGGAGGACCATGGCGAAGGTGGAGCAGGTCCTGAGCCTCGAGCCACAGCACGAGCTCAAGTTCCGAGGTAAGCGGGCGGCCGGCCCGGGAGCTGTCACTCAGCTCCCGGCGCCGGAAGGGACGCGCCCTGAGGGCAGGACACTGTCCGCCGGAGGCCCGCACGCACCAGGCGCCTAATTCATGCATGTGGAGTCAGTGCACGGAGTCTGTGTGAGTTACCTTCTTGTCAGCCCCCCACCCCCACCCCGGGCAGCCAACAACAGCCCAGGAGTCCTGTGCACACTTTTTGGGTAGTTCATACACTTTCTGTATCCATTTGTGTGTAAAGGTGCACTTTACACATGTAAGCATGCACACGTGAATAAAAAGGTGCACATCATACAACTGTATGCACAGAATATGCATGTTATAGTGTGTATACATACATTTATGTATGTATATGTACACACATACAAACACACGTATTTATGTACGTGTATATGTAGACTCACCAAATCTAAGGGTCATGAGGCAACAGGGGCCATGTCTGGCCCATTCCTTCCTTCTTGGCATGTTCTGAGCCACCATAGTGGACACTGGAGGCCTATAAAGCTCATCACACCAGTGAGCAAGATGGTGGTGGCAGGCGGTGGTAAGTGCTCTGAAGGAAAGGATGAAGCTAGACTCTATGAAGGTGGACTTTAGGTTGGCTGGTGTGATCGCCCAGTATTGTCTGTATGTAGCCCACAACAGGTGCTCATGATTGGGATGCCGAGAGTCACCCGTTTCTCTACTGTTGGGAAGCAGTGTACGGCTACCCGGTTGGCACATACGGACATTTCAGAAGTTTGCCACACTTAGCCATTGTACCCACAGACTCCCGGGAGACGCTTCTGAGCTGCGGCTGAGGAAGCAGAGGCTGTCCAGTTAAGCCCAAAACAACTTCAGGAAGCCTAACACTGGCTGTAGGGATGGCCCAGCAGCTAATGGCGCTTGCTACCAAGGCTGACGACTAGAGTTCAGTTCCTGAGACCCATGTTGTACAAGGAGAGAACCGACTCCTGCAAGTTGTACAGACACACAGACAACATACACAAACATTTTCAAATAAAAATATCCCGTTAATGTGGATTCTAGTTGCCAGAAGCCCCCCACTTACCAGGATCACCTGGAGCTGGAGAGAGGTGGTGTTGTTTGTTAGCAGCTATTTGGAATTTGGTGTGGTCCTCCCTGTGTGTGCTCCTCCCTGTGGCTATGCAGCAGTGAGCTGCAGCCTCCAGTTATGACCGTTGATGCTTCCGTGTGTTTGGATCCTGTCATCGCTACAAGGTGTCTGTCTCTGTATGGTGTGTGTGCACACATGTAAGATCGTCAGCATGCATTGTTACTTTTTATTTTGCCTTTATTCTTTGTGGGGATATGTGTGCCGCAGTGAACGTGGAGCGGTCACAGGACAGCTCACAGGAGCCATTTCTCTGTCCATTACGTGGGTGTCAGGGATTGAATTTTGAGCTGCAGTCTTGTTCAGTCAGTGCTTTGACCTACTGGGCCATCCCGCTGGCCCTCGTTCAGGCTTGACCTTGAGAAGGCCCTCCGGCTTCTCGACTGCTGGGATTACCGACTTCACAAATATTTGACTAATAGATTATTATAAAACGGGCTTTGTGCTAGCTGGTTCCATGCACCTCTGGGCTGATGTAAGTCTGGAGCGTGTTGAGGTCAGCTGTGATGTTCAGAAAGGTGAGTTAGATTGAATGCATTCTTACTTAAACACATTTTCCACTTAGGGGATATCAGGCTCTAACTTCATTGAGGGACATCTTTGTTTGACTTTCTGTGGTGGTCTCTGGGTTCCTTGGAGGAGACTGAAAGCCAGGTAGCCAAAGTGGATATGGTAAGTCAGTGGCTTCACCGGGGTTGCCTGGAGTTCTTCATTCAGGAGCCCAGCTCTGCCTCCCCCTAACTTGGCTCATTGGTCCATATCCATGTGTTGGGACCCAGGAATATTCCAAGTCTGGTTGATGGTGCGCACCCGTCCTTCCTCGGCACTCACTCACCCACCCTTTCCACCCCGGGAAAGAAGGGACAGATGAGATGGTCCAGATGGGAGAGCATGGTGGGCAGTGCAGCCTGGAGCATGGGGAGCGTCACTGAAGCTGGTTACAGAGGTCCAGTAACAGCAGGTGGAAGTGGGTGGGTGTGTTCTAGACGTGGATGGTGGTATGCATAGAGATCCAAAAACTGGGGTGCTTGCTTCTTGGGAATGGCATGGGTAGGAGGTGCGGCGCAGAATGAAAGGCCAGGGTTGGCTGGTCCACAGGAGTCGGGCCTGCACATCCACCAGGTTGAGACTGTGATGACTTGTTGGGCCTCCCTTGGGTTGAGCCTTGAAGCTCCAAGCGCCCCTACCATGTCCTCTGGTGTGTGATCTGGGAAGGAGACAATCATGTTCCACTTCTTTTAGTTGCCTGTGTGTGACCTTGGGCAGCTACCTTACTCCTCTTGCCGCCCTTGAGTGGATGGCTGTGCTAAGAAGGTGACACCTCTTCAGCCAACATCACTAGTTGCCAGGGAGATGGTCCAGAAGTTTGATGTCCGAATGTCCTCACTCTGGAAGCATCCAGGGATGCGTGGGCTTCCGACAGGCTTTGTGAGCACAGAGCCCTTGTCTCTTGGAGATGAAGCCTTACCTACTGTGCCCTTCAGGCAGATCTGGAGGGAGCGGATATTCTGCCTTAGCTCCCTGGTGCTGGGATTGTGGGTGGTGCCAGCTGGGGTGTTTAGTTTCTTGGTTTGTTTGCTTTAAGCTGGGTGCTGAGACAAGAAAATGAGAGGCCCAGTAGTTAGCTCTTTGTGTTAAGGGTGAGAGCCTTCAGATTTACCTGGTGTCCTTTGTGTTGTTGAGAATAAGGACTCTGATTTCTGCAGTTCCTCTTACTAGATTACACTTGTGAGCTAATCAAAGCCCTTGTTTTCTGGGGATCCTCAGACTTTTACTTCAGTTGAAGATGATGGTGTGGTATGTAGTATTTGCATTATCTCGGGATTTTGTGTGGTATGTTAAATTTAAATACATTATAGACTGGACATGGTGACATACACCGATAATCCAAGTACCCTGGAAACTAAGGCAGGGAGATTGCGGGTTCAAGATCAAGTTGGACTACATCTCAAGAAAACATATAAACAAAATAAAACCAAACCCATAACCAAACCCCAAAAGGGCAGGAGTGTGATGTCAGTCAGTGGTATAAGACCCTTCAGTTTGATTCCAGCACCACACACGTATGCATGTATACATACATACGTACACATACATGTACATACATATATGCATACATGCATGTAAATAGAGGTTTCTCTGTTCTGCCCCGTTCCTCTGCCACTTCTAAATAATCACTCAGAGGCTTAATATTAATTACAAACTGCTTGGCCTATAGTTCAGGCTTATTACTAACTAGCTCTTACATTTAAATTAGCCCATTTCTATTTATCTATTGCCACGTGGCTTTTACCAGTCTGCTGGCATCTTGCTTCTTGGGCAACTGGCTCACATTTCCCTCGATTCTGCCCTTCTTTCTCCCTGTATTTTCCCTCCCCTCCCTTTTTTTTTTTCTATTTTTTTCCCTCCTCTCCCTCTCCCTGTATTTTCAATTTGGCTTTTCCACCTAGCATTATTCTTTCTACCCTGCTATAGACCAAAGAAACTCCTTCATTAACCAATGGAAATAAAACCTACAGCATATAGAAGGTTATCTCATAGCACACACACACATATATGTATATATATGTGCACATGCACACACATGGGCATGTACACACAGATTCCTATAGTTCTGTGGATCATGCTGCACTGCCCTGCATTCAACAGTCAGAGGAGACAGGAAGATGGGAAGACGTGGGGTATGTAGGGCTTTCCAAGACCCCTGATTTTTATGAAGTCTGTAGATGCTCCTTCAGGCCAGGACAGCTCCTGAGAGAGTGAAAGGCTTCAGAGGCTTGTGGAAGGAGTGCTCTCCCTTTCTCCCTGCCCGACCTTCCAGGGCCTGATGCTACTTACACCTCTCTGGGAGCTCTGACATGTGTCTGCATCCATCCTCTCAAGACTCTGTTTGTCTTTCCTGTCCCATCAGATCTCCTCTGGTAAGTGGTGTCTTGTACATTTGGGTCATTGTCTGGGAGTCAAGCCTCCCCCACCCCATTGTATTCGTAGTGGTAGCTGGGAATGACTGCTAAGTACCTCACTGGGATGAGGCACCAGCTGCTTGTGGATTTGACTCCTCCTTGCCTGGTTCTGCCACTAAGCTGGTGACCTCTGAGAAGTCAGTCGCAACACCGTTTGTGACTTGGGTACTTGAGCATTCCAAACTTGTGGATAGACACTATCTTTTGTGTGGAGAGAACAGATTCAGGTGGTCAGGTTGTTGGGTGATTCAAGATGGGTGAAATTGTCTGTGGCCTCAGACTGTCCTGTACAGCATAACAAAATGTCAGCAGACTGGTTAAGGCTTTCTGACGGCCGTGTGGTTTAAATCCATCCTGAATAGATGATTTTCATGTGTTTAATTATTAACCAGCTTGTTCATCAAAATATAGCGGCATTAGTTCACTGGGCTTGAGTCAGACTTAAATCTTCATTGATAGTACTGTTTACTCGTGCAACCTTATCCCTAGGAGAAAAAGTGTGAACTAGAAGGTAACTTTCTCTTCTCTGCTTCTTTTTATTAAAAACATTTGGCAGTCCTTGGCCTTGCACTTGGAAGGCAAGGCGGCGTCTCCGTGAGGACTTGTGGCGGGCGGCCTGGTAATTCCCTAATAACTTTTCATCCGCATGTTGATTTATCGAAGTGATTAGTCTGAGCTGATGGTTATTAAGAGACGGCTCCTAAGCGGCATTAACACCATCTTTTATTTATTACTCTTAGATGGCGTCTCTCTTCCAAAAAGACGGATTTTGCGCCTGCAGTCTTAGGCTAAGTAGTTGAAAATTAGGGACGGAGCATGGGAGTAAGTCCCTTGGTAGGCACTCAGGTGCTACGGAGAGTGTCAGAACAGAGACTGGACTTCTCAGGTGAAGACTGCTTCATCTGTCCCTTTCCGTGGTACAAAGCGTGCCATCTGAAGATGACCCTGTCCAGGGGGAGCAGAGCCGTCAGCAAGATGACAGAAGATGAACACAGAGAGCGGGTTCCATTAGTCAGGACGGGCTTGCCTTGGAGTCTTTCATAAAATAAAAGCCTTGAATTGTGCTAAAACAAAGTTGCATTATGGTTTTCAGCAGCCCCCTCGTTTTCTGTCATTTCAGGCCCTTTCAGGCCATTGTCAGTACATCACACCCAGATGACTTTGGCCCTTGTTCACAGGTTCTTTGAAGCCCTTACCTAGGGACCTGGGCGGCCACCTCAGAAACAAGAGTGGCTCAGGAAGCCGAGCTCTGGAAGCAGAGCCACTGAAGTTGAGTCATTCCAAGATTTTCTTTAAAAAAAAAAAAATGGTTTGGTAATAAAATACTTCCTGAAATTTCCATTTTCTTCAAAATGCTAAATGCATCTTTTTTTTTAAAGAGAAGCTGTTATTGACTGGGAACGTCCTCATGGGTGCTTCCGGACGCCCCCCTTGGAAGGGGTGTCTGGAGTCAGCGCTGCTGATAAAATTAGATAATCTCACAAGAAAATGCTTGTTATTTATATAAAATGTTAAGAGTAAATATCCATTATTTAAAATTGATTGTCTCATTTGAAATTTAAAGGGATATTTAAAATGTATCCCCCACCCTCAGTGCTTCAAGGAGGCTTGGTTCCTGCAGAGAGAGGTGACAGGTTTACAGCCACGTGAAGTGAAGTGCGTGAAGTGAAGTGCGAATGACCAAGTAGGGTGATTTCCTCCTTTCATCTTGAAGGTCCTAGCACTTTTTAATTTTTATGTACAAAGTCTAGCCTGCTTCCCTTCACTGGGTAGATAGTCTGGACTGATCCGCTCAAGAAAGGGTGTAGTCCATGAAGTCCATGTCCTTTGAGTACTGATGGGGGCGTTTTTGGGCACAAGTTTATCCCACCTGCATTCTGAGTAACAGCAGGAACTCCACCCAGAGTTTCAAGGTGACTCCAGCAGTGGCTGGTGACCTGTCTGCCCTCAGATGTCCAACAAGGGAAGAGACCAGGGTAATCTAATGTCATTTCATCTTTTGACCCTTAGGCTCTGAGGAAGCTGGTAGCTTTCTTGTGATCTCTCAGGTTCTGTGGCATTTTATAGCTCTGCCTCACCAGAAGCAAGCTGTGGTTCTGCCCACTTCTTGGGTGGCTCAGTAGAGTTCATGGTGGTAGAGGTTGCCTCAGCTTGCAGAGACTGGCGAAGTGTGAATCAGGAGAGGTGAGTGTTATTCCTTGGAAACTACAGCTCCCAGACTCCTCCTGGCGTACGAACACCTTGGCGCACTGGCGTGCCCAGGTGCGGGTCATTCCTCCCAGATAACCTTGTGCTTCCCGTTAAAAAGCGAGCTTCAACGAGGTCTCGCTCTCTCGCCCCCTCTCTCTCTCTCACCCCTCTCTGGCCCCTTGTGTGTCTCGCACACCCCATCCCTTATCGTGTTTCCCTCTCCCCATTAAAGCGCACCCACGTGGGAGCCGCATGTCTCGTCTATCCTGCGTTGGTCCACACACCCCACCCCGCCGTTTTTAAAGGAATAATAGTGAGTTTACCCAGAAAACATTGTTTGGACTAAATGGTCCTTCCAGATGCTACACAGCCCTTTCTTGGCTGAGCCGTGAGCTTTCTGTCCTGTGTGCTAGCCTTGGGCAGAGAAGCTGGCCAGAGTGAGTCGCCTTGTATCTAGTGACATCTCTCCTATGGGTAGTTCTGTTTGAGGTGTGTCCTGGGTGGATGAAAGCATTTGGCAAGTCCAGGGGAGCTTGAGGTGCACCCCGTTGTGTCAGTGTATAGTGGGTGTTTAGCCACTGTTGTGGTGTTTGGGTGTTCCTTCCTCTCTACCATTTATGCCCTGGGTTGATTCTCCTTGCCCTCCTCTCTGCCTGCTAGCTCATGGAGTAGCAGTCACATTTATATGGTCAAGCAGCCTAGAGAGGCTGTGACTGCCATGGGCCCCCTTCATCCCGTTCTCTTTGTGGAGGGCTTGCTTTTCTCTGGCAGACTATGGCCTCCCAACAGTCTGAGGCATGTCTTTTTGTCCACATTGGTACAGCTTCCAGAAATGCAGATCTGGCCATATCTTGCTTAAGTGTGTTACAGTCACCCATGGCCAGGAGGATAGATATTAGATCCTTCAGCAGTGAGATAGATGCCCAGCTGTCACTCCCTCTGACCGGCGTCTCCCTCTCCAGCCTTTGTTCTCCTTGGTCACAGGACTTTTGCACACACCACGTTCCCTCCTCCCTAACACTCCTTCCTCCTCAGTTCCAAGGTTCTATAACTGCTTCACTGCTCCGCAGTCCCCTTGCAGACGCTAAAGCACCAGACTATCTTGATGTGCAGGTCAGTTGGGGGCCTGCCTCTCTCCTCCTTGAGTCTCCTGCTATGTGCAGCCCACTGACTGGACACAGTGTTTTCAGGAAAGCCTGGGGCTTCTCTCTCCTTCAAGGGCACAAGATGCCCCCTCACCAACACATATACTTCCTGCTCATCAGTTAGCTCCCTGATACTTCCCCCGGCCTCTCCTGTCCTCTCTTCTGTCTCCTCCATCCTTGTCCCAGAGGCACCTGTGGCATGCTCTTCCCTGAAGAGAGCCTTCCTCCCCCATCCTCACTTGGCTAATCTTCCTTCACGCCAGCTGCGGATACAGTGAGTCTGAGATGCAGCTTCACGTCTTCTCTTTGCCTCTGCATTCCTGTCTTTACTCCTCTGAGGACCTCCTCCATCATCAGGTTTCTCTCTGTGATGCCTGACCTGTCCTTGGCTTTTCTCGTGCTTGCTGGCCTCTTCCTCGTCTTTTACTGGTACCTCTATTTCCATTTATCAGGATTCTGGCTTTAGGCTTCCCTTGTCCTGCCTTTCTTGTGTTACCCATTAATAATACCTTCAGCTCTTTCTACACAATACCCTGCCTGCTATGCATCTCCAGGAGGCCCTTTGGCTCTTTTGGCTGACTAGACCTCCTGCCAACCTCGTTGTCATGGAAACCTTATACTCAACTTGTTCCATCCACCTTTCCTCAGTGATTTACCCTCTCACCCTTGAACCTGTTCCTGTGTCTTGGGAGTGTCCTTTGTCCAGTTAGGCAAACATCATTTATTTCCCTTCTTCTCGTTTTCACACCTGTGAAGCCATTTGAATCATTAACTCCCTCGCCTGCTAACTGCACACACCCTGCAGGATTGATGCGGTAGCATGCCCCCGCCCCACCTGCCTCTGTCATATTTTGAACTGTTTTGTATACAATCAGTGGACTTTCATTTTTCTAGTGCTGGGAATCAACTCAGGACCTCATGCTTGCTAGGCAGGTCCTCTGCCGCTGAGCTGCACACCCAGCCCTTTGCTGTGGGGGAAGGGTGACTTTATTTTGAGACAAGAGTGTCACTAAGCTGCCCAGGCAGGTCTTGAACTTTCTACCCTCCTACCTCAGCCTTCTAGGTTGCCTGTCATTACCTGCCTGGGCTAACAGAAAATTCTTAAATGAAATGTGACCTTGAGACTTCTCTGTTTTAAAAACATTCCTTGGCTCCCTCAAACTTGCATTGCCCACCAGCTGTGATAGGAGAATAATGTAAGTTAGTTTGAAGAGCTTACTGTAGGCCTTAAGGCTATTATAATAGACTCAGGCTCGTGCCACAAGAGCTTAGGAGATACATCATGTTGGTCTCAGTTGCAGACATTGTTCTTTGTTCCAGGTAAGCTCTGGAATGGCCCTTCAGTGTGCCTGAGTGAGCCCTGGAATGATCCCCCTGTGGGCTTACTGTCTCCAGTCCTCTGGGTGGGAAGCAGTAGTGCTTATCTCTCTCGCCTGAGAGTCTAGAGCCTGCACCATTGCTAGTCGTTTCCTGCTGTCTGCAGTGTACTTCTGCTGTGAGGGAGGAAAGACTGGGAATCCTTAGAGTTCATCTTCCAACGAGGTGGAAGTTAATGCTGAGTGAAGACTGACGTGAGTTAAAGGGTTTAGGAACAGCTCTTTTTATTTATATGTGTCACTTATTTTTATTCATGTGTTTACTTTTTATTTATATGTGTCACTTATTTTTATTCATGTGTTTTATTTTAAAAATTTAAAAAATGTGTTTTATTTTTACACTTTAAAATATTTAAAAGATTTTGTGGTTCTGGGAATGGAATTTGGGGCCATATCTATGCATGTGCTCTTTCCTTGAGCTGGATTCTGACTCCTGGGCCCCAATTTAGATAGGGCACTGGGGAGCCACTTTACTGCGGTTGGTTACACGTGACCTGAGAGGTTGAATGTATACAACTGATGTGTAAATATAAGCCATTTGTAGGAAGAACATTCTAGACCCTGAGAATGACAAGTGTAAGGCGGGTGACAATGAGTCCCTGAGGTCAAGGGCAGCAGCCTTGTGCCTTGAGTGATAGCGAGGCAAGATGAGCTCGTAAGGGCACAGACAGGGAGACTACCTGAGAGTTGGGGTTGTGCTGTGGTGGGAATGAGGAGTGCTTTTAAAAGTTTGTTATTAAAATGGCCTGGCTGATGTATCTGGTAGTTTGGACTATACATGGGAACTCCATGGCTCTTAGGTGATCTAGACTTCTGAACAAGAAAGACAGGTATGGTGGACCAGAGTAGCAACAATGAGAAAAAGATGAGAGGTACCTGGGTTCTGACCGTCTTGAGGGTGGAGCCCCAGGATCTGCTGCCGACTAAATAGGGAAGCTAAGAGCTGACTTGGCAGAGGGGCAGCGTGGGGAGAGTGGGTCTCAGGCAGGTTGGGTAGGTGTGGCAAGTGCAAATGTAAGAAAATAAGCCAGGAGAGATGGGAAATGGATAGTGGGCCTGGAAACCTGGAAGCTAGGGCTGGGCGTAGACATACCTGCAGAAGTCAGCTCGTTGTTACGGTGAAGTAGAAAGGAGTAATCCCTGGCTGTAGGGATTCCCTGTGCCTTCTAAAATAGCGGGTATTTGAGCAGAGCCTTGAAGAATGAGCTTGCCTCCCAAAGTAGGGATGGTATTTCCATCTGAATCTCCTCTCACTGGAATGGCTATGGAGGGTCTTCAGTGACAGGGAAACCAGACTATAGTCTACCCTAAGAAACCACAGTGGTGAGATGAACAGAGACACAGAGGCCACCCATGTCCTCCACGGGCTGTGTCATCTGTACCAAAGAGGGGGCCACATGGAGGAGTCCTGTAACTGAGCTTGATGCTGCTGTGAAGCATTATTTGCATTGCAGTAGCTGCAACCCAGAGAAGTTGGGGCCCCTGCCTTGGGGTCACTCCTGCCCCTCAGCTGGCTTCTCTGTGTACGTAGACTGTCATTATGGAAAATGGCTTGCTCTCTATGGTCACTGTGAACGTGGATTTTGGTCTTTTAGGTAGAGAAAGCTTGCAGGGTGTTTGTTAGTTGATGTGGTAAAGATTGTGGACAGGAGCATTTGGTTTCTAAGCTCCCTTTGGGATAGGTATATAAAATTCAGCTTGCATCGGGTCTGCCCTGCTGGATGTCATAAGGAAGTGTAAAAGGCTATGCTGTATATGGGCAGAGAGTTTTACATTTAAGAAAACCCAGAATATCACAGAAAGGTT
Source organism: Alexandromys fortis (assembly GCF_014885135.2). Taxonomy (NCBI): domain Eukaryota; kingdom Metazoa; phylum Chordata; class Mammalia; order Rodentia; family Cricetidae; genus Alexandromys; species Alexandromys fortis. The sequence goes on from NW_026067960.1 coordinate 4,638,206, forward strand.
CTGTGTGTGTGTGTCATTTGTAGCCAAGGTTGGCTTGGAACTCATAGCAATTATCCTGCTTCAGCCTCCCAAGTGCTGTGATTACCGCGGTGACCTGCCACATCCTCTGAGCAGCGTCCTGTTCGGTAAGTGAGTTTCCTGATCTGAAAACAACTTCTGTCACAGTTGAGTTGCTGAGACCAGTGCTGGGCTGAGCATATTCTAAGCTGTAACTTTGATTTGTATAAGTTATGTAACTGACAGCTCATAGATTAGGACAGTGCCCACAGGGTGTTCTGGGCAGGAGCCAGCTTGCAGAGCTGTGTACAGTCTTCCCTATGATTCTGGGTTTCACTGTGTAGCCCAGGCTGGCGTTGGACTCACAAGAGGTCTACCTGCTTCTGCCTCCCAAGTGTTGGGATTAAAGGTGTGTGCTATCATGTCTGGCTACAGGAGCTTTCTTTATGTAGAAACAGAAATAGCCACATAGTTGAAAAAGCGCCAGACATAGCATAGGTAGACATTAGTGGGCACCAACCTTAATTTAAACCTTTCTGTAATGAGATAGGTGAAACTTAATGAGTAATTTAGGTGTGCTTTTGCTCTCTGTCTGCCAGTCTGTACTTCCTGCTTTTCCTTACTCATCAGAGTTTAGTATGGTCTCTCCATGTTCTTTGTATCAGTGAGCTATGAGCCACGTGTCCTTCATGCTTTTCAGAATAGCAGTTGCAATACGGATCCGGTTCATCCTTTCCCATCGCTGTGTCATATCCCTTCAAGAAATGTAGTACATATGTTCCACACGAGAACCCTCCTAGAGTCCAAAGCCTCAGGGCTGCTTTGTTTCCTGGGCTGTCCTTCCTGCATAGCATCCCATGTTTTCTAGGTGCCTTCCTGAGATTGATCTCAGGCCTGTCCTTGTTGACAGGTTTCTGTCTTCATCGGTTCTGCAACCGTTCAGTCCCAAAGAAATACACAGAGGTCTACATTAATCATAAACTGGTTGGCCTATTAGCTCAGGCTTCTTATTAACTCTTTCTTACATCTTAAATTAGCCTGTAATTCTTGTCTGTACTAGCCACGTGGCTTGGTACCTTTAGCAGTGAGGCATTCTCATCTTGCTTGCTTTGTGTCTAGGTGATGACTGCAGATGGCGTCTTTCCTCTTCCCAGAATTCTTCTGTTCTCTTCGCCCTACCTCTACTTCCTGCCTGGTTGCCCTGCCTATACTTCCTGCCTGGCTACTGGCCAATCAATGTTTTGTTAAAATACAAGTGACAGGGTACAGACCATTGTCCCACAGCATGCCTTAGCATCTCTGGTCATTGGATTCTTAAGCTAGGAGAGTGCTGGCCAGTTTTCCCACCTGTGGAGGACTCCTTGACAGGCAGTTTAAGGGGCTCAGAAGCTAGGAATCAGTGAGCTGCCAGTAGGGGGTTGTCATCTTCTTCTGCCAAGCTGGCCCTTGGCTTCTTTGATGTTGCTGTCAGTGACAGCCCTGGGTGTTGATTCCTCGGCTGTGATGTTTCTCCGCAGCCACCTGTCTCATGAGGATGTTGGAGAGGATGCTTTATTAGTTTAGAATACTTTGGGTCTAAAACTTCTTTGGAACAATCTTTTGTCTATATGCAGGATTCTTTATTTTTTCTTGTAATTTTCTTGTGATTATTTCAAAATGAGAGCCATAGGATTGGGCTTCAGCCTGTGCTGTTAAAACCATACTGGTTACAATGATTTGGTTTTGTTTCCAAAGCACTGAGTTAATGTGTGAGATTAGGAGGATAGACTTGGGAAAAACAAGAACTTCTTGTGTCCTTCCTGGAGGGTTCATGGTTGTTGAAGAGCTGGTCTTCTCTGAACATGTTATATGACCTCTTGACCTTCCTCCCTACGCTCTCAACTCTGAGCGAGGTCTTACTGTGCAGCCCAGGCTGACCTTAAGCTCTTGATCCTTCTGCCTCGGCCTCCCTTGAGCTATGATTATAGGCATCTGCTCCATAATCCACTAAGCCTGCTCACTCTTTGTTTTTTTGAAGCAAGGGAAGTTTAAAAACCGGAACAGCTCTAACCAGGGCACACTTAGAGGGCTTCAGATTTGGTGCTGTTAGCAGCACGGAAGCGCTCATGCTGGCCTGTCCATTCCTCCAACCCTTTTGCTACTGCTGGTCCCCTCTTCTAGGCGTGGGTGTGACAACTGATGTAGTCAGTCCGTGGAAATGGAAGCAAACATGCACCGTGGTCCTGTGGGGGAGATGCTGAGGTTGAAGAGCAAGCCACGCTGCAGGGACATCTGGTAAAGAGTTCAGCCTCTCGGTCTCTGTGTGCTCTTCTTCAAGCCTTGCTGAGTGCAGTACCCTGCTCCTGGAACTACACTATGCACTGACTACCAGCTATGATCAGGGGACAAAGTCATGTGATCTGTGGTTTCCATTCTGTAGGAACAAGTATGGCATTACAGTCAGGAAGGGAATGCAGGTGGCAGGCCTTGGTCCTCGGTGAGAATAGACTGGGACAGAATAAGTAGAAGCAGCAAATTCGACTTCAGAAGATCTGTGTCTCCCAATTGTAATATATTTCACATGTACAGAGTCTATTGTATCGAGACCTCAAGGACTGTTTTATTGTCCCAGCAGCGTCCATCAAAAGTCTTGCTTCTGCCTGAAGGCTCTCTGTAGGGTTGAAGTGAATGTGGCCGCTTATTGTTTAGAGGGTCATCTCTGTGTTTTTGCCCTTTCTAGAATGCCACGTGGTGACCATCACTTAGAATATGAATTTAGGGTCCTGCCATACCTTTTCATGGCTCGATTACTTATATTTTAGTGACTGTTATCCCTCTGTCTGGATGCTCCACGTTTTACTGTCTCTACCTTCTGAAGGGCTTGGTTTTGTCTCTGGTGAGGCTGTTGAGTCTCCACTTCACCAAGGAGAGTGATGCCTGGCTCGGATAAGGAGACTGTGGTTGGTTTTGTAAGAAACACCTACTGGACCAGGCCGGGGGGTTACAGCTCCATGCAAGAGCCCTTGCCTAGCATGTGTGAGGCCCTCAGTTCAGTTTTGAATAGCACCACGAGAAGAAAATAAACAACCTGGCTGCCTCTTAGAGTGGCTGCACTGACTTCAGCTGTGTTGGGAAGCAAAGTGGTGACCTGCCATTGTGTTTTCAGCCTGCATTTTCCTAAGAGTAAGTGGTGAGCATTGTCCCATGTACCCTTTGCCCTCTGCCTGTCTTTGGTGAGATGTCTGCATCTCTTCTGTCCGTTTTTAAACCATGTGACACATTTTCTGTGTTGTTGGGTTTCAGTTTTCCGTACAATTGACAGATGATCCTTTATCAGGTGTATCTTCTGTAGATAGCCCTCCTGTAAATAGCTCCGAAGCAGGATTGTCCTTCCAGCCTGTTGGAATGCCTTTTGCAGAGCAGATGTTTTTATTTATTTGATTTTTTAGTGCTGGGGATGGGACTCAGGACTTTTTGTTTGTTTGTTTGTTTGTTTGTTTGTTTTTCGAGACAAGGTTTCTCTATGGTTTTGGAGCCTGTCCTGGAACTAGCTCTGTAGACCAGGCTGGTCTTGAACTCACAGAGATCCGCCTGCCTCTGCCTCCCGAGTGCTGGGATTAAAGGCTGACTCAGGACTTTTTGAGTGTTAGATAATAGTGCACTTCTGCAGAACTTCAGCCCAGCCCACAGGTTTGGCATTTTAATGAACCCAGCTTAGCACTTCTTTCTTCCATGGATTCCACCACACTCATTTCCCTGAAAAGTCTCCCAAGTCCCAGGTGTTACCTTCCAGGACTCTTATTTAGTATCTACTTATTTCATTCATTGAGAAACAGGATCTCACTATATAGTCTTGGCTGGCCTGGAACTTACTCTGTAGACCAGGATGGCCTTAATTGAACTTACTCAAAGAGATTCTCCTGCCTCTGCCTCCCGAGTGCTGGGACTAAAGATGTGAGCCATTATACCTGGCTGTTTTAGACATTGTTAATCTTTATTTTCTAGTACAAGTGAATTGTGGGTTAAAAATAAAATGCCTTCTTTGCCTCTTCAACACATAGTCTTGCCACTTAGCAGACAGAATCCTGAGACATGCTTAAATCTGCAGATGAGAAAGACCCAGGCTGGGCCCCGAGTTCCTGAACTTTTCACTGTGGCCTTTACAGTTGCCAGATATGAACTCTTCAGCTGCTGTGTTGTGAAGTTGGAGTTTGGGTCAGACAGGAGGAGTTCTGTGTCAGTGATGCTCTCTGGGCACTGGGCACTGCAAAGTGCTCAGACCTTGCAAAGGTTGGGGGAGTGCTTAGATGTTCCCTGGACATTTCCTGATTGGTAACTTGTCCAGCTTACTTGTCTTGTCCTGTTTCTTTCTGAAATAGGACTTCACCTCATTCTAGCCTAGAATTTTCCTTTTGTGCATCCCGTCCTGTAGCTCGGGCTGGCTTGAGCTCATCGTCCTTCTGCCTCAGCCTCTGGGATTGCACACGTGAACCTCCGCTACCTGACTTGGGTCTCACTGTCTCTGGGGAGATCTCAGTACCTGGAACTGTGACTTACCTTCTCCCTTGAACTTGAAGATAGGACTGTAAGTCTGAGCTTATATCCTGTGACCTGCAACAGAAGGACCCCCCTCCTCACTGTTTACTTTTGTGAACACACGTATTTCCTTTGTGTCTGTGTTCTTTGCTTTTTCAAACAAATGGAATCCAGACCTTTCATTCTTAAGTAACTTCAAAGACAGCGGGGCAGGCTGCAGGGCCTCGGGAAGGTGCGGGTGGTTGATGTCATGCTTTGCTGGATCTAGTCCCTCCAAGAACGAGTGGAGGAGTTCATATTCCGTTAGCTAATGCTGTCTCATGAGCATCTTCAGCAACCTTAATAAATGCTTGCAGGTGCACACAGCTGTAACGGGAAGGAAGAACCCATTCCACCTGTGACATAGAAGGAAAAATGTCAAAGCACTTCGGGAATTTACTTCAGGTTGGGGTTGCTCCTCTGCTCATTCATGCTGGAGATGTGTCATTCCTGATTTCACACAGATATCTGGACCAAGGGATGGGTGACCCGGAAGAAAGTAACTAAAGGAGGCGGTGTGTTCCAGCTCTAGAGACACACATCATTTTTTCATCTCTTAAAAGGAAAAGAAAAACCTTAACTTTTGAAGGTTTTGTTTGTAAAATTGGCTTTGTATTTTATAAGCAATGTTTAAATCCATTGGTAATAACTATGCATGTTTGTGGAGTAAATCCCATTTTTTACATAATGCTTTAATGGGAATGGCAGTTTGATGAAATGGAAGTGACTAGGAAAATCTGAGTGACGCTCACAAGCCGTCATGTCATTTTTATTGAGGTTTTTGTGTGTTCTAATTCATTAGTACAGGAGAAAGGAGAACACTAACATGGTTTATCTCCTGTAATTACTTAAATCGAATTTATTTTCAATAAAATTCTTGGAATAAATTGCCCAGAGTGGGGCGAGGAGGATTAGCCCGTTTTTTTTTTTTTAATTTTTTTTTTTTACAGAATGCCTTGGTTTTTACCCATGAGACTTTGCTGCTCTAGCAGTGCAGTGATGTCTGCGCTGCATCTGTCTCCAGCATGGCTCCCTCTAGAGCGCTACAAATTAACGCCCAGACCCAAGGCAGGGTGTTGAGGGAGAAATACTGCTTGTTTTATCCCCACTCACTGTTACCAATATTGCTTGTCTTTTAATAATTTAGACCGTCTTTTATGTGATTCGTGTAAATTGAAACACCATTTAGATTGCCACATAATAGGCGGGCCCAGAGAGCTCGCTACAGCGTGCTGCTCACCGGGACTTGGCTCGTGGATAGAGTCCTAGAAGAGGTCGGTGAATTTTGCACCTGGGCTCCTCGGCCCAGCTTTATGGGAGCAGAGGGGGAAGACAGTAGGAGCTGGGGCAATCATCTTAAATGTTCTGCCCTCCATGAGGTCTCTGTGTGTGGTAGGGTCTGTTACGTGTCTGGTCTGCCTGTGTTTCGGTGCTCTTGTGGCAGAGCTCTTCAGAAAGCTTTGCAGCCCACTCTTTGGAAGTGACTGGGTTATGCTCAGATGACCACTCTGTATGTCTGCCTTTTATTTATTTATTTATTTAAGATTTCTGTCTCTTCCCTGCCATCGCCTCCCATTTCCCTCCCCCTCCCCCAGTCAAGTCCCCCTCGTTAGCCCAAAGAGCAATCAGGGTTCTCTGCCCTGTGGGAAGTCCAAGGACTATCCACCTCCATGCAGGTCTAGTAAGGTGAGCATCCAAACTGCCTAGGCTCCCACAAAGCCAGTACGTGCAGTAGGATCAAAAACCCATTGCCATTGTTCTTGAGGTCTCAGTAGTCCTCATTGTCCGCTATGTTCAGCGAGTCCGGTTTTATCCCAGGCTTTTTCAGACCCAGGCCAGCTGGCCTTGGTGAGTTCCCGATAGAACATCCCCATTCTCTCAGTGTGTGGGTGCACCCCTCGCGGTCCTGAGTTCCTTGCTCGTGCTCTCTCTCCTTCTGCTCCTCATTTGGACCTTGAGATTTCAGTCCAGTGCTCCAATGTGGGTCTCTGTCTCTGTCTCCTTTCATCGCCTGATGAAGGTTAATATTCAGGAGGATGCCTATATGTTTTTCTTTGGGTTCTCCTTCTTCTTTAGCTTCTCTAAGAACCCGAATTATAGGCTCAATGTCCTTTATTTATGGCTAGAAACCAAATATGAGTGAGTACATCCCATGTTCCTCTTTTTGGGTCTGGCTTACCTCACTCAGGATAGTGTTTTCTATTTCCATCCATTTGCCTGCAAACTTCAAGAAGTCCTTGTTTTTTACTGCTGAGTAGTACTCTAATATGTATATATTCCATACTTTCTTCATCCATTCTTCCATTGAAGGGCATCTAGGTTGTTTCCAGGTTCTGGCTGTTACAAACAATGCTGCTATGAACATAGTTGAGCATATACTTTTGTTGTATGATAAGGCCTCTCTTGGGTATTGCTGGGTCCAGGGATAGGTTGATGCCGAATTTCCTGAGAAACCGCCACACTGCTTTCCAAAGTGGTTGCACAAGTTTGCATTCCCACCAGCATGCCTTTTTGGTTTTTGAGACAGGACTCATTCCAGATTGGCTTAGAACCTGCCATGTACCAAAAGGTGATAACCTTCAACTTCTGATCCTGCCTCTGTTCTCCCAAATGACCCACTATGTCGGGCCCTTTTCCTGTAGGCCTATTGGTGTTGGAAACGGGCCCTTTCAGAGGTGACTTTGTCCCCCAGGATCCTGGCTGTCTGAACACCTGCACTTGGAGAGCAGTGTTGGTGTGTTTTGTGAAGTTCATGCCTGGCAGGTTGTACCCATGCAGGCTTACCAAAGCTGTTTTTAGCTCTCCTTTTTATAGACTTTGCTTACTTGCAGTGATTCCCACCTTAAGTAAAGGGGGATCAACATCTTCCCATCTTTCCATGAGTCAGCCAGTGTGTAACAGAGGTGGAGTAAGGTAGAATTCCCGTAAGCCCCTGGACGTTCTCAGCACTAAGTGTCTCATTTCTCCCTAGAGGCCAAGAACTGGTTGCAAGGGTGGTGTCTTGTCAGCACCCAGCTGTGACTCCCTGTGGCTGTCAACCTTTTGGGTACAGGTTAGCTGCCTCCCATGCTTTCCCAGCTGGGTAGCGGGGTGGTTAGTCCCCTTCCTGGCTTCCAGCCTGGTTCCTAGAGCCAGAGCAGGGCCTCCTGAAAGGTAGGCAGAGGGAGACATCCTCTTCAGGCCTTTGGATCTAAAGATGTTGCCTGTGAAATGAGAAGAGGGTGGTACAGTCGTCTTGCTGCATTGCTGCAGCATAGGCATGCATCCCCGTGGTCCCCATGCTATGGAGAGCAGGGTCAGTGGAGGAGGGGCTAATGGGACAGCAGGTGCTACAGCCAAGGGCACCTACCTGTGTCCCTGTATTGAGATGGCGCTCGGCTTCCAGCCCGCAGTTACTATATGGTTGAGGGACCTGAAGTTGGATGACTGTGGCTGGTGACCACATGTGAAGGGAGGTGAGCTGAGGAGCCATGTCAGGAGGCTGACAGGGAGGGTGTGTTTTGCACAATGAGATTCAGCAGGTGTCTGGGATTTCAGAATGTGCATCAGCAAATGTGAAAAGTGTCTGATGTTCGGAGTGTCCCCCAATGTGCACATCTGTCCCACATGGACGATCAGTGCTCCCTTGTAGGTGCACTGCTGCAGTGTGCTTGGTTTTGGACTCGAGCCTCTCCCTCTCCGTCCACCATTTGTGTTTAAGCTAAGCTTGTGTTTAGTTATTCTTTCATACTTTGAGTACCTCAGAGGAAGCCAGCCTAAGGCAGTCATTTTCTGGAATAATCTGTGAGTAGTTTTCCTCCTGGTGCATGTGTCTTGAGACCTTTACTTTGTCCAGACACGGTGCGAGGAGCGGAGATGGACAAAGGATGATCCTGCCCTCAGCAGCACAGGAAGCATGGGTGAGCATACCTTTGAAAGTCTGTTGGGTCTCCTGACATGACAGGTGAGCTAGTAGATATTCTTTGTAACCACGGAAACACACTTCCCTCCTCTGCTCCCTTATAAACATGAAGGTGGAACCGAAAAGCCTGCCTATAGGAAACAAAGATGTAGCGCTTGTGTTGAAAATAGGTGAACTTGAAATGATGGAGGGCTGAGGATATAATTCAGGGGCTGGACATGTCCAGGTCCCTGGATTTGCTCCATAGCAACACACAGGCATCAACACAGACGTGCATGTGCACATGACAAGAGGTCTTGCAGTTCACCTCTCCTGATCTGACACCCCCCACCCCTGTAAGCCTAGTGGTCAGGTGCCCACTGATTAGCCAGTGAGAAGCAGTTGTGCGGACCGCACCATGTACATTGCTACTAAGTCTAGACAGTGGTATGAGCTCCCACATGGTTGATATTAGTTACCACAGGCACAGATGAAGCTTATTAACTTCTCTGCATACATCTTTCATTGTTTGGTTTGTTTTAAGAAGCATGTTTTACTTCTTTAATTAAAAAATCTAATAAAGGAGGAAATGAATAAGTAATAGTAATAAACAGTAGCCCAGGGCCACAGAACTCCACTCCAGGCTTCTCAGGAGCCTGGGTGCTTAGAGCTGCTAGCAGGGCTCGGAATGAGGCCAGCTGTCTTTGCAGTTACACTGTTAGGAGTTTCCTCTCTACAGAGCCCTACCTCCCAGAGGTCACTTGCCACCTGCCACCTGGTACACTGGGGACCCATGCCTGGGCCTTCATATAGTTTCTGCCAGATTTCTTTGGGCTTCTGTGGAAGCGCACATTGAGCACAAGTAACTGTCGTTGGGTTTGGACCGTCTGGTCTTAGACCCTGTCATTCGTACAGGCCTCCTGTCTTCTGAGCTGTGTTCCTTTCTGTAACACAGCAGCGATGGCTCCTCGCACACCCTAGCTCTCATCACTGCTGCCAAACCATTCTGTCCCCTGAACTTTCATCACAGGACTACAACCTCTTGTCTCTCTCTCTCCATTTAGGTCCCTTCACTGATGTCGTCACCACCAACCTGAAACTTGGCAACCCAACAGACAGAAATGTGTGTTTTAAAGTGAAGACCACAGCACCGCGCAGGTACTGCGTGCGGCCTAACAGTGGGGTCATTGATGCCGGGGCCTCTCTCAATGTGTCTGGTAAGTCCTGGGTCTGGAGGTCATGGGTGGGTTCCAAAGGGCCTAAGCCTAGGGCTTCGTCAGAGTGGGTATGTTCAGGGTTGTGCAGGGGGCTGCGGACTTCTCTTCACCTCTCCCATTACCCTGCCCAGGGTAAAAGCTTGGTTCTTCCACCTCTGGCTTTCCATAATCCATGTCTCTTTGTTTTAATGCCTGCAGCCTCTACACCTTAGTAGCTGGAGCAAAACTAAAACAGTGGCTTTAGCCTTGACCTCAGAGCTAGTGCCTCCGTGCTTTGGAGTTCAGTCTGCACTTTGACGATAGGTAGAAAGAGACAGGTAAACTCAGTCTTACTTTGTGGGAGACCACTGGGTAATTATCTTCCTGAAAGGACTTCTGATGGTGCCCATGTCATCCAGCTACTGGAGGTGCACTCTGCCTACTGAAAGCAAAGGTGGGGCTGAGGAGTTGGGGAACATAGGCTCTATCAGGGTTCATTTCCCAGGGTCTAGCTTCTGCAAAGAGGCTGATAAAGTGCCCAAGTTGAAAACTGGTTTTCAGAGTTAAGGAGGTCTGAGTGATGTGCTAGAGCTTAAATGTGTTTAGAAACTGGTGAACTTGCAGCTCATTAGGACTCGTAATGCTCAGAGAAGCTGTGGGGGAGTGTGTGTCCTTTAGACACCAGTGACTCAGTGTCCCTAGCTTCAGCATTGTTAAGGCCACCTCTCATTTGAAGTGAGTGCCTGTCTGGCTTTTTCCATGATAGATTTTGATTGTGATACATTTGGCTATTCATTTGACACCTAAAAGAAAATGATTCACCTCTTTGGAAAGATACAAGGTGTTTCATTATCTCAGGCTCTGATTCCTCGCCCCCGCTGGTGCCTCTCATTATGGAGCACCTGCCCCAGCTCCCCCTGCATGCTCTTCTCTGAGTGTGCAAGGCCTGATCTGGACTCCTGAGTCAGATTTTCAGTTGGGAGCAGTTAGCTGGTAGCTAGCACCGACAGAACACCGACGGAAGGCTTCCCCTGCTGGACCTCACACACACCTGGCACACACTGTGCCTGCTGCTTTGTCACGGCCGTTCTGTGTCCATCTCGAGTCATTAGACTGGTGTGGGACGGAGCCAGTGCTCTGTGGCTGGCGTGCTGGAAGAAAGGAGTGGTCAGGGGGTGGATTTCTGCTTCCTCCATGTGTCTTAAGTGTTTGCTGAGATTAGTGCAGCTGGATTCTTTTGTCCTGTTCCTGTTTTGTGTGGTGCCAGAGGGTCTTGTGTAGTTGAACTGTGTAAACCCCGTTCCTTTTTTAGCCCCCAACCCTCAATTTTCTTATCCATAACACATTTTAGAAAATTTGAGTTTATCAGCAGATGAAAATCTCCAATTTTCATAGGAAAATAGCAGCCTGGCTTTCTGAGTAAAATAATCTCAGCATATAACTATGCAGCGTGGGTGTGCCTCCTGATGTTATAGGTGATTGTGTGGTGTGCGTGCACATGCATACGTGTGTGTTTTTTACCAGAAGCAAATCCTTCCCAGTCTCGGGAATGTTCTGAGAGTGATCAGGCTCTTCGGGGAAGGCTGCTTTTGTTGCTGTGGCTTTCTCTGCAGATCAGAAAGTAAGGAACCAGCATGAATGTGATCCTTCCCTGTCACATGACAGGCAGAGCTCGGGCTAGAGGCAGATGTTCTTTCTGTGGTACTGTGCTGCAGCCTCCCCAGGTTAGGGGGTGGCTGCCTGAGGATGAATCTGAAATGTAATCCATCACAGGGGTCGGGGAATAAAGAGAAGTTTGCAGCTTCCTCTTGGTGAGATAGGGTGTGGCACATGAGAGAAGATTCTGTGGAGACACTGGGTGTCTGTCTGTTGGTGGCCTGAGAAGGCCAGGAAAGCCTTGGGTTCTGGGTGCACAGATGTCACACTGTACACATGCACACCTTGGCTTGGGGAGCTCTGTTTTTGTCTAGACCTGGTTCCTCGAGGGGCGCAGTTCCTGGGGTGACAACATGGTGAGTCAGAGTCCCTGGAGAAGGCACGTTCACAAGCAGAGGACTGTCCTCGGGATGCTCACACCCACCTGCTGCTTCACATGGTTTGTCCTTGAGCCTCTGACTGACGTTGGCCAGCATGGTCACCTGTGCACATTCTAGTGTTCCCAGTGTAAATGCACAAAGGCAGCCGGCCTGGGTGGGGACAGATTCTATACTGTTTGCATTGCCTTCATGAAGCAAAGGTTCTGTGCATTTTTATGAATGTGTGGCCTCCTGAATTCTTTTTTTTTTTTTTTTTTGATTTTCGAGACTGGGTTTCTCCGTAGCTTTTTTGGTTCCTGTCCTGGAACTAGCTCTTGTAGAGGAGGCTGGCCTCGAACTCCCAGAGATCAGCCTGCCTCTGCTTCCCAAGTGCTGGGATTAAAGGCGTGTGCCACCACCGCCCGGCTGCCTCCTGAAGTCTTATCAAACATACATTTATGAGTGAATTTTTGCATGTAATTTACAAAATGGTGACCGTCAAATGAACTTCATATCAGCATGGTTGTGTTTAGCACCCAGAATGTCACAGGATACCTGGGAAGGACAGGACCAGTGCATCCTTCCTTTTCTGAAGACCCTTGGGAGGCTATTAGAGCAGGCTATAAATCATCCCTGTAAAGACAGGGGAGGGACGGAGGGAGGAGGGGCACATGGAGTGAGAGAGTTGGAGGGGATGGGGGTGGTCATGATAGGGCTGGGCCTGTAAGGCTTTTGTTTCTTGCATCTTGACTGTGACAGGCACAGGCAGTGATCCTCAGCCACGCTCTGGTGCTCTGCCTGCCTTTCCAGTGAACCTGACGTTCAAGGTACCTTACCTCATGCTTCAAAAGCTCAGGCTCTGACCTGCCATGCTGGTTTTTTTTTGATAACACAGTGAATCTGCGTCTGTAAGGTTTCTTTCATTAACCTAGGCAGCCTCGTCACAGTTGGGCAGAGGTACAGCCTAAGGTTTTGTGTCAGTGAAGTGTGACATGTGGACATTCCCGTAGAGGTGCTCCGGGCCTTCCTTTGTCTTTACATCTGTATAGCTCAATAGTCTGCTTGCAGCAATCCGCAGCACAGCTAGCGGTCACTCCCAGAGTGCCAGAGTGGGCACGTGCTTCTGATGAGCACTGGCCTTCTGAGCTGGGCTTGTACACGTGGCTCTGCACGTTGGCAGCCCAGACCCTGTGGAGTTGAGCTTGTAGGAGGGAAGTTGATTCCAGAGACTTCCGTCATAGGGAGGCTAGGACCTTTGCCCTCATTGTCCGTCTGAAGCAGGTGGGAGTAGCCCTGCTCTCGCTTCACAGAGCTAAGTCTCTTTCAAATTGTATGGTAGGGAAATATTTTTAACGTATGTAAATTCTGAAGATGTCTTTGTGTAAGGCTGTTAGTGGTGGCAGATCTTGTTTTTAATGCTGCAGTTTAATAATGAGGGACCTTTCCATTAATATTCCAAACCATGCTTGCAGCATGTACAGCAGATGAAGTGGTAGAATTATGGGCCCATCAAAAATACTTAGGCTTCCTGTAATATGACATTAAGTTTAGTATTTGTGCAACCTCTGAATTCTCATCCCACGAAGTGGGGAGCGCTTTCCTTTGCAGGGCAGTTATTCCCATTGCCTGCCCCTGTGCCAAGCACAATACACACGAAGAGTGTCTATGGGTGTGGATGGAGTCATTAAAGACCCCAGCACTTAGGTCCAGATTCCCTTTACTCTGTGTGCCTTGGGGCTGGAGATGGAAGAAAGTCAAACATGGGTCTCCCAGTATCTATTTTAAACTGAAATTCAGAGCACAGAGGGGCAGCATTGGTCTCTGACAGCCCCTTCAGGACTCTTTTTTCAAAATCACATTTAAACCATAAAGTTCTTCCAGTAACAGAATGAATATCAGCGTCTTCTGGGATGAAGATGTTGCTCAATTAATGTAATTGGGCAATATTGGAATTGATTATTAATCCGTTTAGGATGGTGCTGGCTTGGGTGGATGTTGCTGTTTACTGGCATTGGCCTAGCCAACTGTGGGCTGCAGCATTCAGGTGTTGAACCTCAGGGTAAAAGTGCCCCCAGCCTGCTGACAAAGAAGCCTGCCATGCATCTTCCAGAGTGCATAGAGAGACTGCCTTGGGGCTTTAACACAGGAAGCCGATCATTGCTTTGGAAGGCTCTGATAAGTGCAGACTTTTAACTAGAAGTCTTCACTACTCTGAGATAAGAACCGGCTATACTGCTGCTTAAGATAAATCCCTAATCTTTTCACCAGATTAGATTATGGCTTAAAATATTTTACCAACAAAAATTCAGCTTAATTGTGCTTAAAGCCTTTTGAAGCTTGCCTTAGGATGCAGGTTTCTTAGGAAGACTGTCCCCATGCTAAATGAATATGATCAAAGGGCAGGACCCAGAACACTGGGTAGGGGATACTTAGCTGGAAGGTACCTTTTGCTTCTATAAGGTGATTCAGGAGTGAAGTGGTAAGTGCTCCCCAGACTGGTCCTTTGGCTCCCCTGGAAGTCCCATCCTGCTCTTTCTAATCTCACTATTCCATTCTGGTCTCCAGCTCTCTGCAGAACACAGGGAGAAGGCTTGAGATCAGCCTTGGGAGAGAAAGTAGCAAGGGTACTTGGCAGACTGGTCATGAGCACTCAGAGCAGGTGAAATAAAAGTTGCCAGGTATAGGAAGTCCATCCTCTGGGCGTAGGACACACTGGTCTCTGTTTCAGATGGTCAGTCTTCAGAGGTTTTGCTCACAGGGCTTACTGAGGAGGAGATGGAGGTGATGGGTGCGCAGTTATACTGGGAAGCCCGAAGAGAGGCCAGGCTGAGCCCTGATGTTATTTACAGCACAGGAAGTCAGTTGAAAAAGCCTTCATAACGAGGACTGAAAGAACCTTGGCGTTTGGCCCGAACAGCCTGTTGCATGCCTCCTTTCTATTGATCCTGAAGGAACGGTGAAGTGTGTGCCCTGTGGCTTCTGCACAGCCAAGTGGAGCAGGCTGCCAGGTGCTCGCTACCTGAGCTGAGAGGCCCACAGAGCACGCAGAGTTGGAGCGGCAGCACTCTCATAGCCAGGTGGAGTTAATTATTCACCTGCTAGACCGGAGGCCCAGGAAAGTAGTTTCAGGGTCAGCATTGTGAGACCCCTGAAGGAAATAACGAACTTACTCAGGGTGAGGGTGAGGGTGAGGGTCAGCTGCAGTGTCCATCCCTTTGTTTCAGGTGAGTGGTTCATCATTTGCAGCCGATAAGAAGCTCACGCTGGGTTTTGGTTGTTTAAAAAAGTGCAGTTTGGTCTGTGGATCGTAGTCTTCTGATGTGTGGACTGTGGGAGGAGGGAGAGTGGCAAGAAGAGATGCAGGAAAGGATAGGGGAGCCCCTTGGGGAGGGCAGGGAAATGTCTTCCCTTGAACATTTCTGTTTTTTAATTTATTATTACCATTAATTATTGTTGTTGTTTTGGTTTTTTTCAAGACAGGGTTTCTCTGCATAGCCCTGACGGTCCTGGGACTCTCTCTGTAGACCAGGTTGGCTTTGAACTCACAGTTACTCTGCCTCCCAATTACTGGAATTAAAGGCCTGTGCCACCACCACTGAGCTCCCTTGATCATTTCTAAAGGGAGTGTGATGTAGGGTGCTTTGAAGTTATGAGGGGAAGAGGGTCCACACCACCAGCCAGTGGGGTGTCCTAACATCCGAGTAAGTTCTATAAACACCCAGTTGTGGATTCAGTTGAACTAGAGGAGGCAAGTTGGCAAGAGGGCGCACATGGGGTCTGTAGAAAGTGG
Source organism: Alexandromys fortis (assembly GCF_014885135.2). Classification (NCBI taxonomy): domain Eukaryota; kingdom Metazoa; phylum Chordata; class Mammalia; order Rodentia; family Cricetidae; genus Alexandromys; species Alexandromys fortis. The sequence goes on from NW_026067960.1 coordinate 4,653,638, forward strand.
CGGCAGCGAGTGAGCTTCCCATGGCAGGAACAGGCATGGCACCTTCCAGCCATGCCTTTGACTTTCAGAAAAGAGTACAGCCCAGTTCTCCAGGTTCTCAGTGAGACCCCTCCAGCAGATTCTCTTTAATTGGCTTCTTTGCAATTCTGGTACATGCTGGAGTTGGCTGATCTTTCTTTGGAGGGCGTGCTAGGGTCTGAGTATGTGAGGGGCACCGTAGGAATGAGGGGAGGTTTGGGGGTTGGTGGGGAATGTCTCAAGGTGTAGGACTGCATGCCTGCTGGTCCAGAAGCAGGTCTGCTGGCCTGGAAAGACGCGGTGTGAAGGAGGAGGCCCAGAGGGTATGAGGAACTGAGCTGGCTGTCTTCTGCTTGGGTAGTAGCTGCTGTTACAGGAAGTTATGATCTGAGTGCTGTAGGGGACTTGTGTCCTCCCTGGGTCTAGAAGGGTGCACGGGCTAGTCTGGTGGGAAAGAAACAGGGGGAGAGTTGGCAGAGCCTCTGGTTGGGAGGATGTGAGTGAGTGAGTGGGTGGGGGTCACAGCTGGGGTTGTGGCTTGTTGAACGTGGAGAGGAGACGTTTCTAGGTGAGAATTGGGGCAGAGCAGCATTCCTCTTTAGAATCTTTATTCGCCCCCTCCCACTGTGGTGCAGATGAAAGTGGTCTGTGGTTGCCCAGTGCCCTGGAAGCAGCTTTTATGCTGCATTTAATCGGGTCGTCATTCTCCAAGCCAGTGTGTGTCTTAAGCTGCCTGTTTTCTTCTCTTTTGAAGGAAGTCTGGCCTGATCGATCATGACCCTAAAGGTTCTTCATAAGGGTCCTACTTTTGTGTCCAATGCAGCAGGCTCTGTGTCCTGAGCACTGTGTGGGTGAGGGGTGACTGAGCCCAGGTCGTCTCTTGGTAACAGGCCTCTTTAACGTTCTGTCAGCAGATGCGTTCTGAAAGAAGGGACGATTCACTTAGGGTTTTATCATCAGTGTCTCTGGTATTTAAATGAAATAAATTAAGTTAATGGGAAGCTCTTTTATAGCCTGTCATGGAAAAAGTACATAATTTGTGCCACAATTTGCGATGAACTAGCACTGACCAGCATTTATTCCGTCATATTCTCATAAAGCTTCAGCGGAAACTGGATTTGACATGAGAAGGTGGCAGCTGAGGGACAGGAACTCGGTGGTGTACGTGAGGGGCAGTGTGAAGCAGGGTGTGGGTCCTGAGGTATGCCAAAGGTCTGTAGAGTGTCCTACACAAAGGACAGCCAGTGGGAGGCAGGCAGCCTCTTCTCTGCAGTGGAGGAGGGGCAAGTCCCCACCTTATGCCTAACGCTTCTCAGAGGACCCCTCCAGAGGTCCTGGTTCCCCTTCCTAGCCGAGGTTCTCTGGTCAGTCCCATCATGGCCCTGAACATACGTGTACGTGTGTGTGTGTGTGTGTGTGTGTATGTGTGTACAGAACTGTGATTGGCTACCACTAGCCCTGTTCTGTGTCCTGCCATTAGGTGGTTCTTTCAGCTCTCCACTGTGGAGGCTGAGTAGGTAGGATGATGTAGGCCAGGGGTAGGGCTGGTGATGGCTGTAGGCAAAGCTGCAGTGGGCCTTGAAGTATGTGCATGGTCAGAGGAGCACAGGGACTTGGGACCCTCCATCTGCCATGCTGGCTTTAGGCTCCAGCATGGCCTCAGCCAGCTCTTTTCTCTTAGGTTGTGTCAGCAGGACCAGGAAGGCACTGTAGGTGGTGGCTGTACTCCCTCTAATGCAGTCTTTGAACTTCTGTGCTCCTGACAGTTGAAGATCCCAGGAGTCTGGGTCTTTGTAAGATATAGTGGTATTTATTATATTATAAATTTAAAAATGACTAATTTCTTTAAAAATTACAATCCATCAATTATATGTTTGTGGTAATATTTTTTATGAAAGTAGTTTTTCTCCAGAAATTAGAAGGCTCACATTGTTGACAGCTTCTGCAGATTTGACATCTTAATAGACTCAGTTCTCATGTCTGCTTCATTCAGCGTGTGTGGTGCTGTGTTGGCGGATGTGTCAGCAGACAGGAAGTTAGTAGAGTCTGTAGCCTGCTCTGTGGCACACAGGTAGCGCCTCCTTTGTTTTCATTGTTTTCAGTGCCAGGGTTAACCCAGGCTTTGCGCATGCTATGTAGACCAGGCTGGCCTCAAATTGAGATCCACCTGCCTCTGCCTCCGAGTACTAGGATTAAAGGTCTGGGCCATCATCTGCAGGGGATCAGAGAGGAACCATAGTGTGGGACTGTGGCTAGGCTGGCACCCTGGCTTCCTTGTCAGCACGACACTCACAGCCTTTGACTTCTCATCTAGAAGGTGGACGCCTTTCAGGACCGCCTGGGAGGGCAGGACTGGCGCTCGTTGGGTTTGAGTGTGTGTGCCTTTGTGGACTGAGGCAAGCTAGCTGCTGTTTCTAGTTTTCCCCTCTTGAGAACAGACAACCGAGTAACACCTCCCCCCCCTCCCCCCAGCCCTTCCGTCTTCCAGACTGAGGTGGATGGTGCTGAAGAGCAAAAGCCCAGTTGCCGACGATACCATGGAGGGGCTAGGCCCACACTGACCCTGCAGCATACCCTGCTTCTGTGAACTTGGGTTTCAGGGAAGGTCACTCAGCGTGAGGCTTAGTAAAGCTGTACAGCAAAGAGCATATTGCAGGTCAGCCCTCTTGTAACAGGGTTTGGTCCAGGTCATCTGGGAAATAGTGCCAAGGAAGCGAATCAGAATAGAAGACTCTGTATAGCAGAGCGTCTGGTCAACAGGGTCCTTTGGTGAGTTTTCTCTCAGTTCTGGCTGCGGGATGGAGCAGGAGCCGGAATTGTTTTTTCCTGCTGTGGGAAATCCAGCTTGTAAGCCGTCTCCAGAATTCTATTGGCAAAATCATATTTCAAGCCTTACCTTGATGAGCTGCGTGGGAAATGGGGTGTAGAGCAGCGAAAGCCATCCCGAATGGTTCCGAGTTATTCTGTTTCCCTTCTCAAGAAGATCATTTGGCAGTGTTTTCCTAGGAAAAATAGGCCTTTGGTGTTTCTCCCATTTCACGTCTTCAGTAAGGGCTCGGTGAGGGTAGGGTGGCTTTGTGGGAATGCCTGGGCACGGTGAGCAGGGCTCTGGTACCCAAGTCCTAGCAGAGCCCGAGTTCAGCTGGGACCTGCTGTCAGGCTGTGGCAGCCCCCAACTTCTCTGGCCTTAGCTGCTGACCTGCAGAATCGGGGGAAGGCTGTCCATCCCTGCTGGCTCATGTCCTTTCTCAAGGTCTAGATGGGAGAACTGGGAAGTAGCTCTACTCCGCATTGTATTAGGGTGACAAATGACTCGGGTGACCACGTTCTGACTCTTCTAATGAAATATTTTCTTTCTCAGTGATGTTACAGCCTTTCGATTACGATCCCAATGAGAAAAGTAAACACAAGTTTATGGTTCAGTCTATGTTCGCGCCACCTGACACTTCTGATATGGAGGCAGTAGTAAGTACGAAAGCTTCTTCTCTTTTGCAGTCTGCTAGGCAGACGTGGCGGGTGCATGCCTTTCCACTCTTGACGGGGAGTGTGCTGCTAGGGAGGTGTGCGCTCTGGTCCCTGGATGGCTTCCCCAACTTTGACGAGTAGCTTTAACATTTCCATGGCTGTTCTTTTCTGACTCGATGAACTGAACTTGCTGCAATTCTCTGCTCCCATGGACCCTTCCTCCCTCTCTCCTGCACTGCAGGGGAATGCTTCCTCGTTGCTAGGATGTTTCTGACCTGTTCCAGCCCCTCAAACCCAGAAGGATGTGCTTGTGTTGAATACTAAACGTTTAGCCTCCTTCATTCCTCTGCATTGCTTTGCTCTTTTTGCTTGTTTTCTGGTCCACATAGTTCTTCGGGGTCTTTGCTGAGGATTGAACTCTGATCTTGAGCTCACTAAGCAGTTGCTCTGTCTCTGAGCTACAACCACAGCCTGCTTCACACCACAGCCTGATCCACACCACAGCCTGCTTCACACCCACAGCCTACTTCACACCAACAGCCTGCTTCACACCACAGCCTGCTCCACACCCTGCTTCACACCAACAGTCTGCTTCACACCACAGCCTGTTCCACACCAACAGTCTGCTTCATACCACATCCTGCTTCACACCCACAGCCTGTTCCACATCACAGCCTGATTCACACCCACAGCCTGCTCTATACCACAGCCTGCTCCACACCACAGCCTGCTCCATACCCATAGCCTGCTTCTCACCATATTCTCTAATCGCTTTCCTTTTCATCCCTTCTTCCCCCACACGAGTACATGTTTAACAATGCCTCTAATTTTGGTAAAATTAGGATGCCTTTTTTTTTTTTTTATAAATAAACAGTATTTTATAGTATTCACTTTTCTGGAAGAGGAGAGATTATGATGTCAATTCTCCCAAAGGTGGTGCTGCCTATGGACATCTGCAGCACAGCAGGCAGTGGTCCTCAGGATCTGGCCAGCCCAGAGACGGCGAGGGTGGCAGGGATGTTCTGTGTCAAGCTAGTCTCTTGCCCGTATCAACCACATAGCCTTCACTTTGGGCTTGGGAAAGCAGAACTAGCTGCCTTCATTGGTGCGTACCTTGGGGGCAGAAAGGGAAGGTTAAGTCAAGTATTGAGCTGGAATGAGACCTTGTCATAAGACTGACCCTGGAGACATTTCTCTGCCCTTTCATTTCCTGACTTGTGTTGTGTTAGTCTGTGTGATGAAGGGAGCACATGACAGGCACGGAAGGTGGATGTCTGCAGGCTGTGCTTTTGGTCTGGCTTCCGCTGTGGTGTAGCTGAAAGGGCGGGGGCTTGGCTGTCTTGATCTCTAGTGGAGCCCTGCCTCTACTAATGCTTTGGTCTGTCTTGGACAGGTTTTCTTGATTCTTCTTGAGGTTTTAGCCACCTGTGAATTGGGAATAAAAATACAGGGTTTTGAGGAGAATGTGCCCATGTCTGACTTGTCACCTGAGTAACTAGGGGCCAGGCACTGCAGGTTGACAAAGGGGCCTTCTACTTGTCAGTGGGTTGTTTTTATAACTGTTTGAAGTGTTTGGGCAGCACATTTTGTAGTATGCTGTGGGCTTCCCCTCCTGAGTGGAGGCTGAATGGATGGAGGTGACTGCCAGTTCTCCCACAGCAGGCCCAACTGCTAGGAGAGCTGTGTTGCTTTTGAGCTGACAGTGTACAGCAGACAGAGCCGTACCTGATCACCTTTGCTTCCATGTACTGTATGTGCTAGCTGCCTGTAGGGGGAGGAGCCCTATAGAGCAGAGGTGCTCTTTACTGACGTGGTGCTGTGCGCAGTGGACAGTGAGCTGGGGTTGTTGGTAGTCTAAAGAGGGTAACTCCCCTCCAGTGCTCTCTGAGCACTCAGAATGCCTGTTGAATATTTCAGCAGAGGACCTTAGGGTTCAGGTCATTCAGCTTGGAGGGAGAGTCTTAAATCTCAGATCATCATCATTAAATTCAGATTCAAATTTGGGGACAAGAATGGCTGTACTTAGGTGATGCCACTGCTTGCTGGCTCTCTTGCTCTTGGTGCAGTTGGATGAGTTGGAGCAGGTGCTATGGAATCTGTCTGCCCTGTAGTTTGTAGGCAGTTCTTGGAGACTACTTGAGCGTCCTGTTGTCACCAGCATTAAGAACCCAGAGCTGGCCTTGCATGATCCTGTCTGCCTCACACACGGGCACACGTATGCACAGAGCAACCTTGGTGTGTTATTGTCTTCCTGTGTGCTTGGTGCTCTCAGGTGTCCTGTGAGTGTCAGTGTGTTGTCCTGTTGGCTGCTTCTGCCATAGTTAGGGTGGCCGCGCTCTGGTGCCAGACAGAGCGATTGCCTAGCTGCTGTGTGGTTGGGAGGGTGAGGGTGGGTGCCTCTCTTCTTGGCTATCACCTTGCTGCTTTACTGACCTGTCCTTCTTAACCCTTCCTCCACATCTGAAAGGAGATATTAGTGAGGGGCATATGCTTCACTGGTGGGTGAGGTCACTTGGGCAGGGCCATTCTGATGCAGCCACAGTGGTGAAATGGCTCTGTGGTGGATGTGCCCCACTGGTGGTTGGCAGGGTGGGCTAAACCCTCATCCTACAGCTCTCTAGGGAGTGTATGCCCTGCCATGTAGATTCCAGTTTCTTAAGGGGAGCTTGGTTGCCTTTGGGAAGGATGGGCCCTTCCCAGGCCTGTGCTGTCTGTGAAGTAGCAATGGGCAAGCTTGGGCAGGCTCTAAGGAGCAGCGAGCCTGCAGGGTGTGCAAAGCGTGATAAATATTCAGGAGAGCTAGTGCATTTAATCTTGTCATGTTAAAAATATTGAAATCTCAGCAGACTTAAGTTCTTTATTTGATATACATCAGGGCTTTCTCATTAAGAGTATTTTTCTGAAATTGTCAGTTATAGGAGGAGAATTATTCTTCCAGCAGCTTGATAATACCCTGATTATTAAATTTAAATTGTTTTAGTGGAAGGAGGCAAAACCGGAAGACCTTATGGATTCAAAACTTAGATGTGTGTTTGAATTGCCAGCAGAAAACGCTAAACCAGTAAGTACGTCTCTAGTTCCCAGTAATTGAATGTTGCAAGCTGGTGCTTCTGTGCATGCCATCGCCTGTGAAACAGAGATCCAAGCTGGCAAATTATTTTCCTTCCTCTCACGCATGAAGGAAAAAAATAAGCTGAAGTGAACAGATCGACTGCGTTCTATGGTCAGCCTTGGGAAAGTCTTGTGGAGAACGGCCACCCGAGAGCAACCTGTTGGCTCCTGAGGTCATGAGTTCTAGGGAGCCTTTGCTTGGCAAAGTGGGGAGACCAACATGGAATAATTTGCTCTTTCTCATGGTGCTTAGACAGGTGGTGAAGCCCCCGAGTGTCCTTGTCAGTGCGCTCCCTTGGCTTCTGCTCCCCACTGACTACTTCAGTGCCAGGTCGGCCCTGAGATGAGATTCTCTTGGCTTCAGTGCTGGTGGCTTTTGCATCCTGTGCTCTGTGGGATATCCAGCATTGAGCACCCACTTCTTAGACACAAGCAGTACCCCCACGTTTTCATGGTGGTTGTTGTGTGCCGCCCACTGCCCCATTGTGAGACCCTGTGTCCCATAGCTTCCTTGTCTGCCCTGTCTTTCCATGTGCTGCCTTCATCTGGGCCCTCACTGGAACAGTAGAAGACGGGTGGTATCTTAAATACTGATGTGCACTTCCTTCAAACTGGCCAGTGAAGTTAAAATTGTGTTACAAAGTAAACACCTTGCCTGGTTTGCAGACCCCTGCCAGTGATGGAGGAGCTGGGAAGGGGAAGCGCTCTGCTGTGATTGGTCAGCACTGCCTGTTTTCTTCTGCTCTGCCATCAGCTACTGTCACCCTGATCCTTCGTGTGGAGAAAGAACAGCATCCTGTTCCGGGAAAGTTAACTCAGAAGCAGGGAGATGAGAATACTGACCCCAGCCTTGTGATGAGTGGGGCTCAGGCCTGGGCTCTCCCTTCTGTGGGAAGTGAAGGAAGTTGGAGCTAGATGCCTGATTTTCAGATTGCTACACAGGCCCCCAGGCTAACATTCTGAGTACTCCTAGCCCTGCTTCCACTGGCCAGCTCATCCTCCAAGAGGGTACCATGACCTGTTTTATGCAGGGGTACACAGGAGCATGTGACCTCCCCAGACGGGAGGCATGGCTGACTCAGAGCTGGCTGGTCCTCATCCCAGGTGGTCTTTGTGTAGCTTTCTCTGGATCCCCTGCATCCCACCTCCACCCCCACCCCCAGAGGCCTGGGAGGCTCAGCTCTCCTGCAGAGGTAATTTGCAGCTGATAATTCCTGAGCTTGCACAATTGCAGTATGCTAATTTTTGCATGGCAGGAATTTGATAGTGCAATATGCACAGCCCTTTTTCTCCTCCTTGAAGTATTAGCCTCAGCCCAACTTCATTATTTGCCCTTATTCATAATTTCTAGGGCCTGGTAGCTTTAGATTATCAAGATATTAGATAAAGTGATGCATTTAAAAAATAAATGTGACATTTTACCATGTGGATGGAACGCTGCCTCATGTACTGTGTACTGAGAACTGCTTTGCATAAAATCCTTTCTTACATAGTTGGTGACCCTTGGGCTTTCATTTATTTCTGAACAGCATGATGTAGAAATAAATAAAATTATACCTACAAGTGCATCCAAGACAGAAGCACCGGCGGCTGCTAAGTCCCTGCCATCGTCCCTTGATGACACCGAAGTGAAGAAGGTGATGGAGGAGTGCAGGCGGTTGCAGGGGGAGGTGCAGAGGCTGCGGGAGGAGGGCCGACAACTCAAGGTAAGGCCCTTGCTGCCCTCTTGGGTGAGTGGTGCTTGCTTTCTCTCCCCGGGGGTTCCTGAAAGGGTGTTTGAACCACACCTGCTAAATGGTTTTTCACTTGAGGAACCAAACCCAGCTGCGCTCCCATTGGTCTGTCTGGCCCTGCTGCACCCTGTCCCTCAGGTGACCGTACTTGGAGGCAATCTCCTGCTCGTCCTGTCCTATTCTGATGTGGACACAGGAGTCTTAGGAAGTCTTAGGTGCGCCCGGCAGTGGGAGCTTCTCAGGCTGCTCTTGTGCTGAGAAGAAAGCACAGTACTGGCCCAGTAGGGAGGTGGAGGCACAAAGGGGAAACCAGGGCTGCAGCTTGGGACGCCTGGCTAGGCACTGGGGAGGCCAGAGCAGGCTCGGCCTAGCAGCTCACTTTGCTGCCCACGCGGTTTTCATAGTCTTGTCCACTCCAGGCCCATTTCTCAGGCCTGTTGGTTGACCGTCTCTCTGACTGACTTGTGGCTCAAACCCTGTGGATCTGTCTGTCTTGGATGTGGATAGACTTGAACATCTGATTATAGGAGCTTTTGTTACAGCTTAAACTTTGAGGCCTATTTGTTCTTAATCTTGATGATGCCAGCCAAGCATGTAATAGGTTTCCCCTCTTTGCCGGCTGTGGCGGCAGATGCACATAACGCACTCATAAGCTGACTTCCCTGCATCCCGGCTCTGAGGCAGATGTCGGAGGATGGCAGTGTAGAAGTGGCCTCAGCATCTTCCTTTGCAGAAGCTTCTCTTTGAGTGAGACTCTCCTCAGAAATAGAGTTCTGCACCATTTACGGTGATCTATAGGTTGGGTTAGCTTCAATGTAAACCCAATAAAATAAATGCTGGGTTTTGCTGTGCCCATTTTTTGTAAAGTTAATCGAACGCTGCAGCTCATCTATCACTGTGCTGTGGCGCTGGCCTTGCCGTGAGCACAGTATCTCTAAAATAATACCAGAGCCATCTTGACGGGGGATGCTTTATCCTGCCACACATGGCTTCTTGTTTAGTGAGATCTGTGTGCCAGGCCTTGCAGACTCAGCTATGAGCAGGCTGCCCTGGGGAGCTCCCTGTTAGTGGGGCTGAGGGAGCGATGAGACAGTGATGGTTACAGCCCATGTCCTTAGTGGGACCATAGAGAGCTGCAGATCACGGGAAGACTGCCCTTGGTACTTGGCAGTTAAGAAGGAAGCCGAGGAAAAGGGTGGAGAGTGTCAGCTCTGTGCGAGACCTCAGAATGGAGTAGCCTGACACTGCCCCTGCCCCTGCCCCTGTGCAGTAGTGGGACTTGGGAAGGGGATTGGAGGAACCTACAGATCCTTCAGGCGAGGGGTAGAAATCAGATACACATCTTTCCTTACCTAACCTGGGGGTGTGGTGGGTGTGGCCTGGTGACTCTCTTTGGAAGGAGAGAAGGAAGCCATGAGTTAGTTAGAAGGTATTTGTGCTGGCACCAACTGTGGCAGCAGTCGTACATAGTATGTGTTTCAAATTCGAAGGGCTATTAGATTCAGTAGTCTACCTAGGTCTCTCGCCAGGCTTATGCAGGTTCCCACTGAATAGTTGGCTGTGGTTTGTGTCTTGGGAAGTACCTGGAATTTCAGGCAGAGATGAGTTGATTGGACAAACTTGTAGGTTTAGGACAGGACCAGAGGTCAGATCTGGAGGTAGGCAGAGAAGAGGCCAAAACATGGCCAAAGAGCCTGTGCTGCAACCCCAGCTCCCACCAAGAGCTTTTCTTGTAGTTCACACCTAACTTGGTGTTAGGAGAGATCCAGCAGCTCTGGTAGGAGGAACACTGAGGGGCCTGGCAGCGGCTTCTCTGTAGGCTTCCGTGTGCCTTTGCGTTGTGGCTGGATCATGTCTGCCAAGCCATGATCTGCTTTTGAAATGTGCACTTATCCCCCTAGGAAGAAGACGGGCTTCGGGTGAGGAAGGCGCTGCAGAGCAACAGCCCCATGGCAGCTCTGGCTGCCCCCGGCAAGGAGGATGGCCTCAGCGCCCGGCTGCTGGCTCTGGTGGTCTTGTTCTTCATTGTTGGCGTCATTATAGGGAAGATTGCCTTGTAGAGGCCGCATGCGAAGGAGGGCAGATTGGATTGACGGATCTACCGCATCATGGGATCTAAATTTATCATAACCATGCGTAAAAAGAAATTAATGTATGATGACATCTCACAGGTCTTGCCTTTAAATACCCCTCCCCATGCACACACAAATGCACACACAAATATAGCATAATATAATGATCTTTTAGGAAGTTAAAAATGTATAGTAAATGGACGAGGGAAGAATGGTCTGTTACTGAGGGACGCCGTGATTTCCACAGTGGCTTATTGTAGCTGTCACACTAAACTCGGGTAGGCCTTGGCACATGTTCCTAGTCACCTCTCTTAAAGCAGAAGCTCTTTCTCACATGTCGGGGCTGGCCTGTGGGAGCAGGAGTCCTGTGAGGTGGGGTGTGCTGTCCCCTCCACAGCCACCTCGTGCTGCCTAGTCTCACCCAGGTGGCTTCCCCAGACCTGCTGTTCTGTCCAAGTCATCGGCTCCTCAGGCATGCAGAGCTACAGAAGCCAAAACACCTTGCATGGTGGCCACATCTTGTGTACTTGCAGGTCATGAGTGAGAGACACGAGTCTCTGTGTTCTGCTCTCTTAAAGGGACCAAACTCAGTCTGTTGGTTCGTGTAGTGACACTGAGCTGTTCCCAGAGATGTGTGCTGCACATCTGGCTTACTCAGTGTGTTCCATCTCGTGTGTTCCACTCTGCTGTCGCCGAGTGCAGGCAGTGCTGCGGCCTGCACCTCACCTGTGCTGGGAGTACCATGGAGTACCATACCAGTGAGGGCGTTGCCGCTGGTGGCACTGTGGCTCCCGGTCTCTGGAGGTCCAAGGGATGGGGAGAGTCTGAGTCAGGAGACAGCTGCCAGGAAGTGTTTTGTTGTGGATCGGTAACAACTGTCCCGAAGAGGGACACTCTTTGTAGTGACAGTCAGCTCTGGGTTACCCAGTCTTCTAGATTGTTCTCCCCTCACTCTCCGCTGCGGCTCATCCTTCTAGAACATAGGCAAGGTCTGACCTGCCCGTCTCAGGATGAATGAGTCAGGCTGCCCGAGGGTGCAGGGCATGGAGGTGGGGAGGAGAGCGCCTCAGCGAATCCATCTGCTGGTCATGAAGAGTCTGGACTGTGAATTAATTTCATGCCCTAAAAGACCAATCCAGTTCTGCTCAACTCTATGTAGCATCTTAAAAGAAGAAATTAAAATAAAGTCCCAAATTAAGAGTTCTTTTGTCATTTTGTCACATTTGCTGTGTGTGGGATTATTATTATTAATCATCGTTAGCGTGCCATGGAAGGTTGATTTTAAAATGAGCTCTGTCAGTGGGAAGCACATGTTTAATGATTTGACTACACACACATCTGTGTACACACACACACACACACACACACATACACACACACTACTATTTTATTATTATATTTTTAGTTGGCTTCAGCTAACAGTACAGAAAATAAAACTCCTGCTGTCTCAGGCCTGCCGTCCTTTCTCTTCTGTGACCTTGGCCCTTCAGTGACAGGCTTGGGTCTGACAGGACGAGGCCATCTGAAGGAAGACGGTCCTGGATCCCCCAAGCCACACTGCTGCTGTACATGACTGGCCAGCTGGTGCTTTGAGATGGTGAGATGGGGTCTGGGTGGTCGGAGTATGTGGCTTCCTCTCTCTGAGTGACCCCAGGTGTTCTCAAGAAATGCTCAGGAGCCCTGATCATCCCACTCACCAGTGCATTTCCCTGTACCTGAGAAAGGGAGGGTTGAACCGAGAGGTCTGCCCCCCCCCCCCTTTCCACAGTAGCCTGAGGTTTGTCAGTCCACTCGCTGCTAGTAATCCTTTGGCAGCTTCTGGCCCTTCCTGGCTTTGAGAGCAGAGTAACTCAGGGCCTCCATCAGTACCTGATGGGGTCATCTAGCTCTGTGACACCAGAGCCAAGGTTTGCAAGTGTTCTTACAGGACGGCCATGTGTGCTAGAAAAAAATCTTCAGAGGCACAGCCAGATGTCGAGATTAAAGCTTGTCTGGAAGCTGCCACTGTGGGGCCTTGAAAGGTGATTGTTTGCGTGCTGTGAGAGTGTGTTTAGCTGGCCGGAGATTGTGGGCACTCTTGCTCCAGGGGCGGCAACAAGTCTCAAGATGCACAGATGTCCGTCCTTTCTGCAGCCCTTGGAAGCCTTTCCTTGGAGAGACGAGGACTGTCTGAGCATGGTAGTTCGTGGGGCTTGACCAAGGAGAGGATGGAAACTAGGCAGCACGGTAATTCTCCAGGTCAACCCATCAGTAAAGAACGTGCTGGAAGAGAGAGGTGTCCGATGGGAGAGTGCTTTTACATTTGGAGCCCTGAAGAGAGGCGTGCACATTTGGGGTGTCGTTTTTGAAATTTTCAGAGAAAAAAAGCAAAACAAAATTGAGTAAGGCAAAAAGGAGGTGAACGTGGCTCTCTCTCCAGAGAGCAGAGTCAGATGTTTTGGACGGTGTAAAGCTGGGACCCTGTGGGATGGCAGACGTGAAGCAGCCTGGGCAGGCCTGGTGGGTGTCCTGGCTTTGGGAACACCAGTCACAGTGCTCACAGAGGGACTCAGTAGCAGAGTCCCATCAATTACTATTGATTGGATTTCTAAGTTGATAATTTCAGCTTGGAATGATACAGAGCACCTCTTAAAGACAGCAGGCACTATTATCTGTCGGGGTGAGGCTCTGGCTTTCATTTTTTTCTCCTCCTACTTTGCATGTTTTCCCTCTCTGGTCTTTTAAACTGCTGGCACCAGCAGTAATAAATACTGATAAAATCAAAATTGATTTTTACCAGTGGACAGTTTATGCCTAGAGAGACGGCTTATACCTACATAACACAGCAAGGGGAATGAAGAACCTCCAGTGAGCCGTGAAAACCGAACTGCTTTCAAACAAATCCTAGGAACAGCATTGCCGTGTGAAGATAGCAGTGCCCAGCCTGCAGGCTGTGTTGAGTCAGACAGAACCGAACGGAGTGAGAGCTCCGAGCTAAATGGCCCTTCAGATTAATTTGAAAACAAACCCTGTTTTCAAATTACATGTGCACGTGTATGTTTGTGTGTAGCATATGTGCTGTGTGTAGTAGCTTGACAGTTCCCAAATGGTGCCTCGTATTTTTTGCACACAAATCTTGTGTTTTCAAACTCAGAGTCCATGCCAAAATGCAGTGTCATTTGGCATTTCCAGTTCCTCAGAATAACTGGCCCAAGTGCAGATTTCTGGTTACGGTGTGCAAAATCCTTGTAAGGGAGAGACCGGAACACAGAGAGAGCTGGTTCTGTGACTTAGGTCATCCTGTATACCGGAGTGACATTCTGCTTTGCAGACCTTCTTCAGTATAAGAGGCCAGTGTTCCTTTGCTTGCAGTGATAGCCATGTCTCCTTTGGAGCCTGTCCACTGTGACGGAAGGGACAAGTAAAACTTTGCAAGTAACCAGAAGGCACCAGCCTCATCCTAATTACACTTGGCCGTGTTTGATGTTACTGAGAGGGAATGCTTTTCAGAGCCAACCAGAAATGCAATTGTGTAGATGGATGGGTGCCGTTTGCAGCACAACGAGGCCCTGCCATCACTCTCTGAGAACGCAAAGGGCAGCGCTGAGATCATGGCCCACCGGCTCCCTCAGGGTTCTTTGGCCCGATTGGCTGTGGAGAAGGCCTTTCCCCTCCCCAGATGGAGCCTCCTGTGATAGGAACCTTTGTCAACGCCATGCTGGCTGCAGAGCACCTCCATAGAACCTCATGCCAGGCTCCGTCCTACACACAGGGATGCGAAAGCTCAGTGCATTAAGCTGGGCAACCTTTTGGTTTAGAGCTGAATGAGTCCCAGCCTGTGTGTGCAGCCTGCGTGTACTTGCTAAGACACTGCTTGCTGGAGATCTGGGGATCAGGGAGGGTTCAAGGAGGAGAGAGGTATTTGCTTCCCCGTACCTCAGCTCACCAGCACTGTCTTGTCTGTCACTTTGACCCAGCCAGTGTTTCCAGGCTAAGCTGGGAGAGCCAGGGCTCTGGCATGGCCTGAGCACATTCCACATTTTGGATACATGTGGCTGTTTCCACTTCTCTCACTGCCCATGTGCCCGGGGAATAACTGGGAGCTTTAGAAAGAAAATTACCACTGTGTCTCGGTGAGGTAAGGTTGCTTTATCTGGAGGCTCCTTATAACTTGTAAATTAAATGTGAATGAGAGAAGTTCATTAAAATTGGCATTATAGAAGTGGCCTATTGAGGTTTGAAAGCAGCTGAGATCGTGTCTGGGCTCTCTCTGAACCTGTGGAGAAATACATGAGCCAGTGACAGGCGACTGTCACGGGAGCGTCGGGTGCATCGCTGCCCTCTGCCCGGCTCCCAGCCCCCTGATGGCCACTGCATGCTCAGAGCTTGAGGATCAGCCACCGGGAGTATTGACTATTTGGGGTGCCTGAGGGAACCAGACCCCTAAGGAAGGGGGTGAGAGCCATTTCCACAGCAGCACGCTGGTAGTTGTCAGCCTAGTTCATTTATTCCCCTTACGGAGGTACATGTGAACAACCTTAGAGGCACAGCACACACCAACATCTGAGTATTATGTTAAGAGATCTGGGGAAGGTGGAGGAAAGGTGGTTTCGATGAATGTAATAATTTCCTTAGATTTTTTTCTTTCCTTAATGGGATTAATTTATTAGAATATACGTGCATTCGCTCTTCAGAAGAGGAAGGAAAACTGGCAACAGAAACATAGCCATTATCCAACTTGCCGTAGATATTTGCAGTTATGACACCTTGGAATGTTGCCACGGTGTGGGTTACACTGATGAAAAGATGTCAGTGGGAAGAAGCACAGCTGTGGGGCACAGGGGCTGCCGCCGCACAAATGCTGATGTTTATTCTGAACCGGGAAGCATTGATCCTGTAACAATGCCCTATTACAGTTGCTGTATTGCAGCGAGGGGCTGATGCGGGTTTAATCATCTCGCTAATGGATGTGGGTGTAGGATGGATGCTCTGCCTTGCATTCCCGCTTGCATTCCCGCCTGCATCCTGATGAGCCCCAGGAGCTGGCAGGGCCATTGCACCGTGGAGCTGCAGCCACAGTTCCGTTTCCCTGATGCTCAAAAGCCACGTCTGGCCAAAATAAAACAGATTACACGTTACTTTCCACCTCCCTCCAGAAAGCACCGTCTACGGGAGACAAATCAGATCTTTTAACACAATCCCATTAAGGCTCCGTGCTAACAAGAATGCAGAGCTTACATGACTTACAAAGATGATGAATTAGCACACACGTTCCACACATCGACTCGCCATTTCCCCCCTTTAACACAACAAGGCTCCATCTTTTTTATGGACGGGCTGCCTGCATTCCCATTTCTTTGCTTTTTAGAAGTAAACTAAATTCGGCTGCTAGCCCTTTAGTGCGGCATTTATTTAAGAGAAAAAAAAGCCTTCCCATTGAGTCTGAGATGGAGTCAAAGGTCAGAATTTGTCTGTGATGCTGAAACCATGTGCACAAAACTTCTTCTGTTCACGACCCATCTGGCAGATGTTTCTAAAGCGCTCTCTGTTTTCCACACTGGATGACGTGCTGAGGAAGGAGTCTGTAGGAGTCATTTGGCATGTGTATCACTGTAAGCGGCCTACGTGTGGTGATCTGCGCTCGTATGTAGAAAAATGCAAGATGCAACGGGCTTATTTTTGTGGCTAACGTACCTTTTGTTGTTGTTCTGTTTTGTTTGTTTTGTTTTAATAAAATATATGAACTGCTGGCATTTGGAACTTCCTATAACAAACACAAGCTAATGTTCCTGTCACCGCCCCCTCCCCATCTGAGAAACAGTCTCAGCCATGCATGCCATTCCCATCCGGCCTAACATCTTTTCTCATCTCAAAGATCTCTGCAGCCCGTGACTGTGTTCACTCCGACCTCGGTGTACGTCAACATTTTAGGGACTGAGTATGTCAAGAGACATTTTAGAATGCCGTTGTTTTCATAATCTCTCCTCTATGCATTTAAGGTGTATTTCCTGTTCTGATGCGGAACTCATTTACAGAATCGAAGCAGAAAAGGGCTTCTTCACCATGCACTTTGGTTATCTGATGTGTGATAAATCCATGGTTTTATGTCTGACTTTACGTTTCCCAGAGGGAAGGAGACATATTTCTGCAGTGTCCATACTGAAAGAGCCCTGCACAGCGAGTTCTCACCTATTCTGTGTCGGTCTGATGAGACCCGCCCTGCCAGGGTAGAAACTTTCATATGAGCTGTCTCCATACAATGTTCAATAAATTCTCTGCTCTGAATATATTTAAAGGATGCTTCCGTGTAAAATCATTGTGAGTGGATGGCTTGGGAGTGTTTGGTGTGCTGCGAAGACACCAAGAACCGTCCCATTCTGTGCTTCTTATGGGAAGGCAATTGGATTAAATGAAAATCATGGGTCTTTGTACCAGAAGCCAGATTTAAAGATGATTTAAATCAATTTTCTCATTTTGCTACTGAGGAACTTTCCAGGAGCAGAGGTGTGGGGGTGGGGGCTCCGCACGGGGACCTCTGCGGTTTCCGTTGCGGGAGGCAGGTGTTGCTGACTTGCAGAGGAGGGCCCATCCTGCCAGTGTAGATGATCTGGCCTCTATGTCCTAAGCCCGTTGGACAGTTCCCTGTCTCACAGTGTTATGTGAAAGCCGTCACCAAGACCGTTTCAACCTCTTGGAGATCCTACCAGACCAGAGGACACAGTGCCAAGGCAGTTCACCTGCCACCTTCCCCTGGAAACAGGCTGAAGTTTTCCGCCTGCTCTGCCATGGAGCTGGCCTCTTGGAAATGTATCTTGGAGACCTTTTTGGGTCAGTGTACACAGCATTACTGTCATTACTCGGTACTTTCCCTCAGTCTAGTGCTCCCAGAACTCAGCCAGCTGAGGTATCTTCAAGCAGTTTCTGCCCTTGCCACCGTATACAGGTAAAAATGGGCACGGGACATCTGCGTTTTGAAATTGGGCTCCACTGGCTCCAGGAAGGCATTGCTGCTGGCTCAGTCTTCCTGAGCCACTTGCTTGCCTACCCCCTTGCTGTTGTAACCCAGCAGGGGGCCTTGTTCTTGTCAACCAGGCCCATCCATGCCGTCAGTCACACATGGAGCTGCAGTTGAGCACGCAGTCGTGCACGCGCCTCACTATGCACGTGCATTCGAGGTCTCTTTTGCCTGCATTTGCCTGGGGTGCCTGTGAGTGAAGACTGCCGGGAAGCCAGGTTGAAGGGGGGGAGAACAAAGGCCTTCTAGACAGGCAGGAGCAGTAAGCGAAGCTTCTGAGTACAGGAAGGAGTTCATTATTCTCACAAGATGACTGCAACCCAGGCCATAGAGTGAGTATCTGTGTGTGTGTGTGTGTGTGTAAGGGGGGGTGTGTGTGTGTGGGGGTGATGAATACTCTGACCTCCACCGATACCCACAACTTAGTGACAGCATCAGTCCAGACCTGTTTGTGCCCCCCACATCCTTTTGGGTCTCTCTCCCCATGGTGTTCAGTAAGATTGAAGATTGAAGGCAATTTCCTATCCACCCTGCTGATGGAGGCCTGGCAGGATAGGAGCTGGTGAGTGAAGCTGTCCTGTGTGAGTCACCGCCCCTGCTCTCAGGGGCTTTTGTTAGTGCTTTAGATGAAGCTGCTCGAACTAGAACTCTCTGGGCCGCTCTAATGGGAGCGAGGTGCCCATCAGGCACTGAAAACACAGAATTGCATTTGCAATCCAGGCTTTCTTTTTTCAAGTAGAACTTCTGTGGCTGTTTTCCCCAGCAATGTTTGACCACTAAAATCACTTCAAAGAAGAAAAGAAAGAGCAAAAATGTGGAGAAATACAAAATCTGCATTATGGACTTTTTGAAAAATGGACCTCTCTGCTACTTCAAAATGTTGTGATGTGTAGGAAGGCAGGAAGCTCTTCAAAGCCAAGTCCCACTATGTCCTCCCCCGCCCAGCAGTCACGTGGCTGCTCCTAAGAGTGGCTCCTGACCAGGGGGAAATAGTTTCCGTTAGTAATGGTAAAACCAGCCACCAATATTGGGCCAGTCAACGTGTAAGGAAGGGCTGGTGGCCCAGGGCCAGGTCCTGTCTTTGGCCCATTTTCCCTTCCTCTGTGTTTCCCATCAACTCAGGGTGGAGGCCAAGTCTCTTTTGCAGGGCTCCTTCTCTGCAAACCATGAGTCCAATGTCTGGCTTCCTCAGAGCATTCGAAACCCTTCTCACCAGGATCTGCTGTTTGCATCACCAGTAGCAATTGGAACTGCATATACATCCATGTGTGTGGATAGACAGACATGTAGTTTGGTTTGGTTTTATGCCAAATCGTTTTGTGTACATAATACCAGAAGTTCTAGTTGCCTGGTGACCTCACAATGAACATCAGCAGTCAGTGTGCCCCTGGACCTCCCTGTCTCTCAGCCAGGTCATTCTTGCTCCTGTTCGCCCTTACAGTTCCAAATAACATGCTATGTGCACGGCTTTTGGGCCGAGATATTATTGACTGACGTCCCCCTATGAAAATCAAGGAGTCCCAAGCGCAGCTTCCGTTTCGCAGAATTATGCCCTAGAGCTCGGCCGTCCCTGTGTCCTGTTCCATGACTGAGTATTGACGGTTGACAATACTGCTGACAGCTGTGCTGGGAACACGGATTAACCTCTCCCAGCCCACGGTTCTCACTGGAGTCTTTCTTGTTTAGCTTTCCCCGGATAATGAGTTCGGAGCCAAGCCCTGTCCTTGCACACGGTGACTGTTCCCACCGATGGCTTTAGAGGTCCTCATCCCCACCCCTTCTCGGTGCTGACGGCTGCACAGGCACTTCCTTTGCTGTCATCGTCATCGTTAGATCTCCTTTGCTCTCTTTTGGGCTAGATATCTTTTTTAACTCTTCATTTTCCTCTTTTGATTTATTTCCTTATGATATTTTTTTTAAATCAAAAGACTTTATTCTAATGACTCACAAATGAAAACTGAGCCCAGCAGGGTTCAAAAACACTTCTCAAACTGTAGTCCACACCTCTGTTTTTCTCGCCAGCCAGCTTCTGTACAGTTCGGAGAGCTGTTCCCAAGTCACAGCTTCGTGTGTTCGTCTTTGTTAACTTATGCAACACACACATAAATAAATTGAAACTACAGTTTAGGTTAGGATTTGCGCATGAGGGAGAGCCAACGGTTTTTCTTTCCCCTTACTGTGCTTCCCAAGTCCATCCATTCCCCGCATATTTCATTTCTCTATATAGCTGAGTATTGCATATGTATACCATGTTTTTATTACACATTCGTCTGTCGATGGACATCTAAATTGAGTCCATGTTCTCTTACTTTGCTATAGTAAATAGAGCAGCAGAAACATGGATGTGCAAGTATCCTGTGGTAGGAGATGGAGTTCTCTGGGTAAACATTAAGGAGTGGAATAGCTGGATCCTTCTTACTTTGTTTCCTTTAGTTTTGCACATCCCTTAGCAGGTCTCTGAGAAAGGCATACGAGGAACACCATTTTTCGGGGACAAATGCCTGAAACTGCCCTAGTCTATCCTCCCACATGATGAGATAGTTGTTCTGGGTATAAAAGACAAGGCTGAAAGTGCATGTGAGAATTCTGAAGACATCATTTCACTTCTAATGGTCTCCTTACAAAATCTAATGCCACCCCAAATTCTGGTGTTTATTTCTGGGAAAATTTTTGACTTCAATATCCAAACTTTTGACTTTTCTGCATATTCTCTCTCTCTCTCTCTCTCTCTCTCTCTCTCTCTCTCTCTCTCTCTCTCTCTCTCTCTCTCTTTCTGAAATAGGTCTTGCTATATAGCCCTGATTGACCTGGAACTCTTTATATAGACTAAGGTGGTCTCAAACTCATAGAACTCTACCTGTCTCTGCCTCTTGCATATTAGAATTTCAAGATTTCTTTATTTCCCAGTTCTTATTTGTAAGTAGCAACGTATTTGTGTGTGTATTCTTGAATACACACACCTGTACACATGTACCGTTGGCTATATGCATAAACATTTGAGTTTATAGTATGTGTAGTATTTGGGTAATCTCCAGCTCACTATGTGGCAAAGGCTGGCCTTGAACTTCTGCCCCTCCTGCCTCATCAACAAGCTTAGCAGATAGAGATTTTTTCCCCCACTAGAGACATAATAGTTGTTACTCCCCCACCTTCCCCGCCCCACCAGAGGAGCTGGGGAAAGAAAGGTAGGGTTTGGTCTGTTTTCTGTGGTGCTAAGGGTCAAACCCAGTGCTTTTTGTGGTCTAGCAGACCTGTGCAGTGTTTAAGAGGTTAATCTTACATCTGCTGCCTGGCAGTTCTTGGCTACGGCCTCTGTGGAAGCCAAGGACAGCAGGAGCCTGTGCGCTCACCCTTTAGCACACAGGGTTTTGGTCACAGCCCATGTTTTTTTCGAGCATGATCCTCTGCTCCTGGCTGTCGCTGAATCCAAAGATCCCGAGACGGAACTTTTGGTTCTTTGCTGGGTCGGGGAGTGGCTTGAGAGGGTTCCGTCCCTTTTACAGACGTAGAAACACTGCACAGATGTGCCCACCAGCCCTTCTGCTCTGTTGGCTCCTGAGCCGGCCAGGCGGCCAGTTCTCTAAGCCCTGACTGTGGTACATGAGCATGCTTTGAGCCTCCCCCTCTGAGCTCCTACTCTCCGAGGCCTCCTGCCAGGGATGAGCCCCCATCTACTGCAGCTTAGTCTTACTGGCCACATTCTCCTTTTTTATTTAGCCGTGAGACTCTGTTCCTTTTAATCATTTCCCCATAATTTATCAGAATTTCTGAAAGGAGCGGAGGGAAAGGAACACGGTCATGACTCTCTTCAGTTCAGAGTTGGAGAGCCAGCCTTCCTCCTCAGGCCTTTGACATTTCTTTATAAAAGCGGCACAATTAGTTTTAGCAGACAGGGCGGCCACCTTCGTTTGTCACCTTCTTTCTCCGTCTAAAAGATTAAAGAGATAACAAGGATACAGAAGGAAGTTGTGTACGTTACTAAATGCCCCAGGGAAGTGCCCCAGTTCTGGGAGGAGACCCACCTCAGTGAGTCTGGACCGTTGCTCTTTCTAGGACATAAACTCAGGATGGATGGCCTGAAGTCCTCGGCCAGGCACCACCATTGAGGAGCTGGAGGGTGAGACTGAAGGAAGGTTGGCTTATGCCTCCTTCATGGGGCTCAGGGCCTTTCAGTACCCTTGGGTTTTGTTATGAGAAGTTGGCGTGACCTCTTCAGAGGCAGGTTTACTCTTGATACCGTAGAAACAATTGTCCAGAGAAAGCAGAGTGTCCTCCAGTTCCCATGTCTTGAGTTTGGCTCTGCCCTTCTTATTAGAAAGAGCAAAGCAGACGTACTTGAAGCCAGCGTGAGGGGGGCGTAGTTGATACTTAATAGCTGCATTCGGGGACCCCCAAACAGGACACAGCCAGTGTTTACTACACTCCCACTGGGCCAGGTGACACTGCCTACTGGAGGCCCAGCAGGGAACCTGACAGGAGGCCTGCTGTTCTGAAGCTGGGTTGAAAGAGGACGTGAATAAACAGGATGTTACCGATAAATACGTGATGAAGATGGGGGTGTGTGCCCAGCTGAGCAAGGGCCGAGGCTATGGAAGGCGTGGGCTGAGCACTGATTACAGGGAAAGAAGGACAACCAAAGAGCGAGGTCTTCAGTGTGCACAGATGATTTCTGTCTTCTGTGGCAGTGGGGGACCAGCTCTGGGCAGGCAGGGAGGTGGATGGTTGCTGCCCAGAACCCACCTCTGTAAGTGGTAACAACCCCCAGCCTCAGCCCTCATCAGTGACACTAATGGCCGTGCATCGGCCCCTGCCAGGGCCCTAATGCAATTCTACCTGCGTCAGAGGCTCCAGCCAGCGCCTGAGTCACCCTAGCTCCCAAGAGAGGACACACCGAGCGGCCTCGCGTCACCGGCACAGGCTGCTTCTCAGCACGGTGGTACCGCTGGGAGATTAAACACATTCGCTTAGAAAAAAAAGCAAAGAAATAACTTCTGATAAGCAGTGCCTGGTAGTTAATGGGCCTCCGAGAGCTGTGTACAATTTAAACTTTTTATTAAAAAGAAAAAAAAAAGCTCCTTTGCTCTCCCGGGACTTACACTGTGAAATTATCAACCGCCACGGGCTTTGCCCCCCTTCAGCGGGACTGCACATACAGTGGAGAACATTAATTTTGTTTTGTTTTTGCTCACAGCCAGGAGTAGGCTCTTCCCTTCTGCTAAGGAGAGCACTCTTCGGTCTCCGTAAGGGTGGAAGGGCCTGGGGGTTCTGAGGCCTCAGCCTCTGCCTAATCCCCTCACCGAAAGAGACGGGCTCTTAGCTTTCTTCTGTCAGTTGTCTCCATAGGGGCCTAACTCAGCCAGCAGAAGCTCCTCTCTGACTCAGCATACCTAATCAGGTGGTTCACAACTTGCCGAGCAGTTCCAAATTACCTTCCTTGTTGCAGCAAGGAGCCCCCCACACTTCCTTCAGAAAACCCTGATCTCTGGCTTCTGGGTTCAGCTGCACCCCATTTGGACCCAAGACTTTGCTTACTGTGTGACCGACCTCCTGTCAGCCAGCCCCTCTCTGTGCCTCCATGTGTCCATGTGGAAGGTACAGATGACCAACCCCATCTCTGATTCAGTCTCTCCAACCCAGGGATGGCACGTGTGACCTGTGACTTTCACCAGTTTCTGTACCCTTGAGAGTCATCTATGTGCTGAGGTCCTTTCCACCTGGCACCAGGCACTTCTGACTTCATGGGGAAGATGCAGAGAGGGGCCCTGCCCGTTCCCTGGGAGTTGCATTCTCTAGAGGGGCCAGAGAATAAACATGAAAAAAACGAAAGCCTTTCAAACACTGATCAACATGTGACAATGGTGGGCGGATGAGAGCAAGGGGGTGGTTTATTGGGGGCGGTACCAATGGTGGATGGACGAGAGCAAAGAGGTGGTCCATTGGGGGCGGTACCAATGGTGGAGGAGAGCAAAGAGGTGGTCCATTGGGGGCGGTACCAATGATGAATGGATGAGAGCAAGGAGGTGGTCCATTGGGGGCAGTACCAACGATGGAGGGAAGAGAGCAACAGGGAGGACCCTTTGGGGACCATACCAATGGTGGCCCTTCCTGAGGAGGTTCTATCTGAGACTTAAATGAATAGGAAAGGGTTGGCTCTTTTCTGGTCTGAAGGAGGACATATGACAAAGGTCCCCTGCAGGCCCGCTCAGTGTGGTCAAGAACCAGAAAGGCAGGTGCATCCAGGGTGTGGGCAGCTCCAGCTGACCTCTGCTGACAGCGGGAGCCAAAACTGGAGTGCTCTGAGCAGTGGGCACAGTGGAGGGACGAGGTTGCAGGGCAGCGGGAGGCGCAGCGGCTTGGGCTTTACCAATCTCTGCCTTATTTTCTGCACGTGTCTTTTCTTTGGAACTGTAATCCCGTTGGTTGATTTTAATAACCAATGAGAACATTTTTCAGGCTGTTTAACTTTATTAAAAGATTTGAATTTGATGCTGAACATCAGCTTGGCTGCTTCAAACTTCTGATAGAAGGCCCGCTCAGTCATGGCTGTGTTCTCGGCACCTACTGCCATCCCTACATGTTAGCTCCCTCCTCACTGCCATGTAGCCCAAGACTGTAAATAATCTAATTATTTCTTGTACTTTAGTAAATATGCCAGGATCACTTGTAGCTGTCTGAGACCCACAGAGAATATTAACTTGGTGCTTTTTTTTTTTTTTTGAGAAGACTGGATAATAAGTCAGAACAATCTTCTTGGACTGATTGAGCCCCCACACAGTCTCAGGGAGGCCAAGGGCTTTCCTCTGTATGCATCATTAGCCTCATATAGGATTGTTCAAGATCTGCGATAAGAGGCATGGTGGGAAGAGGAAGGAACTGGGAACAAGTTGCTCACAGTCCTGAAAACCCTTGAGCCCATCAGGACTCCAGTTAATCTCTCAGTGTGCAGATGAGGCCCTAGGCCTATGAGCAGGGTCCCCACCGTGATGACAGCCTGCCCCCAGCAGACAAGAACTTGACATATTAGTGTCACAGTGTGGGGACTTGGGGAGGTCAGGCTTGCTGGGTCCTACCTCCAGATGTTGCTGTGTAGCCTGGTGGCCTCCCCATCCCTGTCTGTCGACAGAAGAGGCTTCTGGAAGAATATTCGGGGCTAATTACAGAGCACATCGTGCTGCAGCCATCATTAGTATTAATTAGTTTCCAAAGGCAGAAATGCGCTTTCCTCCGTGGACTGCGCCCCGCTTGGCTAGCCCTGAGCTTGTGGGCACCATGCGTGGGCGCAGGAGACTTAGAGGCCACAGGCTGCAGGGAAAGGCCAAGGTCTCAGCTCAGATCGAGCCCTCTTTTCGTGCTCTGTGGCCCTGGGGGACCGGATTTACCCATGTGCTGTGTTGCCAGCATGAGGTCTGATCAAGAAGCACAAGCAGGTTTCCAAAGACGCCAACAGGCAGAACTCAAGAAAGCTGACTGCCCCCGGAGAGACAAGCCCTCTGCCAGAGAACTGAGACAGTCTGAAAGCCCCAAGTGGCATCTTTAATTCATGCCCTGGCTGAGTTTGTATTGCTAAATTCAAATTAATGATCTCTACACCACAACCCAGAACCTGGCCAAGCGGCAGGAAGCATCCTTGAACACCATCATAGGACATCCTCCCTGTCTCAACACCCCAGGCAGGGAAGGGCAAGGAGGCTAACACCAACCACAATGACAGGATTAAAACTAGCAGGAGGGTTTTAGAAACAGCAGATTTTGCAGCCACATCCAGGCCTGTGGTCTGGGACCCCTGGCTTTGCAGTACTCTTGAGTTCCGTGGACTCAAGCACAGACAGGCTGAACCATATGTCCATCCAAAGCAGAGCAGTGGAGAAGGCTATTCTTTCCCCTGCGGCAGTACAACAGCAGAGAGCCAGATGGGCATCTGCAGGGCCACACAGTGCCCAATGGGCCACCTGGAAGTCAAAGACTGATGTCATAGCAACCCAAAGGGGGCCAGGCCTTGAACCAGGAGTAGTATGGGGAGTGGCATGACAGGAAGATCTGGTGCCCACCCAGTGGGGGGGTTCTGCATTGGAAGCCTGTGCTGTGAGAGCCTGGGGGTCCTTTGGACCTGCCTCTTGCAGAGCACCAGGGGTGCCTGGAAGGAGGTGGGGCGCTTCTCAGGAGTGTCGGGACTGGACCCGTCTGTGGGCCTCTGCCCAGTGAAAAGCAGGCTTTGCCCATGGGGGTCTTGTTCCATTCTGAACAGCTCATACTCTATATGTGGAAGCTTTATACCCAATGGGAGGCATCCGTTGGTGGCTGTGACATCCCTCTCCATGCCTACTGACCAGACCCCTGGGCCTCCACAGCTGCTTGGTTTGGAGAAGTTGAGTATGGCTGTAGTGACCTGGTTCATGGGGGTCACATAAGCCCGTGTCACCTCAAACACCAGTTCAGTGCCACCGTGGACCCTGGGGGATGGGGTGCCTCCGGAGTAGTGGCCAGTTGCAAACACGGTGAAGGTGGGCTGGCGGCAAGCGGGATCAGAGAAATGGTGGTAGTGCCCTTCCCAGGAGCGGTTGTGGTCATCGAAGGTGAAGAGCCGAGTGAGGAACAACACAGCAGGCCTTGTCTCGCAGCCCGTGCTGACCCAGTGACCACCCAGGTGCAGTGGCAGAGCTGGCCGGGAAGGCAGCACAGGTGGGTGGTGCTCGTCGGAGTAGGCAATGTGACTGCAGGCCAGGCAGGGCCAAGTGTGGTGCTGCCAAAGTTGAAGCAGAGGGTCAGGCGCCAGGCAGAGCCACACTTGCAACTAGAATGGACTCACAGTGCAGGGCCTGAGACCCCCTTTCCTGGTTGCTCAGCTCTCTTTGCCCTCCTATTCACTAGCAGGTGGGCCTCTTGGTGTACTTGGGTTTAGAAGAAAAGGTACCTTTAGGCTGACACTGCTTGTTTGTTTCTCTGCTTCCCAGACACAAATAATCACAGGGAAACTATATTAATTACAACACTGTTTGGCCTATAGCTTAGGCATATTTTTAGTTTACTCTTACATTTTAAATTAACCCATTTCTATTAATAGGCTGTGGCCTACTGATAAGGTTCTGACTGGCAGCTGGCGTCTTTCTTCATTGGCAGCTAAATGGCATCTCTCTGACTCCACCTATATCTATATTTTTCTCTATATCTCTGTTCGAATTTCCTGCCTGACTTTACTAAGCCATTGGCCAAAACAGCTTTATTCATCAACCAATAAAGCAACACGTATACAGAAGGACATCCCACACCAGGTAACCTTCCTCCTGGGCCTCTGCACATGTCCCCAGGAAGGCCCAAGGCCTCTTCCTCTGGTCCTCACTCTAATAAAGGCTTGCACTTATAAAGCAGGCTTAAGACCTGTCCCATCCCTTCCTCATAGATATCCCTCCCCCTTTCCTTTATCCCTTTCGCATTAGACTGGAAGTAGCAGAAACTTTCTAGGCAGTGGCCTTGACTTCTCCCAACCCTAGGCTCCCAGCAAACACACTCCTGTTGAATGAATGAGAGTGGGCTGAAGCACAGCTTGGTCTTAGGTCTCCAGATTTAGAAGAAGTCCATGCCCCGTTTGCCAAAGGCACACCACCAATGTCCCTTTACTTCTGCAGCATCCTCACTTGCTGGCTGGTGTGGCAGGTCCTTCTGTCTATGTGTTTCTTTTATTGGTTGATGAATAAAGAAACTGGCTTGGCCTATAGTAAGGTAGAACTCAGTTAGGTGGGGAAAACTAAGCTGAATGCTGGGAGAAAGGAAGCAGAGTCCAAGAAAAGCCATGGGGCCCTGCCCAACAGCCTCGTGGCAATATACAGATTACTAGAAATGGGTTAAATTAAGATATAGGAGTTAGCCAATAAGAAGTTAGAGCTAATGGGCCAAGTAGTGATTTAAATAATATAGTTTCTGTGTGACCATTTCAGGTCTGAGCTGCTGGGCAGCTGGGAAACAAACAAACGGCCTCTCTTACAACAGCTGGGGGCTAGGTTGAAGCCCTCCTGCAACTGTTCAACCAAAGGCAGTGGAACTCAGAGGCCAGGTGGCTTGCCACAGTTGTCCGTCATTGAACACAGCCCTGCAGAACTTGTGCCCAAACCTCACTGCAGTTAGCACGTCCTCTGCAAGGGGGAGGACCAAGGCTACTGTGGTGGTTTCTGTTGTGTGTGTGTGTGTGTGTGTGTGTGTGTGTGTGTGTGTGTGTGTAGGGGCGGGGAACGTGGGTGTGGAGGTGTGTTCCTGTGTGTCAGCCACATGTGAAGGCTGGAGGTTGACAAAGGGGTCTTTCTCTTATCATACACCGCTTTATTCTATGAGACAGAGTCTCCCAGTTGAACCTGAGCTTGCCAATAGGACTAAGTTTCCTAGCCAGCTAGCCCTGGACATCCCTTGCCTCTGCTTTCTGAACACTGAAATTACAGGCAGGCTGCCACACCTGCCCAGCATTTAAGTAACATCTGGGGATCCAGATTCCAGTCCTCGACCTTCCTCTGCAATTGCATTAAACAGTGAGCTTCTCCCCAGCCCTCTTCCCCACTGGCCTTGTTTGAGATACATTTATGCTATGTAGCCCAAGCAAACCTTGAACTTGCTTTTTAGCTTGGACAGGACTTGTGTCCCTGAAGTGCCGGGATTATGAGCATGTACCACCCTGCCTAGCCTTCAGCATCATTGTAACAGACAAAACCAGTTGCATTGGAGTCCTGGGGTTTACAGACCCTTCCCCCACTGCCCCAAGGTGTGCACTCCCCCCCCCCCCTCCGTTTTGGATTACTTGAAGTAATCCCAGGTTAGGCTTTGCTAAGATGATTAAGACCCAACAACGGGAAAAAGACGTGAAATCTAATTGGTCTACATTTCAGAGTGAAAATACTTAGTAGAGGCCAGGAAAGAATGAGGCATGACCTCCCATCTCCCTCTCCCTCCCTCCCCCTCCCTCTCCTTCCCTTCCCTCTTCTTCTTTCCTTAAAGGGAGTTGCTGCCAGAAGTCAACACAGAACCTTCTCTACCTATGATGGCCTTGGAACAGGCACCGTTCAGCACTGACCTGAGAGCCAGCTGACAATTCTGTTCCCGCTGTCCCTGAGGGAAACTTGGGGACTGGGGTCCAAGCAGAAGAGACAAGGGGGAGGGTTTTTTTTCTTTTGTTTGGATTGTCACACTTTCAAAGCCTTTACTATTAATATTTATTCCTCTGAGGGAACTGAACTTCTATTTCTGCAACACATGATCCTATATCATGTTTCATTTCTGGATATTATTCTTATTATTGTTATTATTGTGTGCGCGCGCGAGAGAGAGTCATGCTGTATAGCCGAGGCTGGGTTCAAACTCCAGGCAATCCATTTTGCCTCGGCTTCCAAAGGGCTCAAATAACAGGCAAGCACTATCATGCCTAGCTGTTCAGGGGATTCTGACCTGGAGGACGCGAAGGCACTTTGAAACCCTGGTAAATGGTGGCAGACTTGTTTGTGATGGAGGAAGCAGTGGCAGTTAGCTGGAGTGTCAGTAATTGGGAGGCCAGCTGATAAGAGTTCCCTCTAATTTAGGCCTTTTAACCCACGTTCTGAACTATGTTCACACTAATGTGTATTGACAGCACCAAATGCACAGCATTGAAATAGTCCCAGAGTGGCTCTTTCCTGCCACACGCGTGCAGACACACTCATGGCCTGACTCGTGCACCATCCCCTGCGCAGAGGGACGTTGCAGGGGCTGGCTGGTCATTTGGGGCATTCCCGAGTTCTGAAGGTGGTTGAGGGGACAGAAAAGGCATTTCCCGCTCAGGGTCAGTTAAAGGAGGTGACACAAAACTTCCATCCCCACGAACCACCTCCTGGGTGCCCTCAAGAGAGACCAGAGGCCCATGTGTTAATAGACAAAGCCCCCACCTCACACTTGCTAACTTCATGGTGACGTGAGCCTATTCGCCGAACCGGTTCCCCCATGGCCCGCACTGGTTTCTAATTAGGCTCCGGAGCCGACGCCTGCCTGGATGACTGCGGTGGAGAACGGGCTGATTGATTACTATTCTATATCCAGGCAATAAATTTGGGCATCAAATTGGTTTTAAATTAACTCTAAAAATGTTCGTGTTTACCATCTGGTTCGGGTCGCAGGCAAAGCTCAGGCTCCTGAGAGCAGAAGGTGAGGAAGAGCAGCGAGGAGCTGTTCTGCAGCAGCCTTGCCTTCTCTCGACCGCTCTTCCTCCCCTCCCCAAGAGGGGAGTTGCTGAGCAGACCTTTAATTTAATGTCTGTGCATCTGGCGCTGGTCTGCAATGACATCTTTCTATGCGTCTTGTTTCCCAATCACTCTTCCAGCCTGTGTAGGCCACTAGGTCTGGTGGGGTGGAAGGAAGGGATGTAATAGTGGCCCCTGAGCTCCGCCCAGGAGACAGGAGGCTGTTAGCCCTCATGGTGTCCACTGGAACAAGGAGGTGGGGTCTGTAATCTACTCACCACGTGTGCCTTCCTCCTCAGGACTGAGTTCTGAGCATCATAGACACTTGTCAAAAGGGATTGATTTTGAGGTCAATTGAAAGGAACCCTGTGGAGCCGGGCACTGGGCAGTGGTGGCACATACCTTTAATCCTAGCACTTGGGAGGCAGAGACAGGCAGATCTTTGTAAATTCCATGCCAGCCTGGTTTACAGTCTGCAGAGAGAGTTCCAGGACAGCCAGGACTACACAGAGATACTCTGTCCTGAAAAACCAAAGCAGGCTCCTTTCAGGAGAACCTTGGCATGTTCCTTCTCTGCCTCCCATATCCTGGGTTTTGGGGGCAGCTGGAAAGTGTAGGGTGGGCATATGGGTGTGGCCTAGCTCTCATCACTAGTACCCACCCCTTGGGAATCTGACAAGCAGTAGCTACCAAAGATGAGAAGTGGCCCCATTTGACTTCTTGAGCGTACAGCATTCAGTAGGCTCTCAATGTATGCTACACGATGGGAGGATGGCTAAGTTCAAATAGCACTGATAAAGATGGCAGAACTTATTCCTCCCTGTCATGATTTGATTATTTCTTCTTCTTCTTCTTCTTCTTCTTCTTCTTCTTCTTCTTCTTCTTCTTCTTCTTCTTCTTCTTCTTCTTCTTCTTCTTCTTCTTCTTCTTCTTCTTCTTCTTCTTCTTCTTCTTCTTCTTCTTCTTCTTCTTCTTCTTCTTCTTCTTCTTGTTTTTGGATTTTAAGACTGGCCTCAAACTCAAAGCAGTCTCCCTGCCTCTGCCTTCAAAGTGCTAGAGTTACAGATGTGAGAGCTACCGTGCTCAACTTGATTATCAGAAAATATGTATGAAGTTCACTGGTAAGAAGTTCCTAATGTAGAGTCCTAACCCTCTTCCTTCTCCACTTACAACAAGCA
This sequence comes from Alexandromys fortis, assembly GCF_014885135.2. Lineage (NCBI taxonomy): Eukaryota > Metazoa > Chordata > Mammalia > Rodentia > Cricetidae > Alexandromys > Alexandromys fortis. The sequence goes on from NW_026067960.1 coordinate 4,684,397, forward strand.
GCGAGTCCCAGCATCACCACTATTCCTGTGTGTCACCCCCATCCCACTGTCAGTGTGCTAGACACTGGGGACATTGTTTTCACTCATCACTTGAGGGTGAAGACCCTGTTCTCAGCCATCGAATGTCACAGCTTCCCCTCCTCGGGCTGTTTTAGTGGGGTTGGCTTCCACTTAAAGCCAATGCCTTTTATGACTTTAATTTTTTTTCTCAACGTTTTTCTGAGGAGGTGTGCTCATGCGTTATCAGTTACTGGTCAGAGTACCCCAAAATCCACAAGTCCCCGTGGTGGTGCCCGCCTCTAACCCCAGCACTTGGGAGGCAGAGGCAGGCGGATCTCTGTGAGTTTGAGGCCAGCCTGGTCTACAGGGTGATCCAGGACAGGCTCCAAAGCTACACAGAGAAACTCTGTCTCGAAAAACCAAAAAAGCAAACAAAACAAAACAAAAAAAGAAATGAAGACTGCAGGCCTCACCCTAGATCCCCTCATTAAGAGAGGCCCAGGTCCTAACCCAGAGTCCTTTGTTTCCCCCAAGGACCCCACTGTTGTTCACACTGAGCTGTAAGAAGTCAGAGTGAGGGCCCATGTCCCAAGGTCTCCTGTGTTCATTATACCGACTTCATAATATCCGTGGGCTTTGGTGCAGCACGCTCCAGTGTCAGCTTGTGTGCACACATGCGCTGGCGGTTTATTCCCTGGTCAGCAGGAAGCCCCCCGAGCTCCTGAAGGAGGTCATTAAGAGGGTACCGCAGCCTCAGCAGACTGTCTCAGTGCATGTGCCGACGTTAGGCTGCCTGTAGCCAGATGCCAGACCCCATGCTGGGTGAAGCCTCAGACCTCTTTTGATGGGGTGCCTAATGTTGCCCACGTGAGGAGGGAACAGGTGGGCTCCCTACCGGCAGTGTGTCCTGGGTGTTGGGAGGTGTGTAGAGTGGGGAGGTGGGAGAGAAGGACCAGGAAATGAGAACCAAGGAGGGAACAACCAGCTAGAACCACTGTGCCCTGCAGGGAAAGGTATGGAGCCTTACAAGAATTGTGAAGACCAAATCTAGAAGACGTATGCTGAGAATGACTAGGTGAGGGAGGGTGAATTGTGTTGTTCTCTACAAAATACCATCTAGCCTTGCAAAAGCTGGGGAAAGATGGCCCAAGGAGAGGATATAATCTGCTGTATATAATATATACAGAAGATTATAAAGATAAAATGTAATAGAATGTGCCAATGTCCCGAGGTGAGCTGACCAGAGGTGAGGGCAGTGAGGAGAGTTGGGCAGAGACCCTTAGCTGGACCAGATTGTAAAGGACCTGCCAAACTAGACACCAGAACACACCCAGAGGGGCCCATACTCACCAGAACACTTTGCAGGGGGCACTGGTAGCCAGTGGGACGGTAGTGCTGCCTCTCTGCCCAGTCGGTGTGGATGTCCCCAAGGAACAACTCCTTGACTAGATGGGGTGCCTCCCCAGGCAGCTGTTGCATGTGATACTGCAGGCGGAGCAGACTGAGTTCATGCATGCTGAAGCCCAGTGCGGCCATGCAGTCACCTGGTACCGGGGAGCTCAGCAGCTCATACAGTGTCCCTGGCAGCCAGGCCCTGTCTGGGGGCAGCCGTCCTGTACAGTCCTGGCCAGCCTGGGTCTGGTTGAGGAGCCTGACAATGTTGAGAAGGGCATGGTGGCTGTGGAAGACCATGCCCACCTTGTGAAGATGGTAGTCGGCCTCGGTGGCACCCTGGGTGATCCAGGAGGCCCGGCGCAGATGGACTTTGCCCTTGATGAGCAGTGAGTGGGCAGGCTCCTGGCAGGAGGGGTCCCTGTAGTAGAACTGATAGGCTCGGAAGAGACGGTTGGAATAGAAGGTGTAGGAGCGGGTGAGGAATTCTGGCCCTGGACGTACCTCGCAGCTGCTGGGAAGAGATGAGTTTTGGATGGAGAAATGAAAACCTACCTGGGTGTCCCCTTCCCTCTGGCCTGGGCTCCCTTGTTTCCAACCTCCGTCACGCGGGCCTGAGCCCTATGGTCTGTTTCCCCAGTTGGGGGCCTTCTTAATCTTGTGATCCTCATAAAAGCTCTCCAGTCTCCTTCTGGTCAACCTCATGGTCCTAACTGGGGCTGTTCCTACCATCTACCACTCAATGGACTCTTAGTTTCCCAGGAACCCTGGCTTCTTCCCCACCAAGATCCAGCACCCCCTTGCTCTGTCCTGGACTTCTTGTTGAGTGAAGGGGGTAGAAGAAGGAGTACAGAGGGACATTTCTCAAGTGTCTCCCCTCCAGTGAGCTGTTTTCTTCCACTGCTTTATTACACAATAGAGAGCTGTTTCCATAAAGGGGCTGGACCGTGGACAACACACACTTTGTGGGTTGAAGGGTGATGGGGAATCTATTGTGACCACTCAGCATCGCCATCAGGGAAGATGACTGCCCCCAAGCAAGACCCGGAGGATAGCTCAGTGGGAAGAGTGTTTCACACGAGCGTGATGCCCTCCGAGTTGGAGCTCTAGTAGCCAAACAATAATAGCACGTGTGGTAGCTGCCTATAATCCTTGCTCTGGGGAGGTAGAGACAGGAGGATCTCTAAGGATTGATGGAGACTCCCAGGTCCCAGTGAGAGACACTACCTTAAAAAAATAAGGTGGAGAACAATTGAAGAATTGAGGAAGACACCTACCTGTACCACTGTAGACACACGCACGCATTCCTGTACACAGAGGTGGTCAACTGACCTGGCCTTCAGGATCTAGTCTTTTAATAATGTAAACAGGTCCGAGGGTATATAGAAGGCAAAGGAGTGGCTCCTGACCCCATGGTCGTGGCCAAGAGTAGAGCATCCCTGTGGAGGGCTCATTGTGGTGGGTGTTGGAGGACGCCCCTCATTCCCTGGTGCCCACCTGGATTAATATATATCTTGTACTTAGGTTGGTATCATCCAGCCAGAAGGAGCTCATTTTTTTCCTCCAGGCTTTCTGCTAACATGAAGGAGAAGGCCTTGGCTGAGACCTAATGAGTCTTAAGCCGCAGCTTCCTTGTCTCCCAGAGAGAGCAGACGCTGAGCCTGAGATGGGCTGTGAATCTAAAGAGAACCCAATTATGTGGTTTTGTTCCACTGAATCTCTTCACAGTTACTTCTTATTTATGGCGAGTGGCTGTTCTCTGCATCCAGAGCAATGGTAGGCATCTTTAAAAAATAATTATATTACCCTATAAATATGTGCTGTTTACTGTATGCCAATTATACCCCAATAAGGCTGTAAAAATGCATGAATGTGTTTAAGTAAATAGAAGTGAGTTGGTCTGAAAGAAACAGTAAGTGGTGAATAGGCCAGGCCGTGACTAGAGTGAGGACAGGCAGCCTGCGCACCCACGGACCTCAGACGGGGATTACAGTACAAAACTGCTTTCCCAGGGCATGCAGGGTGTTACCTCATAGTCCCAGACTACTGACCCTTTTCTGCCGCCTCTCAGAAAGCAACGAGTATAGAGAGGACTTTCTAGGAAGAAAGTTCTAGAAGTTTCTTAGAACTGCTCCAGAGTGTTGCTGCTGGAGGCAGGAGCAGCACAGCTCAGCATTCCCCTGTGTGCACTCAGTGACCCTGCCAGGAGCTGCCTAGGTCCCAGTTGGATGAATGAGGTAAGGCTGCAGCCCCAGAGCCTGGGAAAAGTGCTAGAAGCAATTCTGAGAGCCTCAGTCCTGCCCCCTCCCAGCACCCAAAGCGCTAGCAGATGTTTGGCAAGCAGATTTCTCCATGAGCTCAGGAGGCAAGCAGGGGACATGGAAAATCCAGTCCTTGACCCCACGATGGAGTGGACTGGGGAGACCTGAGGGGGTAACTGAGGGAAGCCAGAACTCCCCTTCAGCTCCCACCCTGGGAGGAAGAGTGACCATATGGCTGCCAGAAATGAGGGGCACAGAGCAGCCCTGCTAGGAGAACTGGGTGGGGACTCAGACTCTCTCCGGCCAGTTACTTCCTGTCTTCTTTGTACCAAGTTGTGCCCCGTGCCTGACTCTTCCTGCGGATCCAAGAATGGGGCTTCTCTGCAGATGCCACCATCTCCAGGAACCTTCTAGGACATGTTGCCACGCCATGGAGTTTTGCTTGGCAGTTCACTGCTGTGGCAAAACTACATTACACACTTCCCTGTGTGCCTGTTTAGCACGTCTGACTGCACCCCATGCGCCAGCGCACAAGAGGGAAGCTTGGGTGTCTGTCACGGGTTTCCACGTGTGTATCGTGTGTATCGTTCAGCTTAACTGCATTGGTTGGATGTGAAGCCTGGCTGTTCCCTGCTCCAGATGCCACCCCCATAGGGGAGAAAGCAAGCCTTGAGTTTTGCCGGCAGCTTCTGGGGAACTGGGAGCATTGCCCCAGCTTCATAAAGGTCGATGCCTGCAATCATCTCGCAGCCCAGGAGTGTAGGGTTGGGAGCTTAGGGGAGTCTCACCTAGTGGAGATCCAGGTTCCTCTGAGGTGTGGGGGCAGGACCACAGTGGTGGACATACCCTTAGGCACTGGCTGCTGGCACTGGGGCTCCCAGTATAGATGGCCACCTCTTGAAATTCCAACTGTTTCTATGATGCTAGCTGCAAAGGAGAAAGACCCCAGTCAGAGCTCCACAGGCTTCATGGGTCCTGCTCTCCGCATGCCAGCAGCTCAGGCAGGCTGCACCCAGTTCACCTCAGGCCCAAGAGCACCCAGATGTTTGTTGACTGCATCCAGCAGGCTTGCCACTGTCCCCTCCCCTGTACATGAGACACATTACCAGAGTCCAACACACAGCACTCAGCCAGTGCTCACCGAGTACCTGGTGGGTACCTAGAGCTGAGCAAGAGATCAGCCACATAGACCACATCCTGCCTGGCTCTCTTCCCTAAGCCCAGGAGAGCCTGGCAAGGGCGTGGGACAGCTTTCCTCAGCTCCCAGCTGCTGCTCAGAACGGAGTAGCAAAATCTGCAGCCGCTAAAGAACTGCAATCGCCTCGAGCTGTCGCCCCACTCAGGACAGCTGACACAGCCCAGACGGCAGAATGCTAGTGTGAGCAGCGTCCAAGTTTTACAGCACTGACTGTCGTCATCGTGGCCCCTGACCCCGACTGCTGGCCACTGTAGCAGGCTTTCCAACCCAGCCCTTCCCACTGAGCCTGGGGCTGCAGTGGGTCCGGAGGGACTCAGAGAGCTCTAGCCAGCCAGGGCCTCCAGGGAAGGCTATGGATGGAGTGGAGAAACTCTCCCATGGTGTATTCCCATCTGTTCCCCACTGCCCATTCACAGGTTCCCAGCTGGGCTTGATGGGAGGCCAGGGAAAGCCCGTTTTGCCTGTTGGAGCTCTATCTGGTTCACACTTAGACCCAAGACTCTCTGTTCCCAGCAGTCTCAGGAAAACTTGCATTCCTGGCATCTGGCGTCATCTCTAGAGTCCTTGGGGGCCCTGTGACTGGATGAGAGGTGTACCTGGTGATGACAGTGTCCTTAGTCAAGTCAGGAACCCAGGAGGCTTCATAGCAAGCATATTCTAGGATACGCGATCTTTGCAGCCACCCCAGGAGTTGGTTGTGGCTCGGTTTGTAGCACTCGGCAAGAAAAGCAAGAGCTAGAGCCTAGGGTGGCCGGATTCAAGCCTGACAGACTGACTATCGCTCGTTTGGGTCACCACTGAGAACAATGGGAACAATTTGGAGACACAGAGTATAGGACCCACATGTGCAGAGTGGTCCTTGGCCCCACTGGTCAATGGATCTGTTGATCATGGTCAGACAAGTAGGAGAAACAGATTTCAATAGCTAACTAGGGCAACATGTCTACGACATCACCGTTGGTCACTGGGGGAGCAAGGCTAATGGAAGACTCGCAAGATAGACGGTGCGTTTTTCAGAATTAATCTAGTGCAATGTCAATAAGACAAAGGAACTTGAGCCACATCACTGTGGTGGGCGCGTGGGTGTCCACGTTGAGCCCACGCGCCCAGAACTGAGACAGATTCTCCCTAGCTGTCAACCTGAACACAGTCTGGAGCCACCGTTGTGGTCCGAAGCTGCTGGATTCTCCAGATTCGATTCTGCAGGTTAATTTGAAATCACCGGTGTCAATGAAACCTGTCGCAAAGTGTTGATTTGGCGAACAGATGGAAGCAAAGAAGAATCAGGAGGGGTCAGCCTTATTTGCCTGGTTGGGAAATAGAGCTCACATTTCGCAGTGAAACAACACCCGGGCTCTGAAAATGAGAGTGTTGTTGTCTACATGAATCTCTGGTTCTTGAAGAGATGGTCTCTCTGTTGGGAGGGAAGTCATCTTTTTGTTTCCTGAGCCCCATCCCTGAAGGCACCGAGAAGAGATGTCACGCTCTGTCAAGAAGCCTCAGGTGTTATTTCTCCCTAAGTGTGTTTTTGTTTATGTTGTTTTTCTATGAGAAATTAGGATTTAATTTCATTAGGAGACTGTGAGATACAGTCAGGCCTCTTTGTCTTCAGAACACAAACACACACACACACACACACACACACACACACACACACACACACACACCTCAGCACGGTGAAGATCTTAAAGAAAGCCGGAGGGCCCAGCCTTGCTGTCTTCCCATAGCCTCAATGTAAAGGTTGTCTTTTTTTTTTTTTTTTAAATTCAACAACAATCCAACTTAATAGTTAGTCTCTTCATGGTGTTGCCCCTCACAGCTTTGGGACAGACCTCGATTTTCTTTTCTTTCTTCTCCTGGCTTTCTTTCTCTCCCCTCAGGAAAGTCTTAACTAGATGAACCCCTGCTGGCAGATGGGGCCATGGCTGGGTCATACAACTCTTTGCAGGGACCTGAATGTAAGGACCAAATTGATTTTTATCAACCATGGATTTTTAATTAACAGTGCTGTCCACTTTACTGCCGTTCAGTATTTACTGTTTACCCACTAATTAAAAATTATGCTGCTTGTGCACTCATAAGAGTGGGGACATTTGAAATTAGATAGCATCGTTCAAATTACCTGCAGAATTAAATTTAGAGTACCCAACTGCTCAGACCAGGCTCCCAGAGCCGAAAATATGATCCGCCATGGCCCAACGTGTTAGCAGGAGTGAGAGCACCAGGGACAGGCCGCTTGCACAAACACCATATGGGGCATGTCTGTGGCCTTGGGGAGTGTGGATGCTTGCTGAGTTCTAGCTATGGAGCTCCCACATCTACAGAGCCTGTGCCGTGGGAGTCCGCTGTGTCATGCTGTGTCATGCCCTGGGGGCCACGGTATCCTCTGCCTGGCCGTTGCTAGGGACTGCCAATTGCAGTTCAAGGCCAGCCACATCCTACAGCTGAGGAAACAGAGAGACTCTGAGTGGTAGAGAGACTGAGATGCTGTCATTTCCAGGATGTCTCCTAAAGAACCTTGTCTATTTGTGGTACCAAGAACTGAACACAGTACCAACCCTCACATGCCAGGCAAGAGCTCTACTTGAGCTATATCCCTAGCCTGTTTTTGTGGGATTCTGGGGTGTGATCTTCCCCTGGAGCACAGAATGACCTGGAACTCAGAATCTTTGTTCTTCTGCCTCCCAGGTGTTGGGTAGGTAGATGTGTGTTTGAGAGCCAGCTTTTCGATGTGTGTGTGTGTGTATACATGTGTATGTGCACATGTGTGGACACACATGTGGAGGACAGAGGGAACCTTGGCTGTAATTCCTTAGGCATTGTCCTTCCTTTCTTTCGGCATGTCCCTTAGCTGGGAATTCACCAAGTAGCTAGGTGTTCTTTTTAAAATATGGGTGCTAAGGAATTAGAGAACCTTTAAAAAGGCAGTAAAACCTATCTAATACAATAATCAGGGTTAGCTACCTTGGCATAAGCACTTTTTATCACTAGTTCAAGGCCAGCCTGGACTACGTAGTGAGACTCCATGAATAAGCAAAACCTGCTCACCCCACTTAAAGTTTAATCCTTTAGGCATTTTTAAGCTCACCATTTAGTGACATTTAGAATATCCCAATGCTGGGCAGCTATGATCTCTGTCTAGTTCCAGAATATTCAATCACTATGTAAGGAAACTTGCACTCAGCATTTCTCACTCCCCTTTCCTCAAGCCTGCAACTGCTAATCTGCCAATCTCACTGTTACTGTAGATAGGCCTCATCCGTGTATTTCCCATGGATGGGATCCACTGGGCTTGCCCGCTTCTCACCATCGTTGTCCCTGGACCCCGAGGTCACTGTCCAGATAGGCAGCGGAGGCCTGGAGAGGGTGCACGTCCAGCCCTGAGACTGGAATCCTAGAGAACAGGCCTAGGCGGGCAGGATGAGAGATGGCTATGTGTGTGAGGGCGGGGATTGTGTGTGTGTGTGTGTGTGTGTGTGTGTGTGTGAGGGCGGGGACTGTCTCTGCTCTGGCTGTCTAATCACCAGAAAAGCAGAAGACTGAAGAGGAGGTTTGGTGAGTTAAGTGCACTTAAAAATCTGAGTTTGGGCTAGGTGGTGGTGGCACACGTTTTTAATCCCAGCACTTGGGAGGCAGAGGCAGGAGGAGCTCTGTGAGTTCAAGGCCAGCCTGGTCTACAAGAGCTAGTTCCGGGACAGGCTCCAAAGCCACAGAGAAACCCTGTTTCGAAAAACCAAAATCAATCAATCAATCAATCAATCAATCAATCAATCTGAGTTTGGATGCCCAGAACCTATGTGAAAAGCCAGATATGGTTTGGTGTTTCTGTAAATGCAATTAGTGGTGGTGGTGGTGGTGGTAGTGGAGAGAGGAAGTTGGCTTGAGTTCACCGGCCAGTCAGTCTAGTAAAAATTAAGTGAGCTCTAGGTTCAGTGAGAGACCATTCCTCAAGGGAATAGAGTGGAACACTGAGGAAGAGAACTGACATCCTATTTTTCATGGGTATGGATGCATGTGATTGTGTGCAAACATTTGTAGACATGCATACCCAACATGCACATCACACACACACGAGAGAGAGAGAGAGAGAGAGAGAGAGAGAGAGAGAGAGAGAGAGAGAGAGAGGGGCTCTTGATTTCTAAGGCTGCCCATGAGGGTTAGAATCCCTTCTTGGAGATACTGATTCCGTTACACAGAGCTGCCATGATCCTGAGTGTCTTCAAGGAAGAGGACACACAATGGCCCCTTACTTCCCAGGCTTCCCTGGTGTCCTTGTGGGTTCATCCTAGCTTTCTTCCTTGCCCATGAGGCATATGGATTTCCCCATTTCCTGTCAGATCCCACAAGACCAGTCACTTTTAGGGTATTCCCAAAGAGGAAAGGTCGTTATATAGCCTCTTCTTTTATCTGTTCTGGTGCTGGCTCACAGGCTGGCATTGCATCTCCCCTGCCCCCCAACATCTGCTGGAAGAGCCATCCTCCGCAGCCCCGCTCTCTGCCCTGTCCCCCACTCCTGTGCAGCAGCCCCGCTCTCTGCCCTTCCACACCAGCAATCATTTATCTGCTTTCTATTTACTTTTGTGTTTTTATTTTTCATCTTGGAACAATTTTAGAAAATATTGCAGGAGTAGCGTCCTGGTATAGCCTCTGGCTAGCTACTCTGAGGGTTGCCATCTACTCAGACACCCAACGAAGGCCAAAACCAAGAAGGAGAATGTAGTCAACACCTGTCCAAGGTTCACTCACTGTTTAGTTTATGACTGTTTTGGGTCCAGGAATATAAGTGTCACGTCTCTTCCACATGCCTTTGGCTTTTAATCTTTCCCAACCTTGACATATTTGGAGAATACTTGGTCTGGGACTAGAGTTTCCTATGACTGAGTTTGACCTGTAATGAGTAACTCCAGTTCACTCTGTCAGGAGGCTCCGAGTCAGTCGGTCTACAGTTTGGAACTTCATTACTATGCCTGCCAGGTTTGCCCACTGTTGAGCCATGACTAAGATGGGGATGTTGTCTTGGTAGTTACTAATGGCCTCAAGGTCTCCTGGAGATCGTCATGGAGACTTGGGAGCATCCTTGCTTTTGTTGGCAATTGACTTTAGGAGACTCTTGCCTGTCGCAGTAAGTCCTGCCCTGCTCACTTCCTGATGTCCTCCTGGAGGCCATGGCTTGCTTTGGGTTTATGAACTGGCTTGTGCTGTAAGGAAGAATTATTGTCCCTTCTTCAAATGCCAGTGCAGTGATTGTGTCCGCTCACACCTGCTCCTGGATAGGGGCTTAGTTTACAAGCTGTAGGCCATTATTATCAGTGTTTTGCCCCCCAGTTTCCCACTGATTTGGACATTAAGTGTGTTATAGTTCATCACCAACACTTTTTCCACATGCGCTTGTCAGGTTTTGAGATGTTTTTTCTTTCTTTCTCTCTTTTTTTCTTACTTTTCCCAGGTGGCAAAAGATCTTTTGGATTCACTTTGAATTTTCTTAGACTAAGCCTAGAGTCAGTCCTTATGTTCTTTTAATGGGAATGTGTGGACATCAGGACTCAGGGCCTGGGTGTCCACGGTTGGTGGAAACCACTATGGGCTCCCTGCTTATCTCTCCCTCTTCCCCACCTTTTCTTCCCCCTTTCCTCCTTTCCTTTCCCTCTCTCTCTTTGCTTCCTTCCTCTCTCTCTCTCTCGCTCTCTCTCTCTCTCTCTCTCCCTCTCTCTCCCTCATTTCTTCCACTGACTCCTTTCTTTTTTCCTCGTTCCTTCTCTATCTTTATTTCCCCCTCCCTTCCCTCCCCTCCCTCCCTTCTTCCTTCCTTCCACAGTGTCTCTATACTAGTCTGCCTGCCCCACTAAAACCTGGTTCTCTTTTCTTGCTCTTTGAGTCCCTTCCAGCACAATGCCCTGCTCATTTCCTGATGTCTCTAAAAATAATCCTGGAAAATTCTTTGAGCAACATGGCCCCAGTCCTCCTTCCCACGACTCCTCTTAGTTCAATCCAGGAGTGACTGCTACCCACTTTGAGCACCGCCCATTGCCTTGCAGACACCTCTCCCTCCTCTCAGGAAATGGCTGTCAGGGTTAGGCTGGAGGTAGATTTGCAGCTGTTGGGATTGTTCAGGCTGGTGGGAAAGGGCAGATCGTAATGGCATTCCCAGGATCTGGGGCCCTGGCAAGTGCAGAGCAAAAAGAGGCAGCTGGAAGGAGATGACATGGGAGCATACGGCCAGGCCAAGGGCTGGATCAGGCTCCAAGCCCAAGACTCACGGCCTGCATCAGCACCTGTTGTGCCCAGAGACGTGCACTGGCTTAACCAGCCTCCAACCTTAACCTCTCTCAGTTATAGCCCTACTGTATGACTCAATAGAAGTGCCTATGCACCATACACGTCAGGTCACCGATACAACATCATGGGTGCCTGATGCATTCTAATAGCCACAGTCAAAAAGCTAAAAAGAAACAGGTGAAACTAATTTTAGCATCTTTTACCCAGCCCCCAACGTTACATACAAAGGATGAAAGAGACATTCGATGTTCTTCCCTTGCATAGATTTTATAGCCTGATGTCAAAGTTGGGTGGTATGTGCTTCCCACTCCATAGCTCTGTTCCATTTAGGTTGGTCCTGTCCCAGTGATGGGTGGGCTGCTGCCTGGGACAGAACCCCAGCTTAGGAATGCAGTGTTGGTCATGTTGGGCAACAGGGGGACCAATGAATGGGGTCTAGTCTCTTACTCAGACTTTGGTCCAGCAGTCCATCCTGTGCTCAGTGTATAAATCAGATTTCCTTCCTTCCTTCCTTCCTTCCTTCCTTCCTTCCTTCCTTCCTTCCTTCCTTCCTTCCCTCCTTCCTTCTTTCCTTCCTTTCTCCTTCCTCCTCCTTCACTCGTTCTCCTCCTTCCCTCCCTCCCTCCTTCCTTCTTTCTTTCCTTTCCCCTTCCTCATTCCCTCCTTCCCCTTCCTCCTTCCTTCCTTCTTGTGGCTCTTTTTTTTTTTTTTTGAAGTAGGGTCTCAAGTACGGTAGCCAAGGATGGCCTTGGACTGCTATAATCCTCCTGCATCCAACTCCTAAATGCTGATTTGCTTTTAAAGATGTACTTGATTAAAAAGGAAACCAACAGAAAGTCAGAACATCTCTGGTTTCTTTCAAATGCTCATCCTGAAGTAATTCACCTGGAATGGTTTCAGCTTGGACGCTTGAGCACATTTTAAATAAAAGTGTCAACAACAGGTCCCACCCAAACAATAAGCTCTTGATTAGAGGAGGCCTGCATGCGCACACTCGGATGTGCTGGCAGATGATGCTCAGAAAGTCCCAGAATCTGGCTGTCAGAGGGGCGGCCCTCACCGATGCTACAGAAAACTCGTGCTTTGGGATGAGATCACCACACACAAGGCATGAAGAGAGTCCAGCGGATCTCTCTGGAGAAGGCTTCAAGATGGCCCTGTAATGACCACTCCAACAAGTCACTGAAGAAGGAAGGCTAAGTTGGACGTCCCAGAGCCTGTGGGCCCCTCTGCCGTGCTTGGTTCTGCTTCAGCCACTCACGTGTCTCTCATTTGCTCATGGTCTTAACGCCTCATTATCCACCTAATCCAAGGCCGTTGTGCTTGGGGAGCGGGTGTGTGTGTGTGTGTGTGTGTGTGTGTGTGTGTGTGTGTGTATACATCTCAACTCTGGGAAACTCAGAAATAGTATGTTCTCGAATAAGCGTATCCCACTTTCCACTCCTGGCAGTTTCTCAGGCCTTTTGGAATGTGTCCTTCTCTGCTGGGTGACCTCAGAGTGGATGGCTGCCCTGAGACCCTGGGAGGAATGGGACACCTGCAACAGCTGATTCCCAGATGGAAGGAGCATGGGGACCTTCAGATACAGGCCCACACAAGCAGGCTAGCAACGAACGGCATGACTCCCCAAAGTCCTCTCAGCTTTGCGTGCACCCCATAACTCAGCTATGAAGCTTGGCCTTGCCATTGGCGCTGCTCTGTAGCCATGAGCGCCTATGTGTGGGAAGCCCTTTGTCAAGGGGAGAGGTTTGCCTTTGGGACATCTTTCCTGTGTTTAGCATTTCCTGCTAAGGGAAGAGGAAGCTCATGGCTCCTGGGATGGGAAAGGAATGAGGGGCTTGGGAAGACAAGATTTGGCCCACTCAGCTAGCCTGTCCGCCAGGTTTTTCTGTTTGTTTGTTTAAGAATGTTCCAGTACAAAAACTTCCCATCAAAATTCTCCCTTGGCCCTATGGTAATGTTAATTATTCTGCACGGGCTGGGGCTTCCCCCCCCTCCAAGATGAAAACTGGAAAATTCTAGCTAGAGCCCAGTTGTTTCAAAATAGCTCAGGCCTCAGGGTGATTGATGGGAGCTTTCCCCTCTCTATCCAGATGTGGAGTCTAGCAGACAAGGCCCTGTCAGCCTGGCTTCCTCTGCCTCGTCAGTGCCGCGTTCTCAGTCTCTAGGTAGGTCTTCGGATAGCCATAATCTGCTGCCCAAATGAACCTTCGGCATGGACACAGAGGTGGGATGGTAGAAATGGTTCTCTATGGCCATGCTTGATGGACACTAGCTAGGCCCTGAGGGGTGGAGATCTGTGACGGTGTTTGCTGACCAGATCTATGCCTGGAAGTCTCCATGGCACCAACACATCCTTGTTGGAGTTCTTGGCAGAAGAGCTCAGATCCATTGTTCTGTAGAAAAGGAATTTGGCGCAAGTGTCACAAGGTTGTGGTGCATTCCATAAGAAACAAGACATCCATCTAAGTGAATGATGGCGAAAGGTTCCCAATGAACTATGAATGAGTGCTTGAGAAGGAACCCTGGGCAAGCATCTCTCAGAGCTGAGTTTTTCTTAAAGACTTGGAACCTTGGTGGCCATCTGGTCTTCTCCAAAAGGACCAAGAACCTTCTCATCTACCAGGAATATTTAGAAGGTTGGAGGTCTTCATGAGTACATGGAGATTGGAGGTCTTCTTGGAGCATCTTGGATCCTGAGAGCTCTCAAAGACCTAGGGGGGTGGTAGGGAGCTGCGCCAGCGTTGGGGGAAAACATCCCACAGGCTGGGCTGTTCTTGGGAGTAAACACAAGGGGGACCTCTTGAGCTTTGGTTGGGGTGGTTGGGAGTCAGGGTGGAAACCCAGAACTGGCCTCCTCCAAAGTTGGCCTCCAGCTGAGGGCCATAGGCCTCCCTCTGTCCCTCCGGGACTTTGGGTAAGACCTACGGAAGGCCACCTTGGGGGCTGATGCTCTCGCCCACACTAAGGGTTGTCACGTGAGACAGCATGGAAGGCATAGTTTGAGACTGGGGGGGAAGGTTAATGGGGTTACCCAGCCCCGTCTTCTCTGAGACACATGGGCAACTCAGAACAAAAGTCGCAAATGGAACAGGAAAGAACATCCAGTAAGTTCCATACACAGTGAAACAAAACATACCCCCCCCCCACCGCCCTCAGTCTTTCCCCAAGGATGTGTAGAAAGCGGTGGAGGTGGGGGCTTTGGGTCAGGAAACACAGAGATTTTTAATGCAAGAAAATTATGGTGATTCTAGCAAATCAAATTTTCTTGCATTGTGTTGAGATTAAGTTCGTGGTCTCTTTCGTATATTCAAAATAAAGAAATATCCCTAGAGTACAAATTTGTGGGAAAACCTACATTATGCTTGAGAAATCCATTTTGTTAGGAGTTACCAGATTTTTAAGAGAAATAGTAATATTTAATTATGGTATTATTTTACCATCTAGAAAATTAATATGTTTTTCAATTTCAGGAGAGTGTCTGAACCTTGTTTTTAAAATTACCATACAAATAGAATCCTAAAGACACAAATATTGGCTTTGAATGTTGCAGACATGGTACTGGGAAATACGCTGGCTTCCTAAATATTCAATAAACACGCCTTTCACTCTTGCCTTCCCTTGTGACCCTGGATGATTGTCATCTCGGGGAACAGACTCATGGCTGGCTAAGGGGACAACATACAATGATTAGATAGATAACCAGGGAGGGTTAGTAGTCAGAGACAGAATGGCTGCCTTCACAACAAAATGGTGTATAATTTTAGACAGCTCTACTCTGCACGGCCCAGGTCGACTTATGGACTCCGTCTGCTATCGTTTTACAGATCAGAAAGAAGAGCCTGATGACATCTGACTTTTCTCATTGAAATATCAACGGAAAGGCCCCAACTCAAATCTAGGCCACTGGGAACCACAGCCTCTGTTCACTTATGCTTGCTGCCCATGGTCTTGACTTGTCATTGATTCGGTTCCTGTTGTGCATGTGTGTGTATGTCTACAAAGTTGTGGACATGTTTCTGGCAGGGTTTAGGGACCCCAGTCAAGTGGTAGACCATTCTCTTGGAGCCTTCTGTCTGGTACATGTCCAGTTCACCAAAGGGAGGTAGAGAATGGGTGCTACGGGTCTGAATTTGGAGACTGCCTGTTCCTTTAGGGTCTTACATAAATGGAAACAGCTTGACAGATGGAGGACCAGGTAATGGGCTCTCTGGGCAGACTTGTGAAGGTGACAGGAAGGTGTGAAGAGCATAGGAATGGAAGACAATGTAATTAGTTCTGGACGTTGTCATGGGGAAGGCACAGAGATGAGGGGCTGCTGGGAGCCCGGGCTCTGAAGTGTTTCTGGGCAGAGCAACTGCTATAGAGGAAGTTCAAATGTCTTCTAGAGGACATTATGCCCATGGTGTGCGTGCATGTGTGTGTATGTGGGTGTGTGTGCATGCGCACACGCCTATGCCTCCAGGGAACCAGGATGGACATAGTACATTTGATTACTTTCTTGTCTATTTTGACTCTATTCAATAATTGCCGCATTCAGCCTGCAGTGGTGTTAGGACGAAGTGAAGGTGGAGATGATAGATCATTTTTAAAAATAAGTTAAGTGAAAATGAGTTCTATGATTGGAAGAGAAATGAAATTCAATTTTAGGACCACAATGATCAGAAAATATCACATTGGATTGATGGTCCACAGCCACAGGTGGTTGGAGGCCAAGGCTCTAAGGCCCCTGTTGCTTGTGTTAAGGATGACGTGGTTTATCTGTCGGGGTCCAGGCCATCAAAGAACAGAGAGGCAGAGGCAGAAAATAGGAAAACAACCTGAGCAAGGGTGTGGCGTGCATGTGGGTTGTTAGTCAGGGAACATGGGGTGCTTTTCCTCAAATTAACTGGGGACAAGTTCTGTTTTGGGGATGTACTATTTGAGGAGGTACAGGCTGGGGCCAGTTCTCACCCCAAGACATCCCAGGTGAGAACAGAGTGTGGGCAAGCAGCTGGGGACATCATCCTTAGGCTGAGAGCTCTGGAGGGAGCTGAGGCAGTCAAGAAAGAGCAGACAAGAAGAGAAAGCACTTTGGAAACTGGACTGCAGATGACACACAGGGCATTTACTTAGGCCCGATTGGAAAACCGTCTGGTCTTGTTGTGCCTCGTGTGCATAGGTGAGGGCTGCCGTGTTCTGGGAGATAGAGGAGCCAGGCCAGAGCAGAGGCACATGAAAGAGACATAGTGTTCTGTGGCTTGTTATTTTCACTCAAGCTATTTTATGTTCCATATCGGGGGCAATCAGAAAATACAGAAAAAAAAAAAAACCCTAGAACGTGGGCTTGCTTCTCCTAGAGCCTGTCATGAGAGTGTCAGGCCATCTCTGAGTCCTGTTTCTGCCGTGACACTCTTGGAAAGCACGTCATTTGCTGTGATGGAGTGAATAAGTCTTTCTAGTGTTTTCTTTTTCATACACATATAGAATTTTACAAAACGGGTCATCCTGAAATCTCCTGTCTTAATCTAATAATAGATTTTAGATATCTTTGCAGAAGTTTATTTTTTATTTTAATTTTTAAAATTTATTTTTGGCTAGAGGGACTAATGTATATTTGTTTTTGGTCTGGGGGAGGATCTGAGCCAATGAAGCAGCAGAACTGGGGAATGGAGTAACTGAGGGAAACAGGAACCCTCATCAGGAAGAACCCTGTAAAAATGGACTGAACTCTCCAAACAAAAGCAATATGTGCTTTGCTGAGGAATTTTTCCAAAGCTATGAAATAGGTTTGAAGTGAGTCGCATACGTTGTGCCGTTCCCTGAAGCCCTGGTGGCTTCGCACACAGTGAATCACATTCACTGTTTCTCATTCATTCTCTCAGGAAACAGCCTTTCTGCCCCATCCTTGCCTATATATATGCATGTGTTTTTTATTTGGCTATTAAAATATTTTTATGCATGCAATCTTTTCATACACATCGTTCTACCCTTTGCTTTTTATACTTAAATTATCAGAGACAGCCTTTCATTTTAGACTTATCTCTGCGTGGAAAAGGCAAAATTGTAACATCTGGATGAACCGTGATTTAATGAACTGTTCCTCTGTTGATGGCTGTTAGACTGTGGGCCATTCCTACCCCCGACTCTTGCTTTTTTTTTTTTTTATGAAGAACAATACAAAAGGATAGCCTTTTCAGTGTTTCTTGGTGTGAAGTTTGCCTATGTTGTTATTATCCCTCTCACAAAGAAGCTATGTGTGCGATGACCATTAGTAAGTGTGGCCACATTGGCCTCTAAGAATGCAGTTTTAATTTCTTCTCTACGGGAGATGTGTGAGAATAGCTATACACATCCACCTCCGGCCACACCAGAGACCATCAAATGCAAACATGATGTGTACATATTTTTGAAAGAAGATCTTAGTGAGTTGCTGAGGGTGGCTTAGAACTCTATATGAACTCTGTTTCAGATCCCCAGATACCAGGATGAGAGGCGTGGACCATCACACCTGAAAATGGTGCTTTGGTTTCTGCTGATCTAACAGACGAAGGTAGAAAAGAAACTACAGCCCCTGGTTAGCCATACATTTTGTTCTATGTAAGGGCAGCAGCAGCAGCAAATAATAATAATAATAATAATAATAATAATAATAATAATAATAATAGTAATAATAATAATAAACAGCTACTTTGTGTCTGGAAGCCCACCCACCCCTCTGTGTATCTTACCAGACACCGCTCTAACTCTGTGTCCTAGCTGGAGGGTAGCGATGGCCTCTTGCTCTCCCATAGGCTTGCACACAGGCACCTGTAATTTGTTCTCTTAGAGTGCTAAGAAGTGTGGGTTGGCGTTCTATCTCTGCAAAAGTGATCTGAATAGTCAGAGGGATTTCACAGTACATAGTGAGACATAATCTAAAGAGCAGGGAATCGTCAGAACACTCTAGACCCCAAAGAATACTGAAATGGGACCAGTGGAAACCTTTCTGGGGGTAAATGGAAATGTTGACCTTGTCCATGTGGTGATGGTGGGGTATGGGGCCAGACTAGTCTTAGGTTCCTGATGTCTCTTGGCTCGTGGAAGAAGCAAACATAAATGGCCTCTTAGGAAAGCATCATCATTTCAGATTTTCTAAGAAAAGCAAGAAATATGAATTTGCAATTAAAGATCACCAAAGACACAGGTCAGCATCTTATATGGAGCAGAAACAAAAGGCTCATATCCAAAGAACACCAGCTACTGGAATTCTTTATCACAGAACACATAAAGATATATATGAAACGCCTAATGAAATAAGGTATGAGAATTTGAAAACTGAGTAAGCAACACAAGGCTATAAAAATCACTAAGAAAGTATGAAAAACATTCGATGATCTTGAATTAAATAAAAGTATAAATGTAACTGCATGCTACAGCAGATTAGATGCTGTTGAAAAGGAGATCATTACAATGGCAGATTGGTATAAAGGAATGACCTTAAGGTCAGAAAAGAAATAGTAGGACAGAAAAATAAACAATGAGGGATGAAAGACATAGGATAGACATTAAGAAGGATTAGGTGATGCCTCTCAGAAGGGAAGGAGGGAAAGCAGGTGAGCAACAAGTGAGGGAAAAGTCTGATAAATTCCCTCAATGGCAAAGGGCAGTGACAAAGGACATGAAGCCACCGCTGCAGCTGCAGTGAGCACCAAGCAAGGTTGTACTTGAATCTGTAGAACTCTGGAAACAGGAGGGATAAACAGATCATCTTCACAGACTTGCATGCTTACTAAAACAATCTTCCTAAGGACAGGGGCCAAACGTCGAGAACCTAGCACCTTGCCCCTAGACCTGTGTAGGAAAAGGAGCAGCAGTGTTCCTGGCCCGGCTAGCTTAACCCCCAAAATAACTGTACACAAATTGTTTTCATTAAACACTGCCTGGCCCATTATCTCCAGCCCCTTATTGCGAACTCTCACATATTGATCTAACCCATTTTTAATAATCTATATCGCCACTTGACTGTGGCTTACCGGCATGAGTCTAACCAGTATCTGTCTCAGAGAGGAGAGCCATGGTGTCTGCCACACTGTCTTCTTCCTCCCAGAATTCAGTTCTATCTACTCTGCCTATCTAAGCTACTGTCCTATCAAAAGGCCAAGGCAGTTTCTTTATTTGACCAATGAAAGCAACACATAGAAAGAAGACCCTCCTACACCAGGCTTGTGGTTCTCAAGCTTCTTTATGTTGCAACCCTTTAATACAGTTCTTCATGCTGTGGTGACCCCAACCATAAACTTATTTTCATTGCTACTTCACAACTGTAATTTTGCTGCTATTATGAATCATAATGTAAATATCTGATATACAGAAAATGTGATCTGCAACCCCTGTAAAAGGGCCATTGATTCCCAAAGGGGTTGTGGCCCACAGGCTGAGAATTGCTGCTCTAATCAAAGAAATTCATGATTAAAGAAACTTAACTGGAGGGAAGGTCTGTGTAGGCAGAGACTGCTCACTCATATCCCAACTGCTCAGACCCGAATAATCACATAGAAACTATATTAATTACAAAACCGCTTGGCCTATTAGCGCAGGCTTCTTTTTGGCTAATTCTTACATCTTAAATCAACCCATTTCTATTAATCAGTGTATTGCCTTGATGCTGTGGCTTACAGGAATGTTTCTGGGGCATCTGTCTCTTTCAACAGCTACAAAGTGTCTCCTTAACTCCACCTACTCTCTCTCTATCTCTGTTCTGATTTTCTGTCTGTCTTTACTGGCAAACCATTGGCCCAAAAAGCTTTATTCATCAACAAATAAAAGCAACACCTACACAGAAGGACATCCTACATCATCTCCCCTTTTCTGTCCAATTAAAAAAGAAAGTTTTTTTAACTTTAACAGAGTAAAATTACATACACAAAACAGCTATCAAGCAAGAATTATAGTTACAATATTGAGATAATTTATTTGGCAAATTAAGGAAAATACTCTATTATCTATCCTACTTTTTGAGTCTAAAGTTTTATATCTAATTTATCTTTTATCATAACTAAGGAAAACTATAATTATAACTGTCTATTCTTCAACTCCATCAAAGACCCCAGAAAGATATAATATTACCTAAGTAAACAGGAAGTGCACTGTAAGTAACTTCCAAAGTTCTAGAATTGACAAAGACATTTTGCTGCCTGGTCAGTCACCCAAAGTTCTGTAATGTTGGAGCATCCATCTTCAGCCTACAAGGCCATAGTGTCCAGCAGACTTTTCCATGAAGCAGGAAATTTGAAGATCTGTTCTGCCTTATAATGGCAAAGTTTATCAGTTGCTTTTTTCTGTGTTCTGCAGAATGTCTGTCAGTTTCTTCTGTGAAGCAGGAACTCTGAAGGATCATCCCATCTTTTGGAAAGTTCAGCAGTCACTTTTCTGTGGATCTTGCCTATCCAGTTCATACAAATACCATCAAGCAGTCCAGGCAAGAACAGTTTCTTACCCAAATGCCTAACCTTGTCACATTGAAGGCAAATTTCATAATAAGTTTCTTCAATGCCCATCAACCTCTCTGAAGTAATTGGTGCTGCCAGAAGCAGATATGTCTCATTATTGAGAAAAGTCTAAGATCTTAAAACATTTTAAATGCCATATTATATAGGTCTTTTAAAGAGTTGAAGAATACCTATCCATCTGAAATATATTTCTGTATATCTAGAAAACCTGACCAACATGACTATAAGTTTGATTATTATAGATGACTATCTATTAATCTGTATTTCTTAACTATATATTATATTTTAAATGAGCTGCACAAACACAATATCTTAAACAAGAGGACATATACACAGTGTAACAAAATTGACCTTAAATTTTTATCAATAGACCAAGAGTCATACCAATGTAAAGTATTTATTTCTATATCATATCCCTCTTTAAATAAAAACAAACATTTATAAACAATCATTTTGGGAATTTGGGAGTAGTTTTTGAGACTACTCCCTGCTGATTGTTAGGTGAAGTATTCTTAGGGTTCATGGAGACCTTTCAGGAGGGTCTTATTCCATCAAACCACATTAGTCTGGAAGGAATTTATAGGTTTTCATATTCTGTGGAAACAAAAGCAGAACCTCTTTTCCAAAGTAATATATCCTAGGACTCAAATTTTAAAGTCAAGATACCTTTAAAATATTTATGTTAGTTTAGCTTAGCAGTCCATACAATGAAATGTCTCTCTGTACTTAGCTCCTTCACAGTCAAAGAAAATACAATAATATACATAATCCAGACTCTGTATATTTTCTATCTTTATGTGGCTTATTTTTCTTTATTCCTTTAATCTATGACTGCCTGCACTCTTTTATATTACCTTTACTGTCTCTTTAAAACTATTTACTTCTTTTTGTAACTGTCTATACTCTTTTCCTCACTCTCCCAAGCCTTTGTACATTTAAAAACATACTGTGACCCATTTAGAGGTTTATTTTTGCCCGAATCTGTCTTTATTGTGTATCTGTAATCATTTTCTGACCAGGAGCACCTTTTTATTTTTTTTTTAATGCTAAGTGGGCATGGCTAAGACCAGCTCCACGACCCTGTCATTTTCTCTACCCCATCCAACATGGCAGAGGTGTGTTCACCGCCTCTGTGAGCCTTGCACACCACCCCAGCTCCAGGGAGGGACACAGCAGGTCTATGTTACCATTAAGCAATTTGTAACATGCTGCTTACAGATCCGTTTAAGAGCAGGACCTCCCTAAAGAGCCAGAGTTTGTTCTGCCAGCACAAACCAGGAAGCTGAATCTTAAAGAAGCCATGTAAGGTGTTTTTTTTTTTTTTTTTTTTTTTTTTTGCAGCTAACACTGAGTAGGAAGATTTCTCTTAAAGGAGCCATGCCTCTGCTTGCTGCCAACAAACATAGAGTCTATCTGAAAAAAATGCAGCTACCAAGAAGCTGTGCTAACTCTGTTCTTTTGTGTCTGGAATGCCTTCCCAAGCTCTCTAAGTTTTTATGTGGATGTAGTTGTTCTACATTGGCATGCCATTTGGAGTTTACAAGGTTCATGGCTGGATAAAATTGGTGATTGCTTTTCTCCCCTGGGGTCTTGCACTGCCCCTTATAGCATGATGAGAGCTAGCCAGTTAAGATGGAGCTTCCAGGTCAGAGCTAGTTTGATACATTCATGTTCTTATGACTCAAGCACATGGTGCCTTCATTAACAGGGTCTTACCATCAACTTCTGGAGGGTAACCAGGAGCATCGGTGTTGACCAAGGTTTCTGTCCTGTCTGGGATTGCAGTCATTCAGTCCCAAAGAAATACACAGAGGTCTACATTAATCATAAATTGGTTGGCCTATTAGCTCAGGCTTCTTATTAATTAATTCTTACATCTAAAATCATCCCATTATTCTTGTCTATGTTAGCCACATGGCTTGGTACCTTTCATCAATGAGGCATTCTCATCTTGCTTCCTCTGTGTTTGGGTGATGACTGCAGACTGCCTCTTTCCTTTTCCAAGAATTCTCCTGTTCTCCTCACCCTGCCTCTACTTCCTGCCTGGCTATTGGCCAATCAGCATTTTATTAAAATACAAGTGACAGGGTACAGACCATGGTCCCACAGCACATTGGCAATAGTCTGAAATGTTTGGAGGTTTATTGAACCTCGCTAGTCAACAGCTCCAAAAGAGTTAACTCCTTCCTAGCCCTGGGCATTTTATTTGTTAATGTGTTTTCTAGTAGGTTCATTCATTGCTGCACCATTATAGGCTAACTCTATTTTAGCTCTCTCTCTCTCATATATATATTAGGGAGCTTCTGTGGGAGTAGGTTTTTATATAAATTTTTAGAAAGGTCTTTAGTGCTATTTATCCCCCTCTGTATTTCCTCCTCTACCCTGGCCTCCAATTCACCACCCAATTTACCCTTTCTGATCCATTATTCCCCTCCAACCTTTAGCTACATGTGGAAGAATGAAACTGGGTCCAGTTGAACTCCAAATGGATCAAGGACCCTGAATCTGATAGAGGAGAAATCAGGAATATACCTGAACTCCTTGGCACAGGAAAAAAAATTTCTGAATAGGATATGATAAGTATTAAAACCAACAATTAATAAATGGGACCTTATGAAACTAGGAAGCTTCTGCATAGCAAGGGACACCATCATTCGAGTGGAGAGCAAGCTTGCAGATGTGGGAAAACTCCACCTTTACCTCTGACAGAGGGTCAGCATCTAGAATACACGAAGGACGCACACATTTAAAACCATGAAAACAGCCCAATTTAAAAACGGGCCTAGAACTAAACAGAGGCCTCTCAAGAGATGAAATGCAAATGGCTCAGGAATACTTTAAAAAATGTTCATCTTTCTTAGCCAAAAGGGAATCGCAAATCAAAACTGCTTTGAGATTTCATCTTTTCCCAGTCAGAATGGCGAAGATAACAAACAACAGACAAACCAACCGACCAAACAAAATCATATTCGCCCAAATAAATGTTAATAAATTCTAAGGTGAACGTGGGGAAAATGGATGTGTGTCCTCTGGCAGTGGGGGATGGGTTGCAAACTGGTCCAACCGCAGTGCAAGTCAGTGTGGCCGTTCTCCTAGGCTTGCGTCCAGAGGACTCTGTGTCGCACTACAGGGAGCCTTGCTCATCCATTCCCGCTCTGCTCTGTTCACAGCAGCCAGAAACTGGAACCAGTTTGAGTGCCCGTCAGCTGAAGAATGGATAATGAAAGTGTGGTCTATTTTCAGTTAGTAAGAACAACAACATTGGGCTTTGAGCCATGGCTTGGGAACTGGAAGCACTTGCTCTTGTAGAGGACTCGGGTTTGATTCCCAACACCCACTCGGTGGCTGAAAACCATCTGTCACTCTAGTCTCAGGGATCCAGCACCCTGTTCTAACCTCTGCAGGCACCAGACACACAACAGTGCACATATATGCATACGGGCAAAACATCTGTACACATAGAATAAAATTAAAAAGTCTAAAAATAGAAATAATATAAACAAAAGTATGAAATCCCTAGGTAAACAGAGGATTTAGAGACGGTCATTCTGAGTGACAGAACTCAGACCCAGAGAGACCGCTGTGAATCCTCACACACGTGTGCTTCATTTGGAATACCCCTGAGCCAGGGAGTAAATAAGGAGCTGAGGGGAGGGTTCTAAGAGGCCAGAGTTAGAATAGAGTGAAAAGATTGATTTTTAAGGCAGGCTAATGGGCAAATAATTTTAAAATGTAAGTAAACAGGGTATAGTTGTGCGTGACTTTCCCTGCAGCACCCAGGAGGCTGTGGCAGGGGAATCTCTGTGATTTCGAGGCTAGCCTGGTCTACATAACAAGCTGTAGGCCACCCAGGGTTATACAGTGGGATCATGTTCAAAACAAAACAAAAATAAAACACAAACTACACACAAGCATTGTGTCACCCCCACACCAGAAGAAAGAAGACAGAAAGGACAGTTCTGGTGGTAATGGGCATTGGGACTGCTGTTCCAGGCACTGAGGAGGTCAAGGCAGGGGGTTAGAAAATCCAAGACCAGCTTGAGCAACTTGGTGAGATCTTGTCTCAAAGTAAAAGGTAAAATCCTTAGTCATCAGAGAAATGCATATCAAAACAACTCTGAGATTCCATCTTGCATCTGTAAGAATAGCCAAGATCAAAAACATTGATGACAACTTATGCTGGAGAGGTTGTGGGGAAAAGGGAACACTTCTGCATTGCTGGTGGGAATGCAAGCTGGTATAACCCCTTGGATGTTAGTGTGGTGATTTCTCAGAAACAACTTTCCTCAAGACCCAGAAATACCACTTTTGGGTATATATCCAAAGGATGCTCACTTGTGCCACAAGGAAATGTGTTCAACTATGTTCATAGCAGCTTTGTTTGTCATAGACAGAACCTAGAAACAACCTAAATGCCCTTTGACTGAAGAATGGATAAGGAAAATGTGGTACATTTACATAATGAAGTACTACACAGCAGAAAAAAATAACGACATCTTGAAATTTGCAGGAAAATGGATGGAGCTAGAAAACATTATTCTGAGTGAGGTAGCCCAGACACAGAAGGACAATTATCACATGTACTCACTCATAAGTGGCTTTTAAACATAAAGCAAAGAAAACCAGCCCACAAATCACAATCCCAGAGAACCTAGACAACAATGAGTACACTAAGAGAGACATACATATATCTAATCTACATGGGAAGTAGAAAAAGACAAGATCTCCTGAGTAAACTGGGAGTGTGGGAACCTTGGGGGAGAGCCGAAGGGAGGAGGGGAGAGGCAGGGAGGGGAGTAGAGAAAAATGTAGAGCTCAATAAAAATCAATGATAAAAGAGTAAAAGATAAAAAGAGAGCCCAGAGTTACAGCTCAGTGCTACAGCTCCTGCTGTGTGTGCATGAGGCCTTCAGTTAGACTCCCAGAACTCAGAGAAACAAACAAAAGAAGTGGCGACAATGAAGCCAACCCCTCAAATATTACACAATTAAAAATAAAAGATAAGAAAGGAAGAAAAGAGCCGTTCATGCTGAGCCCGAGCTCCATCTTGTCATTCCCAGCTACTCGTGAAGCTGAGGCAGAGGGATCCTGGGTTCAAGGTCAGCCTGGGGTAAAGAATGAGTTTGAGGCCACTTTGGATAACTCAGTGGGACTTTGTCTCAAAATAAAAAGTTAAAAGAGTCTGTTGGGGAGGTGGCCCCCAGATCGAGGAGAAAGATGTAAATTGTATAAGGTTCAATTTGCAGAAGATAAAAGCTATTTGAAAACAAATCAAATAAATGAAAATGGTTTTGATCAGCTATTAAGGAGATAATGAAATTAGATTCACCTCCCTCCTCATACCAGTTTGGTGATGTTTACAACAGGCATGCATGAGACCAGAATAGTAGAAAGTAAAGAGACACACTGAACACTCATGAGGGCGAGCGGACGCCTGCATCAAGATCAGAGGAAGTGAGTTGTACAACTAACAGCTTTATTGGGCATGTGGTAGTCTCTGGACCAAAGGTCCAATCTACCAGGAAGATAAAGCCATAAACATGATCAGAATATACAACACGAGGATCACTCCTTGTCAAGGAAGATTTCAGAACAAACACTTAATTTCACGGGGAGGATTTAACCCAGGGCTTCACACAAACCAGGCACTTACCATAGGTCTGAAAGGCTAGCTTCTTAATTATGTGTACAACAAGTAGACAAAAGATTGACAACAACATAAAAGGTGTTAAAACATGAGAAAAGAATAATTTACTTTATTCTGTGTCTGTCTCCATGTGTTGTGCCTGTGGGATGGCCGGTGTTGATTCTCAACTTGACAAAGGCTATAGTCACCTAGGATGTTAGTTAGCCTGTAGGCACACCTGTCAGAGACTAGTGAGGTTACAGTCTGTGAGGGGTTATCTTGATTAGGTTCACTGAGGTGAGAAGACCCTCCCACTGTGGGCGGGACCATTCCCTAGGCTGAGCTCAAAGGAGAAGGCAAGCTGAACACCTCACTGCTTCCTGACTGTCGATGTGACCAGCCACCTCATGCTCCTGCTGCCACACCCTCTCACCATGGCAGACTGTAACCTGGATCTGTTACCCTCTACAAGTCCTGCTTGCCTTAGCTTGCTTCTGTTAGGGTCCCTTTTCAGGGAAGCAGGAAAAAGTGTGAAGACAATATACATGGGCAGGTAGACCATCTCAGTGCCCATTACTCAGAATATGCATAGTTCTCCTGCATTTGAAACTGTACAACATTTATGAATAACAACCCTGCAAAAGGCCATGAAATAAGTCCCCACAGACTTGAAGACTTGGTAGACTCATGCAGGATACCTTTCTGGTTATAGCACAAGCCAATGAAAAGTTGGTAAGGAAGATATTTTATTTTATTTTTTTACATGAGCAGGAGAGATGGCTCGGTGATTAAGAGCTGCTTTCTGGTTTCTAGAACCATTATGGCAGTCCACAAACATTAGTAACTCTAGTACCAGGGGATCAGATGCTCTCTTCTGGCTTCCGTGGACACCAGGCACACATGTGGTGCACACATACATGTGGACATGTGGGAAAGATACAAATACACATATAAAAAATTAAACATTCGGAAAATTTTAAGTGCTTTGGAATGAAAAAAAATGTTCCAAACCCGAAGTGCATCAGTGAAGAAATCCAAATCTAAAGAAAATGATGGCAGATTGTAGAAGCAGGAAAGACGTCAGCATCCACCAACCCTTGTGGGATGCAGAGGGAGTGGAGAGTGGCGTTTTCAAGTGAGCCTGTGGGCTGAGATACTTATATACAAGGAGGAAGGCTGACAATTATCATCTAATATAAAGAGTTAGGAAAAGAGAGTACAACAGAGAAAGTGGAAATGAAAAAGATAATAAGAAAGGAAGTCAGATAGCAATAAAGTAGGAAACACATTTCTGAAGAGCGGGATCTATGTTGGTTCTCTGACTCATCAAAAACAAACAGAAGGGACAGAGATGGGCGAAGAGGGGGAAGAGGAGGAGGAGAGAGCAGAAGCACTGGGGAGAAAGGGGGGCCGCTCTGCAGCTCAAGGGGGATCAAAAACACAGTTTGTAAGTAATATCTGACTACAGCCATTCTAAATCATCCTACGGCTGCAAAAGATTTGGCAAGGTACTTTCCAATATCCCTCTTAGCCACAAAAACACAAACAAACAAAAACCAGGCTAAGAGATGTTTTTATTATTTATTTATTCAAGACAGGGCTGCTCCTCTGTGTAACCTAGCTGTCTATGGAGCTCATTCTGTAGACTAGGCTGGCCTCAGACTCAGAGATCTGCCTCCTCTGCTTCCCGAGTACTGGGATTAAAGGTGTGCATCACCACCGCCCACCCCCCAAAGCTCACAGGATGTTTATGGATGACCTCTACCAAACAGCAGACACAGAGCCCCTTGATTTGACGTGACCTCTTCCCAAGAGTTAGGGGAAGGAACAACCTGTCATTTGGTCTAGGGTCTTATGACCAAGGGCAGACGTGGGAGCTATGAAGCCTCAGGTTGATTCAGTTTGGTGGGGAGCCCTCTCACCAGAAAGCAGGCACACTTAACAAAAACATTCACAACTGGTGTTTGCTCTAACAAGTTAGATCCATCTGGGATAAGAGCCACCCAACTTAAAATACTTTGCTGTTATTGATGAAGGAGAAAGCTCTCTGAAATACAGCTCGTTACGATGCAATGTTGTGGTAGGCGGGTTCTTATTACAGTCTGCACAGCCACGATGTAGTTCCTCTCACCCAGAGTGGTAAGATATGAGTAGAAACGTAACATACAATGCCTTCCACTCAGTGTACTTCTGGCCTTTTGTGCTCCTTTGAGCTAGAACCAGAGGATGAGCTCCTAGCTGCCATCTTAGCACGACAGAAGGGAGGCAGCTGATCTCAGCTACCACGGATTCAACACATGCAAGGAGTGGCTGCCAAACACATTAGCAAATCCTGGTAGCAGATTCTCAATTCGGTGACTCCTTGAATGGAATTCCCCAATTCCTGACATCACTGTATCAACATAGCACTCCCCCAATGCCTGACATCACTCCATCAACCTATAGAGCACTCCCTCAATGCCTGACATCACCCTACCAACCTATAGCACCCCCTCAATGCCTGACATCACCCTATCAACCTATAGTAATCCCCCAATGTCTGACATCACGAATTCAGGAGGGGGTGGTTGGAAGGACACAGAAGAATTGGAAGGGGAGTGGAAGGGTTGGGAATGATGCAAATGAAGTGTACGCACACATTAAATACTCAAATATAAGTTTTATAAAAGCTGGACGTGGTGGTGAGCATCTGTCATTCCAGCACCCCAGGTGGAATATTCCATTATGATCCTATGAGAGGCCGAGACAGGGGGGGTCCCCCAGAAGCTCGGGGAACAGCTAATCTGGCTATGCAGTGTGTAGCAAAAATGAAAGAAACCCTGCTTCATAAACAAGACAGGAGAATAGCAGCTCCTGTGTGTTGTATTCTGATCTCTGCATGAGGACCATGGCATACGTATGGCTGCATTCACACAGACAGACAGACAGACAGACACACACACACACACACACATACACATGCCTGCACACACACACACAGACAGACACACATACAGACACATACACACGCCTGCACACACACAGACAGACACACACAGACACACACATGCTTGCACGCACACACACACCACACATACATACCACATGCACCACACACACATTACACACAACACACTCACACACTCACATACCACACACACGCACCACATACACATATGAACACACACACACACACACACACCACATGCACCACATATACCACAGACACACATACACAAAAATTTTTAAAGAATGTCATAATGTTTTTAAAGTAAATGATGATTTTGTGTTGTATGGCATTTGCAGCTGTTTTTGGCCATGGGCATCCAGTGGGTCACAGGCTGGACATGTCTGCATTATCTCTGTGAACAGATTGCTAGGGTTTTCACAGGCCTGCCCTGCTCCTTTGGTAGGGACACTTGGCCGAGAAAGACCTTAAAGCCACTGGAGGACGGGGTGACAAAGGATCATGACGGAGAGCCTGAGAGAAGAGTCTCTTTCATGGAGGAGGTTGCCAAAATCTTCCATAAAATGCCAGCTAGTAGAGTGCCATCCTATACAGCAAAGACAGCGCGCCATGTCTGTGTCAGGTTTAAGTGGTGGCGACAGAGAAATCTGTCAACGCACTCCCCACAGCCCAGACTCAAAGGCTCCTTCGCAAATGCAGAGAGAGCATCTGGTAAAATTCCACAAGCATTCACAATCAAAAGCCCTTGTCACAGAAAAGAGTTCGCTGTGTCCTTAGGCTGATTAGGGACATTATCAAAAATCCCCACACTGAATGCTGTTTTTTTAAATGGTGAAATCCTGAACTTTGGAGAGCAGAGTAAGACAGGGGTTGCTATATCACTGAAATGAATGCCAATTATGTTAGACGTTTTAGGGACGGTCCCTGCAGTAGAGCGAGGACGAGAAATCAGAGGCATAGAGATGGGAAAAGAATGGAATTGACACTATTTGGAGATGATATGATTGTCTGTGTAAAAATTCACTATCTATAGACAAATTATTAGAAATAATAGGGGTTTAGCAAGATAGACGAATGAAAGAGAACAGCGCACGGAAAACAATTACATTCCATAACAGCAACAAATAGTTAGGGGGGAAAGACATTCACAGCAGCAGGAAGGGGTATCGGATGCCTAGGAACACATTGCAAGGAAATATGCAAGACATAGTTGGAGGAGATTATAAAAATTTATTGAAAGACATTAAAGAAGATATAAATAAATGAAAGGAGATATATTCACGGGCAGAAAATAAAATCCCAAGAGAGACGTCTGTTCTCTACCAAGATACAATAGATTCCAGTAAAATAAGCCCGAAGATCATCTTGTTTTATTATTATTATTTTTTTAAGATTCTGACAAGATGATTATAAAACATGAAAGAGCAGAGACGTCAACATTTGAAGGGAAATCAGATGCAGCGTCTGTTTGCTGCACAGCTGACCAAGAGCGCCTGAACAATGTAGCAGTTGTCACAGAGCAGGTTTTGCAAAGGCAGAAACAAAGGGACCAGAGGAGCCCTGCCCGTGCAGCTTCGGGAATGGGGGAGGGGACGAGGGAGGGTGCCCACCGAAGAGGGCCAAGACACCTGGCTCTCCGTGTGGGGAACAAAGGAAGGGAGAGAAACAAAGGGAGGAAGGGATGGCACTCCTCCTCGCTCACGTTCCATATCGATCTCCAAAGGATAAAGGGATGAAATGTAGAAGGCAACGTGTTGAGTCAGAGAGAGTGTCTTTCTGACCTCAGGGCGGCAAGATCCCTTAAACAGAGTGCGTCGAGTGCACATATTCCGAAGGACAAGCTGGCACATGCTGTGGTGGAGCTCTTGTCCAGAGACACTGGAAAAAAGACAAGGAGAATAACCTCAAACTGTTTTTTTCTATTATTACTTTTTTTTTTTTGAGACAAGATCTCACGCGGCTCAGCCTGGCCTTGAACTCTCCGCGTAGCCAAGAATGACCTTGAATTCCTGACCCCCCCCCCCCATTTTACCTCCAGAGAGCTGGAAATTCAGGGGAGAGTTACCACACTTAACTTGGTTTATGTGGCATTGAGGATCATACCCAGGGCTCCATGCCTGCTGTGCTAGAATTCTCCCAGCCGATCCCCGTCCCCAGCCCCAAGCTGTAGCAGTTCCACGGCACAGATGCAGCAGAGAATGCGTACCATACAGGACTTAGCCAGAAGCCCTCCAGATCTTCAAGAAAAAGCCAAGCATATGATAGAAAAACAGGCCAAGGTAGGCCCAGGAGAGGAAGTCAGAGAGTAGAGGGTAGATACCTTTGTGTTTATTAATATATGCAAATTAAGAATCAGTGAGATAGTGCTTCATGCTCATTGGGGTAAACAAAAGTTCAGAATTCCCAAAATAGCATGTGTGTGGAGGGAGGATGTATGTGGAGCCCTGCTGGTGGGAGCCTAAGTGGGGACAATGGGGACAATGGCATTGAAGAACAACTTTTGACAATTAACTTTATGTCGGTTCACAGTGCGAGGCCAGTAGCTTGCAAGCACCTGCTGCCATTCAGCTGCAAGAAGGTTTTGAGTCACCTGCTGTATGAACATTTACAGACAGGCAGACAGCCAGACAGACAGCCACACACACACACACACACACACACACACACACACACACTGACATGCCTATGATAGGAGCAGAAGTGTCAGGAACCAATATTAACTCTCAGTAGGAGCTAGCTAACCACTCTCAAGTACTCTGTCTCCTACCAAAAAAAAAAAAAAAAAAAGACCCTTGGCCCTGTTACTGTAATCTCATGCCTCCTTAATAGACGGTGATTTCAGTTTTGGTAACTTGCCCATGTGCACCCTGTGGCAAGAATGAGAGGGTCCTAATGGTCTTGCTTATGATTATAGCAGAAACCAGAACGTTGCAGAGTGGTTGTAGACAGAAAAATGAAAAGCTTACCCCCCACTTCAGAATATTACCCAGCGGTTAAAAGGGGATGGCCTTTGTGCAGCCACACCCAGCAGCAGCTCACCTCTGAGATATAAGAGATCAGGCAGGAAGAGCAAGCTCGGGAAAGAGGTGCATGCCTGTAAGCACCGAAGTTTCCATGGTTACGAAGCTCAAGAATGTGTACTACTAAAAAAAAAAAAAAAAAAAAGAACGAAAGAAAAAAGACCAAAACATCATACAGAGAGCACTAAACCCACAAAAGAAAGGGTGGGGGAAGCAACATGCATTCAGGAAGGCTGAACCTGTGGGCAAACAGAGCCCAGGCGGGGCTGAGATTCTTGGTGGGCTCACCGTGTCTCTGCATGTTGTACTGCAAAGTGTATGTTGTTGCAGTGAGCAAACAGACATGTGGTGGAGTATGTATACTTAGATTTATTTATTTTACTTCATGTGTACGGCTTCGTTGTCTGCATGTACATCTGTGCACCACATGTGTGCCTGGTGTCTATGGAGATGAGGGTGTTGGGGGCCCTGGAACTGGGGTTGCAGATGGTTGTGAGCCACTACGTCTGGACTGAGAATCTGAACCCAGGTCCTCTATGAGAGAAGCTGATACTCTAAACCCCTGAGCCATTTCTCTAGTCCCAGCAAACATATTTTTTTAAAATCCGTTTGATACACTCATGCTCATGTGGGCAGCGCTAATTAGACTCAGTGGGTTGTTAAAAAAACAAAAAGAAGAAAGAGACCGTGAAGTTGGGAGTGCAGGGATAAGGTGTGGGCTGCGGGGAGGTTTGGAGACGGTGGTGGGCGGGGGGAGGGGGGGACAACAAATGTGGTCACCGTAACTGAACGTGTATGAGAGTCTCAAAGAAGGAAGAGAAAAGATGATTTGATTTTGCACTCCTTTCTTGCCCTTCACATCTGGGAACCTGTGACTGCTGTCAGTTTAAAGTCACCTGCAGGTGACTCACCGCGGAGCTTGGCATTTGTGGTCCCCTCAGCCAGAAAATGGTTTTTAAATTTTCTTGTTCGTCCTCATGCTTGGTCTGAAGGGTCACCTACTTAGAGAGACCTCTCTCGTGGTCTTTTTCATATGAGGTGGGTCTCCTGGCCTCCCCTGAGGGCCCCCCTGCAGAGAATACTGAGAGTATGGCCAATTTCCACCTTCCTTCTAGCCACCAGTGCTGACGGGATCCTTGTGGGTGCCCGGCCACTCACGATCCTCCATGCCTGGCATCCCTATCTCTAGAGTCACATGCCCATCGTGGTAACCAGGGCCAACCATATGCTCTAAGAAGCCAGGCCACACTGATAACACCAGTGCTGGCTCAGGATGCGTCAGGATTGCAATGGCAGTGAGTGGAGAATGTCAGCACAGGGCCCTTCATGGGCCATACAGACAGGATGAGTGGAGGACTGCCTGATGGTCAGCGTGCAGAAGCTTCCGGCTTAAAGACTTGCTAACTCCCCGTGTCCCTCCCCTGTCTGCTTGCCTTTCTTTTCATGCCCCAGGCTTCTCTAGGGAATAGGCTCTTGGGCCCTGTGACTGGTCTTAGTCTGGGTGGGAAGTTGCCTTGCAGAATCTGTATGATACATAGTGCCCTACCCCCCACGCTTCTGGGATCCTCAGTTTCCTTCTTTGTAAAGAGTGGGGTCAGAGGCTTAGTGTGAGGAGAGCCAACAGGCAACAGGAAAGCTCCTATGTTTTCCCTTGTTATGACTTAGAATGAGAATCAGA
The DNA here is from genome assembly GCF_014885135.2 of Alexandromys fortis. Lineage (NCBI taxonomy): Eukaryota > Metazoa > Chordata > Mammalia > Rodentia > Cricetidae > Alexandromys > Alexandromys fortis. Next base: position 4,718,265 of record NW_026067960.1, read on the forward strand.
TGCACCCATTACCTGGCGTGTGACATGCTGCCTTAGTTGGGGTCCCCACACCCTAGTCTCCCAGCCACTGACAGATAAGATGACCTTGTGCCCCATTATCCTGGGTTGGAGATCATGGCTGCATCTCTGTGACCCTGATCTCACCTTTCCAGGCCTCTGTCTCCCAGCCTTGGATTTACCTGATGCACCAGGCTTCCCTCCCTAGCTCTGCTGAGGCCAAAGCAGAAGTGCAGACTGCTGGCTGGGGAGGGGTTGGGTTCTCACACATCATTTGGAAGTGCAGAGGAGGGCAGGGCACACTTGTGTTAGCCCTGCTTCCCCAGGGTTAATGAGTGCAGCCTGGGTTTCTGAATCCTGAAAGAGAACTCTAGCAGATGCAATTAGTGCTTTTATTTAGTGGTAACCTCTACAGAGCCCGGGGCAGGTGTGGGAGGGACCCAAAGAGGCGAGGGGCCTGCAGCCCAGGATGGGTTCACGACCCCAAGCGCACAGACACAGTGGGGTGGGTACCTTGGTTTATCACATGCTGAGCCAGCCTCTGTCACAGGTAGGCACTGTGTGGGGTGTAAGGGTATTGCAAAGAAAGAAAGAAAGAAAGAAAAAGAAAGAAAGAAAGAAAAAGAAAGCAAGCAAGCCGAGTGTCTGTCCCTAGTCTAGCATCTCATGGTTGAAAACCAATTCCTTTGAGCCAACCTGCAAGGTGGCTCCCAAGGGTGGTGTGGTGGTTGGAATGAGGTAGTCTGAATGTAATTGACCTCCACATGCCCACAGGGAGTGGCACTATCAGGAAGTGTGGTTTGTTGGAGTGGGTGTGGCCTTGTTGGAGGAAGGGCCGCATTATTGTGGAGGTGCTCAAGCCACACCCAAGACCACTTCCTGTTGCCCGCCGGTCAAGATGTAAGAACTCTCAGCTCTTCTAGCACCTTCTCTGTCTGCATGCTGCCGTGCTTCTGAACTGTGAGAAAAAGCTTTCACATGAAATATTTTCCTTTACGAGAGTTGCTGTGGTCATGGTGTCTCTTCACAGCACTAGAAACCCTGACTAAGACAGGTGGGGGCTCAGGGAACTGTTGTGGGACGTGGCAGGTGAGAGTAGTGGACCTCACTCAGGGCTGAGGAGACAGCTCGTGGACTGGAAGTTTGAGGACCTGAGTTTGACCTCCAACATTCACACAGAAAAGTCAGACATGACAGTGTGTATCTGTAATGCCAGGGATGAGAGGCGGAGACAGGGGATCCCTGGAGCTCATTGGCAAGTCAGCCTTGCTCAGTCTGTGAGCTCCAGGCTCAGTGAGAGATCCTGTCTCAAAAAGCAGAAGGTGGAGAGCAATCGAGGAAGGCGCGGATGTCTGCGCGTGCGCACACATGCACACGGTTGGGAGGGAGACTGATTGTAACCGGTCTGGTGGGACTAAGAAGCAGCCGAGGCAAAGGTCCCAGCGAGAGCCTAGCTCAGCAGTCCCGGGGCAACACCAGAGACTGGTGACTCACTTGGGTCCCAATGATTGTGGGGGAAATTCAGACTTTATTCAGGGAGACTCTGGGTGTATGGAAGCTGGGAAGGAGCATAGACTGGGTGGTAGACAGAGGGTTATAGTATTAGGGGGGCTACTAGAGGCTCTTGGTGGTCACCCAGAGTGTGAGAGGTCTGGACTTGGCACCAAGGAGGGAGCAGTTGGCCATGCTGAGGAAGGAGAGTTTGCTCCTATGATAAGTAAAATACAGAGTCAGTTTTTCCCAAACCAGGACAGAGAGAAAGGTCACTCTGCATATTTGTGTGTCTAAACTTACAAGTGTCAACCTGACCCCAAGAGTCCCTCTGGAGGAAGGAGACCTAGGCGGTGGAAAGTTGGAGCAAACAGACTTCAGGAGCAGGAGCCCAAAGGCAAAGGGCAGAGGGAGGAGGAAGGTGCTGCTGCAGCTGAGGTTGATCAGAGGCACCTGGACCACTTGCTTGAAAGATGGAGGTAGAAGGGTAGAGTGTGGCTAAGGGATGCTGGTGCCTCGGGGCTACCCCAAGTTAACCCACGGCCAGGGATGAGGCCAGCTTGACTCAGGGAATTAGTGTCTTGCCTGGTGTCTACAGAACAACGGACTTTTCCCATGTTCTGGAGGCAGAGGTTAGAGGGGAGGTCAAGGGATCAGTGGAATCATTCTGAACTCTCGAGTTCCACCCAGTATGGCTCTGGCTTCTGCACAGCCACCTTCTCTTAACAATGTCACATCCTGTAGTCCTGGGGTCAAAACCTTCACCTGTGAATTCCAGGGCAGGGACAGCTCATTTAGTGAAGGTCACACGGCTGGTGGGGAGTGGCTCCAGGCTGCCTCTCTTGTCACACAGTCACACACGTAGTCTTTGGTGACAGTGATAGTCTTTGGTGACAGTGACATGAGATTCTGTTGTCTAGTGAAGTCATACCCTGCTAGTTTGGGAAGGTCCACTGAGCTTTTTTCCAGCCATGGTATCACCGCCAAATGACACAGTTACTGAGTGACTCTCTCCCATCTGTTTCTCCTCTCTCTGAGACAATGTCCCACTCTATAACCTAGATTGGCCTTGAATTTACCTCAGTCAGTGGCCCAGCTTGGTCTTGAACTCTTAATCCTCCTGCCTCAGCCTTTCAAGTGTAGGATTATAGACATGTGCCACCAGACCCAGGAACAATTTTCATATTGAAAGAATAAGCCAGCAGCAGAGCATGTCTTCTCATTCTCTTCACAGCCGCCGCCACTGTTGGCTCGGGCACCTTTCTAGATGGTTTTCTTCAAAGAGTACACATAAATACATGAGCACGAAGGGGGTGGCAGGTTGTTTTTAAAATAAAATTTAAATCTCTGTTCCGGTGAAAAGTCTAGCTAATGAAAAATATGTTTCAAAACAGACTGAGGCATTCTCCATGCTAAGTATGGAGTTCCATATCTCATTTGCAATAGAAAAGTCTCTTGTTTTTTTTTAAAATACATTATTAAGAGGCCTTACAATACAAACCACACTTTCCAATTCAATAGCATACAAGGTCAGCCAAGCAAAGACAATGTAAACCAGCTTCAAATGCAGTCGCTCAGTGAGGAAATTTGTTCAGCAGTTGCATTGCAATCAGAGCCATGGGGTGGGCTGCTGGCTCGAGGCTGAACGGTTAGCCTCTCTAACCCGACCCTCCGGGCACTAGGAAGCCAGGAGAGGATGCTTCACTGAGGGTGGTGGTGGGATGATGTCATGTTTCTTGATTAACAAAGATATAATTTCTTAAAGCAGGGGAAAAAAGGATTCTGCTGCTCTCCTTGGCTTTTTTGAGCTGGCTTTTGCGCAGGGAGAAATGTTGCTGCTTTAGGGAAAAGCGGGTGGGGATGCATATGGTGGAAAGGAGGTGCGGAGTGGAGGCAGGGCTGAAGGAGCTTGGAGAAGGTATGTCTAAACTGGCCCCTGAGTTCTGGCGGGCCTCAAACTCTGCCCTGGGAACCACAATTTCCAGTGCCACACCGGGAGTTAAGGCAGGGCAGCTTCTGCACTGTGATGTTCTTTATGTCATTGTCCCTCGTCTTCTGAGGTCTCTCCCAGTTGTCCCCACCCTGGACCTCATGCACAGTCCGCCTCTACTACTCAGAGCCTTCAGAGAGCCTTCCCTTCTACTCCCTTTCTGGGAGTCTCGCCTCTACCCATGGCTACCTGAGTGTCCTGTCACCCCCTTGGCTTTGGGCTCTCCAAATCTCCATGTCCTTCAGCTCACTGGGAATGAACCTGACTGTGGTGGCAGGGTTTCCCACAGCACCCTTGCAGAGAGTGTAAGCGGGATTCTTCCCTCTCTAGGAGCCTTCTCTCTGTGGCATCCCTGGACCCAACCTTCATCTCCGTGGCCCACCAGGGTTGCTGCATTCACACTTCTCTTAGGGAAGAGACGCGCATGTAGTCCTTCTAGTTGGCTGGACCACTGGGCCTCTAGCTGCAAGAGCAGCTGGAAATAAATAATAGTAACTAAAGACAGGGTTTCTGGAAGCCTGGGAGAGGAGGGAAGCAGACACTGGGAGGTGTCCCTCAGTTTCTCTGCCTTGTCCTGGCCTAGTGAGTCCAGAAGAGCCTCTATCAAGAGACATTATTCACAGAACGCCAAGCTTCTGTTTCTCTCCTTCCGCTGCCTCTCATGGCTGCCACCTCTGCCATTTCGTCATTCCGTCCACTTTCCTTACCTTTAAATGTCACTGGAAAAGAGTCCCCAGGTGTGACTTGGACCATGACGGCCCTGGGATAGGCTGCAGCTCCTTAGGAGGCTCTTGTCTCTTTCACCTAATCTGTATTATCCTTGTGTGTGGTCGAACAGATTGCCAAGGCTGCTCTGCAGCCACTGCATCATATAATTTACATCCTCAGGGGTCAGAGTGTGCAGAGTGAGGACCTCCATGGTCCCTTCTCCTTAGATAGCATTCCTTATGCCCTCAAGCATTGGCCAATTCCCCCCCCTCCCCCGAGACAGAATCTCTCACTGGCCTGATAATGACTGCCAATTAGGCTAGGCCGACTGGCCAAGACGGTCCAGGGATCCGCCTGTCTTTGGCTCCTGAGTGCTGAGATTACAAGTCTATGCCATCATGCCTGGGCTCTGATTCAACTCAGGGCCTTATGCTTGCGAGGCAAGCATTTCACTCACTAAGCTGTCTCCTCAGCTCCCACTTGATCATTCAACAAAAGAAAATAAATATTTTTGTGTGGGCCTATCATGGCCAGACCTATTCATCTGATACTAATTAAAAAATAAAATGGTTTATATCTGGGTCTCCAGTTCCATTGATCAGCATGACTGTTTTTATGCCAACATGCTTTTTTTTTTTAAATTTATTTATTTATTATGTACACAATATTCTGTCTGTGTGTATATCTGCAGGCCAGAAGAGGGCACCAGACCCCATTACAGATGGTTGTGAGCTACCATGTGGTTGCTGGGAATTGAACTCAGGACCTTTGGAAGAGCAGGCAATGCTCTTAACCACTGAGCCATCTCTCCAGCCCCCTGCTTTTTTTTTTTTTAATGACTATAGCTTTGTAGTATAACTTGATATCAGGAATGGTGAGATTTCCCAATTCTTTCATTTTTAGGATTTTAGCCATTCTGGGTTTTTGTCATACAAGTCTTTCATTTGCTTGGTTAGAGCTACCCCAAGATATTTTTTGTTATTCCAGGCCCTTGTGAAGGATATTGTTTCCCTGATTTCTTTCTCAGCCCGTTTGTCATTTGTATACAGGAGAGCTACTGATTTTTGTGAGCTAACTTTGTATCCAGCTTCTTTGTGGAAAGTGTTTATCAGCTGAAGGAGCTCCCCAGTGGAATTTTTAAGGTCACTTATGTAATACTATCATATCATCTGCAAATAAACAGACTTTGACTTCTTCCTTTCCAATTTATATCCTCTTAATCTCCTTCAGATGTCTTATTGCTCTAAGACTTCAAGTACTATACTAACTAGATACGGAGAGGGTAGACAACCTTGTCTTGTCCCCTGATTTTGGTGGAATTGCTTTGAGTTTCTCTCTGTTTAAGTTGATGTTGGCTATGAGCCTGCTGTAAACTCTCTTTATTATGTTTAGGTATGTCCCTTGCATTCTTTTATCATGAAGGGGTGTTGGGTTTTGTCAAAGGCCTTTTCTGCATATAATAAGATGACCATGTGTTTTTGTCTTTCAGTTTGTTTATATGGTGGATTACATTGGTGGATTTTCATATACTTAACCATCCCTGCATCTCTGGAATGAAGCCTACTTGATCATGGTAGATGATCTTTTTGGTGGGTTCTTGATTCGGTTTGCAAGTATTTATTGAGTCCTTTTGGTATATGTTCATAAGGGAAATGGTTTCTTGATTTTCATTCTTTGTTGGATCTTTGTGTGGTGTGGATATCAGGGGTGACTGTGGCCTCACAGGATGGGCTGGGCAGTGTTCCTCCTGTTTCTGTTTTGTGGAATAGTTTGAGGAGTGCCAGTGTTAAGTCTTCTTTGAAAGTTTGGTAGGATTCTGCACTAAAGCCATTTGGTCCTGGGATTGATATTGTTTGGGAGAACAGACTGCTTCTATTTCACTAGGGGTTATAGGTCTATTTAAATTGTTTATCTGATCTCGACTTACTTTGGTAAGTGGTACCTATCAAGAAAAGGATTCATTTCTTTTAGATTTTCCAATTTTGTAGAATATAGTTTTTTTTTTTTTTTTTTTTTTTTTTTTAGGGGGGTTGTTTTTGTTCTTGCGTTTTTGAGACAGGATTTTTCTCTGTAGCCCTAACTGTCCTGGAACTCGTTTTGGTAGACCAGGCTGACCTTGAACCCACAGAGATCTGGCTGCCTCTGCCTTGTGAGTACTGGGATTAAAGGCCTGAGCCACCAACGCCAATCCTAGTACAGTTTTTTAAAAGTATTTCCTTAAGATTTTCTGAATTTCTGCGGTGTCTATTTTGAGCTTTTTATTTTGTCAATTTGGATATTCTCTTTCTGCCTTTTAGTTCATTTGATTAAGGGGTTGTTGCTCTTATTTTCTCAAACAATGAACTCATTTCATTGTTTTGTATTATTCTCTTTATTGTTTTATTGGTTTCAGCTCCGTGGTTGCTGATTTTGCTGTTCACTCCTGGATGTTAGCTCTTTTGTTCTAGATCTTTCATGTCTAACTAACTGCTGCTAATTTACTAAGATGAGATCGCTCCAGTTTTTTTTTTTTTTAATGTAGGCACTTAGTGCTACGATCATTTATTGTGTCCCATAAATCTGGATATGTTGTGTTTTCATTTTCATTCAAATCTAGAAAGTCTTTAATTTCTTTCTTATTTTTGTCTCTACCAATTTTTGATTAAGTAGAGAGTTGTTCCATTGCTGTGAGTTTGTAAGCTTTCTGTTGTTCCTGTTGTTATTGACAGACACCTTTAACCCACAGTGGTCTGACAGGATGTGGGGAGTTATTTCAATTTTCTTGCATCTGTTGAGACTTGCTTTGTGTCTGGGTATGTGGTCAATTTTGAAGAAAGTTCCAGGAGGTACAGAGAAGAATGTCTTTTTTTTTGTGTGTTTGGAAAAATGCTCTATAAATATTTGTTAGATCCATTTGGTTATTATAGCCAGTTGGCTTCAGCATTTCTCTGTTTAGTTTTGTCTTGATAAACGGTCTATTGGTAAGACTGGGGTACTAAAGTCTCTCACTGTCAGTGCATGAGGGTCAATATGTAATTTAAGGTATAGTAGTGTTTCATCTTACAAACAGGGATGCCCTTGTGTTTGGGGCATTAGAAGCTAAGAACTGGCATATCACCTTGGTGGATTTTTCCTTTGATGAGTATATAGTGTTCTTCAGAGATAAACCCACACACCTTTGGACTCCTGATTTTTTAATAAAGAAGCCAGAAACACATACTGGAAAAAAAAAAAAAAACAACCAACCCAGCATCTTCAACAAATGGCGCTAGTCATACTGAATGTTGGCATGTAGAAGAAGGCAAATAGCTATCCTCCTGGACAAAACTCAACTCCAAATGAATCACAGACCTCAACATAAAGCCAGGTACACTGAACCTGATAGGAGGGGATGAGGGGAAGCAGCCTTGAACTCATCGGCCCAGGAGAAGACTTCCTGGACAGAACATTATTTACATAGGCACTGAGATCAACAATTAATAAGAGGGGCCATCATGAAACTGAGAACCAGAAAGCTTCTGCGTGGTAAAGGACACTGTCATTTAGACAAAGCTGCAGCATAAAAAATAGGAAAAGGTTTTTTTCCGAGTCCTCATTCAATAGAGGGTTATTATCCAAAACACATAAAGAACTCAAGAAAACTACATTTCAAAATACCAAATTATCCAATTTGAAAATTGGGTTACAGATCTAAACAGAGAATTCTCAATAGAGGAAACTCAAATGGCTGAGAAACACTTAAAGAACTGTTCACTCTCCATGGCCATCAGAGACATACAAATCAGAACTCCTCTGGGATTTCATTTTACATCTGACAGAATGGCTAAGATCTATAGCACAAGTGATGCTCATGCTGGAAGGATGAGGAGCAAGGGGTTCGCTCCTCCATTGCTGATGAGAGTGCAAACTTGTACAGTCACCATGGAGATCAGTGTAGAGGTTCCTCAAACATGTGGGGCTCGATCTACCTCGAAACCCAGCTGCACCACCCTAGGACATATACCCAAAGACTCTTTACTCTGCCACAAGGGCACTTACCCAGCCATGTTTATTGCTGCTCAAGTCTCAATAGCCAGAGATTGGGAACAACATGGATGCCCCTCAACAGAAGAACGGATAAGGAAAATGTGGTACGTTTACACAATGGAGTAGTTATTCAGCTCTTTAAAAAAATGGCACTGTGAAACTTGCAGGCAAATGGATGGAACTAGAAAATAAATCATCTTGAGTGAGGTAACTCAGACGCAGAAAGACAAATACGGTATGTATTCACTTTTATCTGGAGATTAGGTATTAAATAAATGATAATCAAGCTGCAGTCTGTAGTTAGTCATAGAGGAAGGGACTGAGAGTACACATGGATCTCCCTTCAAAGGGAAAATATAATAGGTTTTATGTGTGGACTGGAGTGGGTGTGTGGAGGGATGGGATAAAGTCCTAGAATTGAGGGGAGTTTAGAGATGTTATGGAAACCAAATCCTACCATTTTGAGGGTAATTCCAATGAAATCTCCAAATAATAAGGAAGGTGGAACCTCTACTGGCCATCTCTTGTCAGTTCCAGTTGAGTTGTGGGCCTAAGGGGTCCCATAGAAATACCCAAAAACCCAGGCTGCTGCCAAGACAACAGGCTGCTCTTCACAAACTACTGCAAGGCCCCATTGCTGAAGACAGCACCCACATAACTCTAAGCTGGTGCCTATGGTAGAACCCCACTGTCATGTTCCAGTGTCTACGACATGGAAAGGTACTCTATAGGCTACCAGAAGGACACATAAACATCAACCCAACCATAAAACCTTTGCTCTCCTGTCCGACCCGCAAACTATGCTAGGGAAATAATGGCACAAATCTTGTGGGAATAACCAACTGTGGCGGTTTAAAAGAAAATGCTCCCATAGGAAGTGGCACTATCAGGAGGTGCGGCTTTGTTGGAGGAGGTGTGGCCTTGTTGGAGGAAGTATGTCACTGTGGGCTTTGAGATCTCCTGTGCTCAAGCTATGCTCAGTGTGATGCACAGTTGCTTCTGCTGCCTGTGGATCAAGATGTAGAGCTCTCAGCTCCCTCTGCAGCACCATGTCTGCCTGCGTGCCATCATGTCAGCCATGATGTTAATGGACTCTGAACTTGTAAGCCAGCCCCAGTGAAATGTTTTTCTTTTCTTTCTTTTTTTAAATATTTATTTATTTATTATGCATACAATATTCTGTCTGTGTGTATGTCTGCAGGCCAGAAGAGGGCACTAGACCTCATTACAGATGGTTGTGAGCCACCATGTGGTTGCTGGGAATTGAACTCAGGACCTTTGGAAGAGCAGACAATGCTCTTAACCACTGAGCCATCTCTCCAGCCCAATGTTTTTCTTTATAAGGGTTGTGGTGGTCATGGTGTCTCTTCACGGCAATGGACTAATAACTAAGACAACTGATGTCTAATTGGACTCAAGGTCCACTCCATGAGATGGAACTTCTTGGGTATCAAGAACAGAGCCTAAATGGCCTAGAGATATAGGGTGAAACCAAATACTACCGGTCTAAGAAAAATAAGGGAACAATAAAATGACTCCTAATGACATTCCTCTATACTCATAGATCAGTGCCTTATTCAACAGTCATCAGAAAAGCTTCCTCCTACAGCAACTGGGAACAAATAGAGAGACCCACAGCCAGACTTTACACACACACACACACACATGAGAGGAGAGAGAGAGAGATTTTGTAATACACAAGTATAAATGCGATATCTCCATCAAATCCCTCCCCATAGTTCAGGAAATCTCAAGGAAGAGGCCCGAGGAGACAGAGGGGATGGAGGACACCAGGAGAACAAGGTCTTCTGCATCAACTGAGCAAAGCTCTTATGATCTCCCAGAGACAGAAACGGCAAGCACAGGGCCTCTCGGGTCTGCACCAGGTCCTCAGCACATCCACCTGAGTTCTAGTTTAGTATTTTTGTGGTGCTCCTGGGCGTGTAAGGCAGTGGGTGTCGGTGCCTGTGCCTTCTCTCTCTGTTTTAAAATTTTGCTTTTATTTCATGTGCATTGGTGTTTGGTCTGCATGTATGTCTGTGTAAGGGAATCGGATTCACTGGAACTGGAGTTGCAGACAGGTGTGAGCTGCCGTGTGGGTGCTAGAAATTGAACCAGGATCCTCTGGAAGAGCAGCCAGTGCGCTTAACCACCACGCCATCTCTCCAGCCCCACTTGGGAATCTTTTATTTTTCTGTTGGGTTGTCTTGTCCAATTTCGATATGGTGGCTTTCATTTTGTTTGTTTTTTTTAATATTTTCTGTGTTTGTTTATTTTGGTGTGATATATTAGCTTTTAGAACCCTGTTCTTTTCTAATGAGAGGCAGAAAGGGAGTGGGTCTGGATAGAGAGAAGGTGAGGAGGAACTGGGAGGAGTAGAGGGAGGGGAAATTATATCCAGGTTATGTTGTGTGGGGAAAGGGTCTATGCTTATTAAGGGAAAGGGGTGCCTGGAATGATGAATTATTGATTAAGAAGCATGTGTTTTTCTACGAGAAGTCCCTGGGTTCAGGTCCTGATGCCCACATGGAAAATCACAACTGTCTGTGACTCCAGTTTCTGGGAATCAGATACCTTCTTCATTATTCTGATGTCTGTAGGCATCAGCCACGCATGTGGTATACAGACATATATGCAGGCAAAAATATTCAAATGCATAAAATAAAATAAATCTAAAAGACAAAATAAAAACCTCATTTCATATTAGTAGAAGAGGCACCTAAGAACACACACACACACACACACACACACACACACACACACACACACTGTTCTTACCAATATCCCATGACAAGGTTTAGTCCCAAACTCTCCATCTGGAGTTTCCTAGCAAACCGAGGTACATCCCTCAAATGGGAGCTTGTTACCTTCTCTGACATTTGACTCTCAGAAGAGGTAGATGGAAATGCCAAGCACTGTGGGACTACCTGGACCTGTGGTGGTCAATCTCAATCGTCAGTTTGAGATCTAGAGTCACTTGGCAAACAGGACTCTGGGTGTGTCTGCCAGGGAGTTATCTTTATTAGGCTGAGTGGAAGGACCCATGGCACCATTTTCTGTTCTGGAGTCCTGGTCTATATAAAAGGAGAGAGTGAGCTGGGAACCACCCACCATACATCTCTCTCTCTCTCTCTGCTTCCTGGCTGTGGACACAACATGGACCAGCTGTTTCAAGTTCCTGCGGCCTTGGCTTCCCTATCACGATGGAGTGTACCTTGCACTGTGAGCCAAAGTCAACCCTTCCTTCCTTAAGCTGCTTTTGTAAGGATATTTTATCCCAGCAACAGAAAAGTAACTAAGACTGAGACCCAGTAAATTCAGACCTGCTTGTGGTCAAAGCCCAGGTATTCTTGCCTACGAGCAGGAGCTTTCAGTCTCTGGAGCTGCTGGGGAGGAAATGAGAGCCTCTCAGCCTTGGGTTAAAGCTGAAGGGCTCAACTCTAGACCTCAGTTCCCACCTGTCTAGCAATGCTACAACCACCAAAGACGCATGCTGAGGCAGCTCTCACCGTCCTTGCCAGAGAATAAGCCATTTCGTTTCCTGTGGTCGCTAGTGATTCCAAGCTAAACACACCCATGCCTTGCTCCAGATTTGCACCCGCTTCGGGGAGAGAGTGGGGCTGGGTGTAGGCTATTACTTTTCGCTTTTCTTCCTGTGTAATTTAGTATCGAGGCTCTGGGAGGGAGGCTTAGATATGTACTTTTCATCTTTGTGTGTGAGTATATGCGTCTGATGCGTGCGTTTATATGTATACGTATGATGTGCATGATATGTCTGTATGTTGTGTGTGTATGTATATGATGTGTATGTTCATATATGAAAACACAAGTCACACTCATGCCATGGTATCTGTGTGGAGGTCAGAGGACAACCCCAGCTGCTGGGCCTTGCCTTTCGTTTTATTTGAGATAGGGTCCCTTGCTTGCCACGGTATATGCCAGCATGGCTGGGCTGTGAACTCCTGCAGATTCTCCTGTCTCTGACTCCCATTTCCCTGCAGGACTGCTGAGGTTATAGTCATACGCTACTGTGCCCAGCGTTGCCTGGGTTATGGGATCTAAACTCAGGTTCTTACGCTTGCATGTTAAGAATTTTACCCATCTATCTCTCTCCTCATATCACTTAGATATGTCTTTTCAGAGGCGCACCGTGCTCTTGGGATAGCTATGCTGTGAGAGTAGGGGCTGGGTGGGAGAGGATCCTTCCCCTGCTAACACAGCCAGCTTTGGTGAAAGAGCTCACCTTTGCTGCTTCTTTTCAGTAGCAGACAACTAGTGTCCCTGGGATGGTCGTGACGAGGGCTGTTAGCATCTCAGACTACCCAAGGGCACTGAGCTCTGTTCTGACTCACTGAAGAGTGTCACCAGCTCTGGGGGCTCCTAAGTCACCAAGACCCCACCAAGTTGCAATTTCCATGGACATCTGCTCTTCAACAACACTCTAGCCCAGAATGTCCACTGTCTCAAATATTTACTGTGGATAATGGCAAAACCTGGATCACAAACTCCTTCCTGAGAGCTGGTTCCAGTAGACAGTGAGCCGTCTGTAACTATAGCCCAGTCTCAATCACCCTGCAGAGACCTCCATTACCAAGTTCCAAAGCTCTGTCCACTAGACTTGAAATAGGATGCCTTTAAACAATCTCTTTTCATCGTATCAGGGAGGGTACAGGACCCTCTCTAAACACCCAAATAAACTTCCTTCCAGACAGCCAATGGCTCCAGTCTGCCTGAGTCTGCTACCTAGAGGTTTCAGCTTGTGACATTAAGACACTGTCTGTGACCAGCCAGATACCATTTTTAGTGATGGTTAATATGATGGTTCACTTCCCAGGATCATGGGTCACCTAGAAGACAGAGCTCTGGACATTTCCTTGAGGGGTAGTCTAGGTTAGGTAAACCAAGGTGGGAAAACCATCCTTAGCATTCTTAACACCTGACTGGTGTTCTGGATTGGATCAAAAGGGGAAAGTGAGGAGGAGCTCCAATCTAAGACCCGACTGGTCTTAAAGACCACTGAAGAAAGAAATGACCCTAGTAACCTGAAGAGCACTCCAGAGCAAAGGCCAGAACATTGAAGAATGCAGAGAACCTTGGTGGACACCAGACCCTAGGGCACTACAGAGCCAACAGTACTTCTCTGCCACCCAGGAAGTCTGAGGCAGATGGAAAATTGAGATCCAGGGGGCTGTACTCTGTGACTCCAGTGCTAGATGCAATGGGTGGGAGACGTGTCTCTGAGAAACAGATTGCACACTGCCTGAACCCTTGCAGGTGAATGCCTGGGAACCCGGGCAAATCGACAGAACAGATAAAATAGGGAGAGAAAGAAGAGCCACAAGGACCCCGCCCCCAGGAGACTGGCCTGAAGAATCTAGATGATGGAGCCATCAAGTCTACATCCAGGGGCAGATTCAGTGGGAAAGGACATGAGGCCGGGAAGACAGAATGAGATCCCCTGACCTCATGCAGCAGAGGAACAAACAGGAGAGAAAGGCATGGAAATCCCAGCAAAGGCTCAGAAAGAGAAAAGTGTCCCTGGAGACTTAGATGTCAAGTGTCTGAGACTCAGAGAGACCCTGGAGACACTTTGGACAGTGACCCTAAGATGAGAGCAATGCAGGGTGCCAAGAAAGATGCAGAAAACTCAAAAAAGGATCAAAACATTGTATACACCAAGAGATCGAGAGCAGGAAGTCATGGGGGCAGTGAAGATATTCAGGAAAGACATTACGATCCAGAGAAACAGGACTGGAGAGATGCCTTAGTTGTTAAGAGCACTGGCTGTTCTTCCAAAGGACCCAAGTTCAATTCCCAGCACCCACATGACAGTTCACAGCTGTCTATAACTCCAGTTCCAGGGGATCTGGCATCCTCACACAGACATACATGTAGGCAAAACACCAATGTACTTAAAAATAAGTAAATCTTTGAAAAAAAATAGAGAGAAATAAATTAGAGAGATAAATTCCAGTATGCTTTTCGCTGTAGATGTGAAAGTGAATTCTTTACGTAATCGGATCAGTGTTCAAAGGAAGAAAACCTTTCCTGGATATCGTGTCTTCAAAAGTCCATGTGCAGATCATGCAGGGGCAATAACGAAAGTGTAGCTCTCCCTACTGCACAGGAAAGTAGTTCACTAACGGGGAGAGACAGGAAGAGCGACAGAAAGATGGACAGGGAGAGAGAGAGAGAGAGAGAGAGAGAGAGAGAGAGAGAGAGAGAGAGAGCGAGCAAGCGATGCAGATGTGAGGTAACTGGCTGCCCCCACCCCTGCGGCTGTGACTTCCTCGTGATGGACTGAACCCTCCCACTGTGCACCAGAATAAACCCTGTCATCCTGAAGTGGCCTCTGCTAGGTATCTTGTCACAGCAACAAGACAAGTGACAAATGCACTCCCCTAGCCCAGTGGGACACCCCTCCACACTCACGACAGGAATACCAACATTAGCAAGATTCACGAAGAACAGTGATGGCAGGGGTGGAGGTGGGCATGAGGCTAAGAGCTGCTGCTGTCTCAGGCCGTCTATGGGGGTGGCTGGACAGCTCTTCGGGGAGAAGGTCAGGGACATATTGAACACATACCTTTTGCCATAGCAATTCCAATGCTAGGAACAGACACTACAGTCTACAGACAAAGGGCATCTGGAAAGAGATGAAAGGCAAAGGCCGTGAAGCCCCAAAGCCAACCTCTACCCTTGCCCACATGAAGAGAAATCCCCCTGGCCAGACTTGGTAGTATGTGCCTGTAATCAAGAATTTCTCCTTGGAGGCCAACCTGGCCCACACAATCAGACCATGTATCAAACATCAAAGGCTGGGATTGTAACTCAATGGTAGCATGCTTGCTAACTTGCACAAGGCCCTGTGATGAAGAAATGCCTGCCCTGTTCCATTGGAAAGAGAAAGGTTATTCACTGAGCAGTGTAAGGGGAAAGGGCAGATGATAGAGTTTATGGTTCGCAATCATGACATTCATTTTCCCCAGATGAGTGGTGAGGGGACTCAGGATGGGCAAAGGAACCTGCCCTCAACCTTGAAAACCTAAGCCTAGTCTCCAAGACTCCTACAGTAGAAGGAGAAACCAGAATCCTGAGAGTTAGCTTCTGACCTCCACACATGGACCGTGTGTTCTTTTTGAGAGGCTGAAGCCAAGATGGAAGGCAGGGCTGGGTCACTGGGACCTCTGGACTGTGTTAGGTACCGCAACTTTTCCACTCCTCAGACAAGATGACTGAGGTCAGTGATGTGAGCAAACCACGCCCACCTTGCCTGCCAAGGGAGATCCTCAGGCTTGCTAATAGTTTAGCTGCATCTATGCACGGTCATGTGCCTTGGCCTCTTCATCTCAGGCGAAAGCAAGGACCTCGGCCTTGCGGGGATGTTGGAAGATCAAGACAGTGGCTTTGGGTGTTGTTCTAAGCTGGTGTGGGAACGGCTGGATTGAGTGAATGCTGAACACACGTACCTTGTCACTCATCGTACTTGCACTGAAGTGGGGCCTGTGAGCATCCTAAGTCTAGAACAAGAGATTCCCAAGGCTGGAAGCAAGCACAAACCAACTCCCCAGGCAAGGCTCCCCTCTTCATACAATCCTTCCATGGACTCTGCATGGCCACTGTCGCAAGGTCCCACCCCTTCCTGACACCCTGTCACTCTGGGATCTAGGTCCTACTGACCCACGAGCTCCATGGCCTTCTGCCTCCCTAGGCTTCACCTCTGCCTTCTTTGCCAGATCTTTGCTCATTCTGCCCTTCCTGGCGGACATTCTGTCTGCTCTTCCAGCTAACAGGGTCTCTTCTTTCCAGCTCTGGTTCACCTGTGACCTTTCTAGGGCATGCTCCTGAACTTCCCAGCCCTAGCTCGGGGCCCTTATACTGTCCTGTCTGGTCCTCACCACTCTTGTGATTCCTTCTACCCTGACTGTCATTTGCCTGATTGGTCCCCTCCACTTCACTGCTGTGATAGCAGCTACACAAGAAGGCACCTAGCCTATGTTTGCTGCCTTGGGACCAGTTGGGCATCACTCTGTTAGAACCTTCTTTGTTTTCAACTTTTATTTTTAATTATGTGTTTGTGCTTGTATAAAGGTATAGCTAGTGAGTGCCGGAGGCCAGAATCAGACTCCCCGTGGGACTGGAGTTACGGGTGTTTGCTTCATGAGGGCCCTGGAAACTGAACTCTGAAGAGCATCATGTACTCTTAACTGCCGAGCCATCATCTCTCCATCCCCGACAATTAGCTTAATAGCCACCCACATCCCCATTGAGCAAACAAGGACTCCGATAATGGAGGCTCCCATTGTGAGTCAGGGACAATCTGGGAGATAGGAAAGGCTGGGTGTGGCTATATAATGTGTTGTGCGTGGATTGTTAGGGAGCTGCAGAGCCTTGATGGGCACACAATACACCAGAGTGGGAGGAGATCAGCACTCAGAGGCACTGGGCTGGCAGCCGGGCCACCGCTCCTTCTTCTCTGCATCTGCAGCCTCTGAGAAAGGCTCCACTCTGCAGTGTGGCTCTAGGGTCCCCTGGATCTTCTCTTATCCCATGGGATTCCAGCATCCAAAGCCACAGCTGCCACCAGTCCCAATTCACTGATGGACACACACGGGCCCAGGGAGGATGAAGGGTACTGTGGCACCAAAGAAGGCAATAAAACCAGGGGGACCCAGGTCAATGTTCACAGTTGGTGCATAGGTAGATGTCATAATGGGCACCAGTCTGCCTCCACGAACTGTCCCAGATCACCCCGCCAACCAACAGGTCTGACATTTTCTCTTTCCCATGTGACACTTTCATTGCGTCCTCCTTGATGGGCATCTCATTTTCCAGATATGGCTTCCCGTCCCAGGGTCTTTTGGAAACGGTCTGGAAGCTCAAGGGGTCAGGCTGGGCTTTGCACAAAGGGTTCATGTTAGAGACCAACTGCCCAGGCCAACTTGTCGCTCTCCTTTGTGGCAACTGTAGAATTTCATTGCCTCCCTAGAGTCCCCCTAGCTCAGCTTAGACGCTCTCAAGTTCAAGTTGATTTTAATAGCCTCCCTTCCCCTTTGTATTGGGCTATTGATCTTCATTTTGCAGACTGACTTTGGCGGTGAACCACTGTGTCTTGGAAGGCTTGTCGGGGCCTCATTTAGGCTTGCAGCTTTCATTAGCACAGTTAACGTCCTGTGTGTTGCACACATATTTCTTCCCGTGTAGTCTCTCTCCGGTTTGCTATCCAGATGGTTTTAAAAATCGAGGAAGCTGCTGTGTTTGCCTCGAGCTGCTTATTTTGAATTTCAAGATTGCAGCCTCGGTCAGAAGATAAGTGAAACAGCTGGTCGGGTTGATTCGCCTGCGACTTGCCAAGTACAAAATGAAGTCTCTGCTCATAATTTTCTTTGTTTTAAATAATTAACACAATTACCAATTTCTATTCCCCTTGGGATGCTGCAGAAGTGTATTTAAGTTAATTTCTTCCACTGCTATTCTTGTGTGTGTGTGTATGTGTGTATCTGTGTGTGCTTGTGTCTGCATAGTGTGAATGTAGGGGCATGTGCACACGTGTGCACAGTCACGTGGAAGCAGAGGCTGACATTCATCTTTCTCAATCACTCTGCATCTTACTCTTGAGATGGGTTCTCTTACCTTCCTAGGGCTCCCTGGTTTAGCAAGATGGGCCAACAGGCCCCAAGGAGCCTCTTGTTTCAATCCCTCTATTGCTGGGGCCAAATATGCACCACCTGCTAGGGGTTGGAACTCACAGCCCCAAGCTTGCATGACGGAGCCGTCTGGGTTTTGAAACTACGCTCTGTCAGAACTTTTAGAGAGTAGATATATTTTACTCTGATTAATCTGTATCTAAATGGTAACCTGTCATCACCATGTAGGCAGCTCTAGAGAGAAGCAAGGCTTAAGTTAGATAACCCCATACACAAAAAGTCTGAGAGTGAAACAAACCCCCCAAACTCTGAGGCAGTAGTTTCTCACTGCCCACCTCAAGCATAAACTGTTGAATAAGGGGATACTTTAAAGCCAGAAATTGCTACGGAAGGAACTGGTCCCAGTAGTGAGAGGGCTGGGCTGGTATGTGTCTGGCATCGGGTGCACCATGCCGGTCATCCTCTGGGGAAGACATTTTCAAATGCAGACCAAGAGAGGACAAACTGGGAAAATCAGCGTCCATTAGCAGCCACACAGGCTGTGCTGTTTTTCTTGGGCCCCTGCTGTGCCCTTGATTTCCTGATTGCTCAGAACAACGCTAACACAATCCTGTGATTCCTGTGGAAACCTACCCGATTGGGTTGAGCTGGCCAGACCAGAGGTTCCTAGCAGGGGGCTATTTTGCCCTCCAGAGACACCTAGCAAAGTCAGGAGACCATCTAAAATCTTATGACTTGGGCTGGGGAGGTTGGAATACTGCAAGCAGTCACTAGGCACAGGACAGCCTCTTCTCCAACAAAGAAACTGTTTCAACTGTCAACAGTACAGAGGCTGAGAAACCTTGGGTGTGGGAGTGTGTGTGGACACACACATGACCACTTGTATAATATGAGCTTCCTTAGCAGAAGGGTTGGTGTACCATGCTACCCAGACTCTCCAGAACTCAGACATGTCACTCAGGCATGATGTGTTTGGGTACTGAGTTTTGTAGCTAACTGAACGAATAGCTGGGTTCTGGCCATCTGCTGATGGCGCTAATGGTAGAGTAGACTTTGATCAAATCAATGCCAGGATTAGGCCTAGCACGGGGGTGGAGCGGGGAGGGACACCTGGAAGCTTGAGCTGAAAAGAGTGGCTACTCTCTTGACCTCGTGGGTCTGACCCAAGGGCTGCCCTGCTGTGAAGCAGATGCCCACTGGCTGTTCCACTGGAGGGTCTTCTCTCTAGTGGGGTTGAACTGGCAGTGGTGAAGGGTCATGAGAAACGAAGCAACAAGCCTCGGTGCTAAAATTCCGTGATTTTATTGGCATGGCAAGGAACTTAAGGCAGGTTGCTAGGGTAATGCATCACCAGCTCTGGCCTGTTCAGAGCCCTGGGGAGAGCCAGAGAAGTGGAGGAGACGCAGTGTCCACCACAGCAGCCAGCACCAGCGCCCCCCTTACCTGCCCCTGGGTGTACCTCCTGTTCTTACTCGCTGGCGAGCCAGTGAGGAGGGAGGCGATTGTAGCTAGGAAGGCTCAGCGCTGAGGGCTAACCAGTTATGTGACGTCTGATCTCCACTCAGCCAGAGAAAACAGACCATGACGGATGAACCCTAGGTGCATGCATCTGCAAATCTTCAAATTGCGAGCATGCCCTCCCTCGATTTCCCTCCGGGTTCCTTTATCTTTTCTCAAAAGATCTTTTGTAGAAACTTGGGACTAGGAAAGCAAAGCCTTGATGAAGAGCTACGGTGCCCCAAACTACCTATGACAGGGTCTCAAGGGTGCTTTAGTCCTGCCGCCAGACTGCAGAGCCTGGGACACCGGCTGCTGTGCACTGCATGGTTTCTGGGTGCCAGGCAGTGCCTGTCAACAAGCTGGGGGCCCCGTGGCTCACCCTCTGCACTTCATAGTAATCCTAGACAAAGGTAGGGTTTTCATGTCCATCTCGGAGGGAGAAAGCCGGGGCCCAGATCCCTGGTGGGTAGGCACACAGTCTTATGCAGGGTTAATCTGGGCTTCCAAGCTACAAAGTTTGACCAGGGCTGGAATTCTTAGTTTGTGCCAGGGGTGAGTCCTGGGTTTGGCACACCTATGACGGCAGTTATTCTCATATTTACTGTTGGCACCTGGAATATCACAGCTGGCATTTGTAGAGCCCTCATTAGGAGGGCATTTGTTCTAGAAAAGGCTTACTTCTTCACCAAGGGTTCTTGAGGCCCCATCCCCCCACCGCTGCTGGGTATCATCCATGAGAAGCAGAGCTGTATCCCCGCCTGTTTTCTCTCCCAACCTTGCAGTAGATCACAGCCTTACCAGTCTATGGGCTTGGAGGGCAAAGCCAACCAACAGCCTGTTCTATGTAACCTGGACTTTGTCCCTTACCTGGGTAACTCGCTTGCTTAGGATAGCCTGAACCTCCTTGGAGCCCCAACACAAGGGGATGATGCTCTGGGTACCTGGAAGTCAGGTTCCAGGGGCAGAATCCACACACTGCCTAGTAGCCTGACTCCTCCATCAGAGCTTAGAAAGATCTTGGAGACACCGCAGGCGCCCACCAGGTGAGTCTGGAAAAAGCGCACACAGAGCAGCAGCACAGGACAGGTACCCAGGCTCAGTGCGACCGTCTCCAAGGGTCATTAGAAGGGGAATTGATGGGGAGAGTGGCACCTACCTCCCAAGAGTACCAGGATGCATGCAAAGCGGAGCATAGCTGCAGGTATCCCTCAGTCCAAGGCTGGCTGGAGGATGAGGCGCTTACAGGAGACTCCGGCAGCAGTGGGCTGGGGCAGGCTGGGTCCTGTGCCCCTCGCCAAGGCTGCACTCCTGCTAGTGGGCTGGAAATCCTGGACTGCTGAGCTGCACACTCCAAGTCTAACTTGCCAGAAGAGGTGGAGACCGCCCCGGAGCAGTGCCGCCGCTCCTGTAGCTCACACTCCCCTGACTCTCCTGCACCCTGCCTCCTGGGCCCTCGCCTCCCCAAGAGTCCTCACTCAGGGCAAGGAAGCCTCCCAACAGAGCCAGGGCACCCTGCTTCACGCCCCAGCGCACTCAGGCCAGGCTGTTCCCCGGAAGGGCAAGGACCTAGGGATGCAGAAAGTTTTTCTTAGCCTTTCTTGGCCCTGGACCCCAGACTCTACTTTTGAGGTCTTCCAGATACTATTAGCGCAGGGCCGCAGTGAAAGTGTCCAAGTCGGCACCACTTTCTGTAATTAGGCAAAGCCTGGGGCTATCTGGGATGGGTTTCCTCCCCCACCCCAACTCCTCCTCCTCCTGCCACTACCCTGCCGGACTCATCCGAGTGAGTCGGTTTTGGGTGGCAGCGCAGAGGCAAAGCAGCCGTGAAGACGGCAGAATGCCCAGAATGCCTCCAGACGGGTCCCTGGAGCTCGCCAAGTCAGGCATTGAAAGAGACAACTTCTGTGGCAAAACAAGCCTTGTGGCCACCTGGGAAGAGGACATGAGACAGTTAGGGTTTTTATAGAGAGGGATGCGCCTAGGGAAAGTGATTCTGGTCTGTCCTCTCCACAGGGAGCACTGGGGCCATTCAAATAAAACACAGGTGGGCACCAGGCTTGGTGTGCCAGTCCCAAGGGGCAGCTCCCTGTGCTGTCATCAACGGGGAGAAGATGTAAGAAAGGGGAGAGAAAAAAAGGAGAGAAGAGGGGGAGGGAGGGAGAGAGGGAGAGGAGGAGGAGGAGGAGGAGGAGGAGGAGAGGTCGAGAATGGAAGGGATAGAGGAAGAAGGAAGCAGAGAAGGGATGGTGGGAGGGAGTCACGAAAAACAAAAGAGGAAGAGGAGGGAGACTGTCTCCCTGACGTCGTCTGTATCCAGGCACCTGTTGGAGCAGTCAGCTTGGCCCTCAGAAGACCTCGTAGGGTCACCTGCCCCACTTCAGTGGGCTGAGCATCCCATCAGGGACCCAAGATACCTCTTTTCTCTTTCTTGAGGAAGGGTGAGTTCCTCAGTGACTCAGGAACCCCAAGATCCCTTCACCTCCATCCCCAGGACCCCAGCCTAGGACTCAAGGCTGTCCTTACTATTCCCCAGAGGCAAGAAGAAAGCCAAGTGCCTAGCCCTGCATGTGACCCTCCCCCAGTGAGGTGTGAGGGGATCTAGCGGTCTGCTTCCAGAAGGTGGTGTTTCTTTTGGTGCCTATGGGTTACTGAGCACAGCATGGGTTTGTGGCGGACTTCTGAAACCCAGATCAGGGTATGGCTCTCCTGGCCGACAGTTGTCCCTGTCACAGGAAGTTTGCTTAAGGGCCAGAGAAGAGCCCTTTAGGGTGATGATTTATAACTTGCACAACTGTGATGATTTGTAGCAACTATGTGTCCATACATTTGTAAACGTTGCCATTGCAGATTCAGGTTCTCTGCCATCTGCCCATCACGGGAAGACTGGCCTCTCTGGCCTTCTGGCATTGCAGGTCCCAGGATGTAGATAGAAGTTCAAATATTAGTGGGTTCTTTTTTTTTTCTTTGAAAAGGGGTTTTGCATGGCTGTCCCAGGTGGAGTTATAATTTGATCTTTCAGAACTCACCATGCTGCTGTTAAAAGGAGGAGCCCCCGCCGAGGGTGGCAGGCAGGAGAACTGTATTGGCTGATTTCTCCTCTGGAGCTGTTGATTGCTGAGAACACAGGATGACCACCTGTTGTGTCCCTCACATCCAAACGAGCCAGTAGTTCTCATTAGCTCCACATTTCAGCCATCTCTGCATCCCCAGCGTGAGAAAAATGAGTTTTGAGTTTGGACCATTGTCCCCAGCCCACACAGGTGGGTAGCAG
Source organism: Alexandromys fortis (assembly GCF_014885135.2). Taxonomy (NCBI): domain Eukaryota; kingdom Metazoa; phylum Chordata; class Mammalia; order Rodentia; family Cricetidae; genus Alexandromys; species Alexandromys fortis. The sequence goes on from NW_026067960.1 coordinate 4,740,874, forward strand.
GAGGTGGAAGGAACAGTACTCAGGAGAGGAAGGGAAGCTAGAAAAAGCAGGGTTCTCAAGCGATGGGTATACACTCCTCACTCCACAGGTGAGGAGGCAGAAGCACGGAGGGGGCGGGTGAATTTCCTGGAACTTAGCTGTTTGGAGACAATACAGCCTCCACTTTAACACAACATAGGCGAAAATGAAGTTAAAAGGGGCCTGGGGGAGGGTTCCCCCGTACAACAGTTTGCCGTGCAGATTAGGGACTTCCATTCTAGCTCTTGAACCCGTGTGAAGGTGGAGGAGGGAACTGACCCACAAAGGTGCTCTCTGACCTCCATAGCCCACGGCACACCTATCCAAGTGCACCCAGAACAATAAAAAAACAAATAGGCAAATGGAGTGTTACAGCCCTTTCCAGGGGAGACTACCGACAGACCAATGAGAGACCTCCAACTAGCTCTAGTTTGGAGAGAAGTGATTTTGTAGGAGTTACCGAAAACAAATGACTCATTGCAACACCATCAAGTCCCTTGGGTGGCTTATGTACATCACTGAAGAGTTCCACCCACAACACACACAGCTCACTTAAAACTGGAAGAGTGTTCCGGAACAGGTATGGGCAGCCATCCTACCAAAGCGTCTCCCCAGTGCATTGTTGGGGAAGGGAAGGGTTTCGGAGAGTTTGCCTCCACTCCCACTAGGGAATGCCAACAGTGGAGTCCTGGGGGTGTCATGCTGGTGGCCACCGTTGCTCCAATTCATGCCGGTGAGGGTCAGGTCTAGCCCAGAAAACAGCCATACAACATAGTATTGGAAGAAGAGTCTCCTGGAATTGTGAGGAGATGCCCGAGTGTGAGGGGAAGGAGAGACTAAAGTTTTGACTCAGCTATGACTTCGAGCTGACTTTACTTTTACAAATAGAGGAAGGAAAGAAAAAGAGACGAAGAGGAAAGAGGGAAGAGAGGGGAGAGGACAGAAGGAAGGGAGGGAGGAAGGGAGGAAGAAGGAACTGAGGGAGGGAAGAAGATGAAGAAAAGGACAGAAAGCTGCATTTGTCTCATGTCACGAGCCATTTCCCCCCTAAAAATCATTACAGGAACCATCACCTTGGGGAGTCTGCAGAGAACCTCACACCCATAATTATGTTCTATTGAGAGAACCTGCCCCACACCCAATTAACTTATCTGTTAGCGGAATGTGTCCAGCTATCCAGGGAACCAGGTGTGGCAACTTGTGACTTCTTGGCCTACCTCCTGGCCTACGTGACCTGGAACACGCGGCAAGAATCTCGTTTCCCTACCCTTCAGGGGCTATATAAGCAGCAACCATGATCCTAATAAAGGGGGCTTTGACAAATCTGCTTGGCCTCATTCTTCTGTCCTAGCTCATTCCCTTCCAGGTAGCGCCCCTCCGAGACCCTGGAATAACTGATTGCAGGGTGGGTTACAAACCCCTAGACTGAGTAACCCACCCAACGCAATCGACAGTCTCAACCTTCTGCTTTGAGAGAGGAAGGAGGCCACACTCAGCTCTAGGAAACCGTAGACTCTGTAAGATCCAGAGTAGCTGTGTTGTCTGGGAGAGAAGCCCCCCACCCCACCCCAGTGCTGGTGCGGGGCCTCTTAGGACATCATTGTTTGGAGTCTGCAGAGCTCTGCTTTCTAGGTTGGTAACCACAGAGGGACCATTCAGGGAGTCAGAGGGTAGTTGTTAAGGGGTAGCAATGAGGGTCCTTGGCGGACACAGGGGCACTAGGGATCCCTCCATAGTCTCCCCCCTCTAAACACCCACTTTCCTATCCTTGACCGTGTTAAAGCACTGAAGGAAGATGGACCAGAATCTTGCTGAGAAATGCTGTTTGTTTTGTTTCCTATCAAGGCGTCTGATCAAAGAAATGGTGGCCGGCTTAGTTATCTAGTAACCAAATAAATATCCAGGTGGCCTCCCGGGTTGCTCTGGATGAGTGGGGGGCAGACCAGAGTAGAATCCAGCCTTCTCAGATCTGAAAACTCCCTGGAAGAGAAGGGAAGGCCACATGGCTGGTGCGCAGTGGAGCCTAGCTGGGAAAGAGCTGGTACTTGGAAGTCTGGTTTCTCAGCCTGCCCCTACACTTCTGGATTCTGCGTGGTTTCTTGTCTGCCTGGTTCTTAGGAGGCCGCATGTGGAAGCCCTTTGAGCTTTTTGGAACCTCCCTCATCAGTCCTTATATCTGTCCTAGGCATTTTCTTCTCACTTCATCTGGATGTTGTGTGGATGGCTGTGGGGAGGTGGTGACATTGGAGAACTTAGCTTAGTGGATATGCTTGAATGAATAAATGGATTACTGGGTAGAGGGATAAGAGAGTGGATGGATGAATGGATGGATGGGGGCTTAGATGTGTGGGTAGATGGGTGGAGAGTTGAGTGATGGAGAGACTAAGGCTTGATAGATGAATCAATGGATGGGTAGATGGATGGATGCATGAGTGGGTGACGGATTGAAGTTTAGGTGGATGGGTGGATAGATGGATGAGTGAGTGGGTAGGTGAGTGGTGGGTGCGTGGGTGGGAGGGTAGATGAGGGGTGGGTGCTTGGGTTAGTGTTGGCTGGCATTGTAGCTGTCACAATTGCTGCCCGAATAGTGTGGCTTTCCCCCCGCACATTCACTAATTAGAAACAATTCATTATTGAATCCTATAATTCATTAACTCACCCCTGAACTACCAGCCCCTGAACCGTGGAGACAAACCCCAGTCCTGGTCCTCGAGAGACGTTTTCCCACAAAGGCAGGCCGTGGTTCCTCGTAGGGGTAGCAGGAGGGCCGAGAAGGTGGATGGATGTTTCCACAGAGACAGAAATCCTGCCCCTTCCCGGTTCTCCTTGGATGCTACTCTGCCTAGACCTCGGAATACAGGCCAGGCTCCATATTCTCAGACCTTCACACGTTTGTCCAACCATTGTTCCAGGCAGAGTCCCCTGCCCACCCCCTTTCCCACCTACCAGCTGGTGCCAAGAAAGGGCACACCTACTGAGACAGATTCTCCTGCTTTGTGGGAGGGGGAAATAATGCCAAGTCCGCTGGTTATGAAGTGTGTTGTTATCCTCCCATGGAAAAATCAATACGCACTCCTAATACACTACCTAAAAAGCACAAAGTTTATTATTTCTCTTCCATTATGAAATTAGCAGTGCTCCCAATATACTGTTTGGAAAATACAGAGAAAGTAGAACGAAGAAGAAATTGACAGTCATATATACTCCCACTAGCCAGGGACAGCCACGTCTGACCCTGGATATTCGAGTCTCTTCTCAGTGTTTCTCTACCTCTGTGTCTACCTTTCTCTATCCGAAAGGGTCTCTGTATCCTGCTGTAGCCTACCTCCAAGCTGCTGCCAAATCTCATATCAAAATAAGCTATCAATGTACCGGCCTGTCCTTTGGGCTGCTTTCTCAGCTCCTATGGGACTGTCAGGAGCAAGGCCATGAGTAGAGTAGGGATGTGGGACAAAAATAAAACCATGTACTTTATCCATCCATCTTTTTGGTGTTTATTTTTGTGTATGGGGTGTGGGTATGTGCCATCATGTCTCTGTGAAGGCCAGCACGTAACTATTGGGGGTTTGGTTTTCTTCTTCAATCCCATGGGTCCTGGGGGAGCCAATGCCAGTGGCCAGGCTTTGGTGGCAAGCACCTTTACCTACTAAGCCATCTCACCAGACACTGACAATATTTTTGGTACTGGAGATGGAAACCGGGGCCTCATACACACCCGAACACATTACCACTGAGCTATATCCCCACTGCTCTTTTTAATGGCTTTTTCAAAATGTATTTTTTTTGTGTATGAATGTTTTGTCTGACATATGTATGTATGCCATATGCCTGCCTTGTATCCTCAGGGGTCATAAAAAAACTGTCAGATCCTTGGAACTGGAGTTAGATCCATGTGGGACTCTAACCCAGCTCCTCTGGAAGAGCAGCCAGGGCTCTTAACTGCTGAGTCATCCTTCTAGGCTCCTGAGTTCTTATTTTGAAACAGGGCCTATTAAGTTGCTCATGCTGGTCTTGAACTCACTTGGTAGCCCAATCAATCCTTGAATTTTTGATCCTCCTACCTCAGCCTCCTGAGAAGTTTGTGCTGTCAGGCCTGGGGAAACGTTCTTTTATGGCCAAAGTATATTTCAGGTTAGATACCATTTGGCTCTGACCACAGAGCGTGGGGGCAGACAGGTCCCACTGTCTTAGGCTTGCTGCTAATTTTGTACACAGCCTTGTTAGGGAGCTGTTTGAAAACTGTTTTCTACTTAGGATTACAGTCTGGAGTAGACCATCAAGTTTAACCACAATGCCTGGGACGTGCTGATGCAGGGAACAGACTGTTACCCACAAACTCATCTTCCCATCTTCCACTATCAGCTCCCAGGGTGTGGAGGGGGTCATGGTTGGAGGGGTCCTATTGGTTATTGAATTAAATTCAGGAAGAAGAGGACAGAGTTTCCCTTTCACTGGGCTGCCTGGTTTGGGAGTCTTGGGGATGACGGAAACAAAACACGGGCCAGGGTGGAGGCACTCTGTCTCGAATGCTCCAAGCAGGACCCAGGCAAAGCAGTCTATAGCCCCCCCCCCATTCCTTCCTTTTCAGTTTCCAATTAACATACAGGGATTAGTTTTCAGGCTGCTCCCCCCCTTGAAATGGAATTTTTATCTCTTGATTCATGCTACAAGATAAAATCCCTGTTTATCCAGTCACATGAGTAATTGATAAGCACTTTCCAACTTAGCAGTCTCTCCTTGCAGTCTGGAGCCCCCAGCAATTTCCGGAGGACTGGAGCCCTTCGGGTTCTGCTTGGAGCGTACAGCTCTCTGCCTCCGAAGGGTGAGGTGTGTGGCGAGGCTTATCTCTTGATCCAGACGCGGGAGGTACAGATTAGACATCCACACAGGCAGCAGAAGGGAGGCAGGGACTATTAGTGTCCGTCTTGGCTCTCAGAGCTCAGACCTTTGGAAGATGGGAATTTGGGGTCTACCTGGCGCCTCCCCAGCTGTCGCCTTCAGGGTGTGGAACATAAATGAACTCTAACCTGGTCCCTGATTGTTTCAACCAGGTCCAAAACGTAAGGGTGTTTTTTTTTCCCTACATATTTAATGGGCTTACCATGATATCAACAAGAACCTGATTTCTGACTCCTCTCTCTTGGCTCTCTGGCCCAGGTCATGTGATAAAAGCCAACAGGGGTGTTATTTCTTAGCAGAGCTGGTGTTTATGCTTTTAAAGCAGGTCTGGACAGCTACCTGTTATATTTTGTTCTTGCTAGCTTTGAAAAAAAATATTTATTTCTGTGTGGCGGAGGATCTCAGGACTTCAAGGGTGAGAGAAATGCAGCTTGGTAGCGAGAGGGCTGCCTAGGAGAAAAAGGTTAACAAGATATTGTTCCTCTTGCCCTCCACTCACCCCCAGAGTCTTCCAGGTGACAAACATTTGGCTTTGATGTGGCCATGCGCTTGTGCCTTATAGCTGGCCCAGGTTCTCGCTGAGCCCTGTTGGAAGCGGTGGGCTCTGCAGCTCTCGGGAGCTATACTTCTCGCCATGGGGAACACAGGGCCTTGATTGAAGGCACTGGCATTGCTCAGCAGCAGGCGCCCATTTACTTTCTTTCTTTGGGAGGAGGTGGGTAGAAAATGACCTGGAAGGTGATTTTTATTTTATTTCTTTTTGCCCTGACTTGTTTTCCCAAAGCTCCAGGAAGTTAAGAACCACACCATTAGTTTTAGCAAACAATTTAAACAAATTAAAAGATCTACCCACATTCCCCAGGGTGGGTGATCTTCGATCTTGGTTTTGTGGTCATGGCCCTCCCTTTAGCCACGTGAGCCAGCAGACATGGGGAGATCTGTGGGCGATGCATAAAGACAGGCCTTCATTTGGCTCAGCCGCTTACAACTTGAAGGCCCTAGGAGAAGGGAAACAGAAAGGTTTCAGGGGGAAAGCTGGTGCTCGTCTATCTCCGCACTTTGGCAAACTCATTTGCAGACCACAAGCATCAGTAGGGGTCCCCAGACTTGCTCTGGTGGCTTACTCCTGCATCCTACCTTAGTGCAGAAGGCCCTGTTGGGACTAAAGGGCAGTGGGGTTTGAAGGAGGAGAAGGTACTGTGGATTTTAACCATGTGTTTTCCAACAGACTGCATGGGAGGCGGGAATAAGGAAACAGCCCTTGCCACCCTGTCTCCAGAACAAAAGAGCTGTAGTTGCTGCTGCTCCTTGGGGACACATGCCACAGGCCTCTGCCAGCAGTGTGGCAGGCTATTGATAGTGTTTGGGGGGGTGAAAGATACATGTCGTAGTCAGGGTTTCTACTGCTGTGAAGAGACACCATGATCATGGGAGCTCTTATAAAGAAAAAACATTTCACTGGGACAGCTTATGGTTTCAGAGGTTTAGTTCATTATTGTCATGGTGGAACATGAGGCATGCAGCCAGACAGGGTGCTGGAGAAGGAACTGGGAGCTCTACACCTTGACCCACAGGCAACAGGAAGTGAACTGTGTGTCACACTGAGCATAGCTTGAACAAAGGAGACCTCAAAGCCTGCCCCCACAGAGTCATACTTCCTCCAACAAGGCCACACCAATTCCAACCAAGTCACATTCCCTTTAGGGGTCATTTTCTTCCAAACTACTGCAAGATGTATGTTTGTTAGACCATGCTAGCTTGTCTTGGGCGACTTTTCTGAGGGAATGAGGTAATACAGAGGGCATGTGAAGTTCCAGAGATGAGGGGTGGCGGTGGGTAGGTTGTTCACCATCGCCTCTGTCTCCACTCACTCCAGCCTCTGTGTCTGTCCACACAGTATGGCAGGCTGGAGGAGGGGAAAGAGGAACGTGCTGACAGTGAGGTCTCTTCACTGATCACAATGGAATCACGCTCCTATTTCAGGGACCCACAGAACACCAAAACCCCGAACTGCTTGGCCAATCGTCAACAAGCATTTGCAGGGCCCAAAGTGAGATGGCAGACTGGGTACTGATGGGCTTTTCGGCCAGCGAGTGGGTAGTGAACAGGGATGCTGAACATGGCAGAATCTGAATCTGTCCTCAGTCCTTACACCAGGAGAGGAGAGTCTTTTGAGTGTGGCCTCCAAAGACCCCAGAGAGTGTGTAGATTCCTGTAGGAGGCTCAGTGCCCTGTAAGCTGGGATGCTTTGTAACTATGGACACGAGAAGTGCACCAGCCTTGAGAACAGAGGCCAGGGAAGGAGGCCAGGGAAGGACCATACGCATGCTCCAGAAAGTAGGAGACTCTGCTAGAAGGCCACTGAGACTCCACCCCTTAGGTCCAGGGTCAGGGCGGTATTTCCTAGTGGAGATAGCAGATATGACTCCAGATACTCTGTGGACAGGGCAGGAAGTACCCCCAATCTCTCTTTGAGGGGCATTGTATAAGAGCAAGTCTCCGCTGAGTGCCCTTGTACCCCAGCACTACTCAACCCCAGCCAAGCTCTTCTCAGTAAGAAGCCCATGGGTTTAGAGCTGGAGCGTCAGGAGCCCACACAGTGGACATCTGATCTCCATGCTTTGTTTATGGTGCCCTTAGAAAAGACCTGCTTGCCTGCTAGAGAGATGCCGCAACGGGCAAAGCACTTGCTGTGTGTTCTAGCTTCATGTCTGTGGCTGTGATGAGGAACCTTGGCAGCTCCCTCCACAAAGACTCTGACAGAAATCCACCGTAGGGAAGAAAGGACTTGTTTCAGCTCTCAGTCCAGGCTCCTGTCCGTCATAACAAGGAAGTCACAGAGGTAGGGGACTGGGACAGCTGCTCGGAGCACATCTGCATCAAGAACAGAGAGAATGGATGTCCTTGCTTGTTTGTGCTCTGCCCAGTGTCCCCACTGTTCCTACTGTCCAGGACCCCCTGCCTGAGGAACAGGGCTGCTCCCAGTGAGCACAATGAAGGCAGTCCCCTACAGACGTCCCCACAGGCTCACCTCATGTGGACCATCCTTCCACAATCCTGGTTTGAGGTTGTGTCAGGCTAAAGCTAACCATCACACTGTGCGAGCATGCAGCCCTGAGTCTGGATCCTCAGAATCCAGGTGAAGCCGGGCACCTATGTACTTGACTGTAGTCCCAGCACTGCTACAGAGGGATGAGGAGGGCAGCGAGGAAGAGGTGAGAGGATTCCTGAAAACCTGTGGTCCATGTAACCTTGTGTACACAGAAACCAGCAGCAAAGAGACCGCCTCAACACAAGGCAGGAGGCAGGGACCAACACCTGAGGTTGTCTTTTCATCTCCATAGGTAGGCCTAGCACACATGTCTGCTCTCACACGTGGTCATCCTCTCCTTGCTGTGAGAGACGCCACTGTGTGCTCCTACTGCCACTTTTCTTGAGGGTATAATCCGGACAGTAATGTCAAACCTTTACAAGGATAGCGCCCTGAATTTTGATGATGGAGCACAGCATGAAACCACAGGTGTGGAGAAGGAGCCCAGCATCCATCAAGTCTCAGGCGACAGTCTTCCTTCCTCCCAGTCCCTGCAGTCGGTGGCAGCCCAGGTTCTGTAGGGGAAGCTCACAGTATTGACACTGAGTCTGTTTGCTCACTCTGCAGGAGGTCTCCGGCGTCCATCTGTGCTGCATGCACTTCATCCCTTTGAACTGATGGATAGGCTCAGGGCTAGAAACATTCCATGCTTTTCTGAGAGACAGCCCAGTTATTTCTGTATTTGGAGATTTTAAGTAATGCCTCTGTGAAATGACAGGGTACTTGCTTTCTGTGTGGATTGGCACGCTTAGTTTCCTTGGGCACGTGTCTGTAAAAATGAGGTTTCTGTGTTACAAGTTGAATGTCTATTGAATTTCGTATGTAACTGCCCAACTGCCTACGAATCTGACTGTCCAGTTTGGAATCCATGCTGTCTGTGGATGCGAACTCTATTTTCCCTAAATCTCCAGTGGTACCCGGTACTATCAGATCCTTCTGGGTGTTGGTCTCACAGAATATTGTGATATAATGTTGTGGATTTAGTTTGTATTTCTCAGATAGCTAAGGGTTAGCACATTCTAGAGGTTTTATCTGTGACTTAAATTTTAGTTCATGAGAGAAAACATGACAAATTATCCTTCAACAAAGTTTACCAGGTATAATTTTTTTCAAAAGACCCTGTCAAGAGAAAATGAGCAGGAGCCTGCCATAGTGACACAAACCTACCATCCTAGCACTGGGGAGGCAAAGGCAGAAGAATCAAGAATTAAAGGTCATTTAACAAATTGAGTTCAATGCTGGCCTTCACTAGATGAGAACTTGGTTCAAAATAATAAATATATCAACATAAATGCTACTTCTAGGTGTGCTGGCACATGCCTTAAATATGATGCTGGGTATTGAACTCAGGACCTCTGGAAGAGCAGCCAGTGCTCTTAATCTCTAAGGCGTGCGATGGTGGCTCCAGCACTTGGGAGACAGAGACAGACAGATCTCTGTGAGTTCAAGGTCAGCCTGGTCTATAAGAGGTAGTTCCAGGGTGACTAGGTCTTTACACAGAAAAACCCTGTCTCAACTCCCCCCCCCAAAAAAAAAAGAAAGAAAAGAAAAGAATGCCAGCTTATGAGAGGCAGAGGCATGTGGGTGTCTTTGAGTTCTATTGCAACCCGATTATATAGATTTCCAGACAAGTCAGGGCTACATCGTAACACACTAGCTCAAATTAACAACAACAACAACAAAAACAGAAAACAAAACCCCCACAAACCCCAAACAAACAACACAACACAACAGCAACTAAAAGCTTCTACCTGGCAGAAACGATAAGCTGGAAGACATCTTGTACACATCCAGCACATAAGAAGCATACGCGGCATATAAAGTGAAACCAATGAAGGAACACACACACAAAACCATGTAAACACGGGCAAAAGACAAGAGCAGGCATGTCACCAAAGAAACAAGAGCCTGGACACACTGTCTAGCCCACAGTCTGAGTATTTACTTCTGACATCAAGCCTGAGAGGAAAGGAAAAAAAAACTTTCCTCATGAGGTGAGAACAAGGAGGAGCAGAAGAGTTGACACTGTCAGTCCCAGAGGCTCACTGGGGTCAGGAAAAGGTCAGAGGTCACAGACACCTGATGCCATGTCCCAATACTGCTGCCAGTGCCTGTGGTGGTGGGTAGAATGGCTTAAAATTCAACAACAGCTGCAGAGAGACATTGGGTAATAGAAAAACCTACAGAACTAAATCAGCCTGTGTACTTTATAGATGTGTTGACGTCAGAATGGAAACCAGGGTGTGTGTTATGTTGGGGAAGGGGTATGTCTTTTGTTTCTACAGGAGAAGAAAAACTATGGGTAGCATAAAAAAAAAAAAAAGATTTGATTCAAACAGGAGAGACCTCTTAACAAGGAGAAGTGATAGCTCATCAACTGATATGACTATTGAACATGTCAAAAAGATAACTCACCCAATAAGGATCAGAGCAGGGTTCTGCTTTTTCTTCTTTTCTTTTCTTTTCTTTTCTTTTCTTTTCTTTTCTTTTCTTTTCTTTTCTTTTTTTTTTGTATTTGCAGGAAAATAAAAATACCCATCCATCTTCAAGTGATGGTGGAAGATACAAAATAATCCCTTACTAGTTCAGAATTACATATAATAAAGGGCTATTTATTTATGGGAGACTCACAGATCACAGTCCTCTGTACAAACAGGGAACAGGAACAGAGTCTAGCAGCCAGAAGTGAGAGCTGAAAGCAAGAGGGCGAGTGTATGCTTTGCAGATGCATTTACAGCATAAGAGTCCATGCCCAAGTGGGCTGGCATTTTAAAGGCTGAAGGAGCTCCCACAGCACCTCCATCTTTTGTTTAAATAAGAGAGTTCCAAACCATATACAAAACTATATATACTAGGAACAGATATCAAGTATAAGATTAGAATTACAACCAGCATAAACAGTATTAAGCAAGGAACATATGCTAAATGTTTTAATAAACATTCTGTCTTAAGGAGTCTAAGTCTTGTATTAGAAATGGTTTGGCTAGATCATAAGATGACGGTAACTATGACTATCTAATCTTCAACCCCATCCAAGGCCTGAGAAGGAAGATAATATTACTTGAGTAGGCAGGAAGTGCAATCAAGCAGCTTCCAAAATGTGAAGTAGATGACAGAGACAAGTGGCTACCTGAGCAATCACCCAAAGTCTGATTTGCAATGTTGAAGCAATCAACTTTGGCTAAGGCCTAGAGTATCTGACAGACCATTTTCAGGGGCAGGAAATTTTTCAAAACCATCTTACCCTGTCTTAGCAAGATTTGACAGTCTTTTTTCTTGTATCCTGCTTGTCCAGTCCAGACATTGTACACTTTGTCAGTGGTCAAGGCATGAGCAATTTCTTGCCCAAAGGCTAGTTGTGCCAAGAAGAAAACAAACTCCAAGTGGAATGTCTTTGGTATTCAACACTCTCTCAGGAATAGATCAGTGCTGCCAGGAGCAACCGTGTCTCACATCAACAGAATCCTAAGTTATTTAAATGCCATGTTCTACAGATCTTTGAAGTAGTTGAATATCAACTATCTATGCAGAATACTATCTCTATGTATCTAAAGGACCTAATTAGTCTAACTATAAATGTAACAAACATGGATAATTATTGACCTATAATTCTTAATACTTATATAATTTAAAGACTAAGACCTCATATTAGAATATTAAACAATCTTTAAACAACTGTGCAGTAGAGGAAGACAATGACCTCAAAATGTAAACAATGTATAAATATCTTGATCAGAGTTAGAAATATATGATGCAATATGATAAATATATCATAAATTTTTTTAATCAATATACAAAATGTCTTAAACAGAAGTAGAAACATGCATGCATATAATCTGATAAAATAACTTTTTATAGATGTACAAATATTGTAAACAGAAATAAAACCATATTCAATATAACAAATATAATTTGAACTTGTTTCAGTATACAAAAATCTATACCAATGTAAATTGTCTATACATAATAGCTCATAAGTATTCATTCTATCACTCATTATTATTATTATTAGTATGAATAAGTTCACACTAAATTACCTATTATCCCATTCAATTTTCTCTCTTTTTTTGAGATCTCTAGGCCTACATAATTTCCACTCCAACCCTAGCCCTATGCGAGTAATAATCGACCCCAAAATGGTGACCCTAACCCAGAGGACAAACTTTGTTGGGAGAGGAGACTTTGCCTTTTAGAATTGCTTCCTGCTATCATGGGGGCAATGTTTTTTTTTTTTTTTCCTATGGGATTCTATAAAAGTAAAATGATGGTTAAGTTTCAAGGTTGCTGTTTTGTATAATTGCAAATGGTCTTTGAGTAGTCAATAGGGTTTTTTTGAAGTTCTTATTTGGAGTTCTGGCCAGAAAATTGTAAGAAGATGCACCATTTCCACAGCAGTACCCAAAAACCAGTACTGTAGTAGCACTATCAGAGTCATAACGTCATATCAATCAGGAGTCATTGTTGTGGGGTACCATCTTCTTCCTGGAAGTTTCAAAGATTACTGCAAGAAAATCTACTGTTCATTGTTGAAACTTAAACATCATTTATATAGACATATATTTAATAAAAAGTATGATATAGACAAAATGGGCATGGAGAAATGTGAATATTTTCTTAAAATCTATCTGCTTTCTGTCCCATACTAGATGGCTCCTGAATTTTTCTTTTAACAACGTGCTTGGATTTAGAGAAGGCTAGAGCAATCAATCAACTCCAAAGCCAGCTCTGATTTTTAATTAGAAATATATATATTTGTGCAGATAATCAATTTTTACCATGGAGATTATACAGCATCATAAGTCAGTTTTCTCTTTGCTTGTTGATTCTTTCTGGATAGCTATGTTTTCATCTTTAGGCATCTAGATGTCTAAGGTCTCTTGACTCTTTGAAGATAAGTATTTTCCTTCAAAGAAAGACAGAACCCTGCCCCAACATTTATGAGGTTTTCTTACCACCTGTATGATTGTCACCTCTGTGGATGAGCTGTCATTTCTCTTTCTTAAGAGGTTTCTCTTTTTAAAGCCAAATCTTTATTAATTTTGATGGTATCCATAGTTTCTTCTTCTTTCTTCAAGAGTGAAACCCCTTCCCCAATGTAGCACATTTTTTGGTTTCTATTGTGAGGTCAGCACATCCTTGAAATATACTGGCTGATTTAATTCAGAAGTTTTTCCTATTATCAGTGTCTCTCTGCTGCTGTTGTTTCTTTCTCATTAGCCTTAAGAAAATTCAAAATTAATAAAGCATTATGCAATTTATTTCTGGGGTATTTTCTATCCATTTTTGTTTGTTTAGCATATCCTTTATAGTTTGATTTTATCTTTCTATAACTGCCTGACCTGTAGGATTGTTTGGTATACCTGTAATATGTTGTATATTATAATAAGCAAAAAATTGTTTTATTTTCTTAGACACATATGCTGAACCATTGTCTGTCTTTATTTGTGCAGGTATACCCATGATGGCCATAACATCTAATAAGTGTGTGATTACTGAATCAAACTTTTCTGAGCTCAAGGCAGTTACCCATTGAAAACTTAAATAAGTGTCAATGGCGTGGTATACATATTTTAATTTTCCAAATTCTATAAAGTGGAACCCACCCATTTGCCATATCTCATTCCTTTGAGTGCCCTTTGAATTACTCCCTGCAAGTAATGGTGTTTGGTTATAGAAAGAACAAGTAGGTCACGGCTTTATAATCTCCTTAGCTTGTTACCATGTAATAGAAAATGCTTTCTTTAAATCTTTGCTGTTGACATGATGTTTATTATGAAATTCTGAGGCCTTCAACAAACTTCCAATCAATAATCAGTCAATTTCTGCATTTCCTTGAACTAGAGAACCTGGAAGACCTGTATGGTATCAGATGTGTGTTATGTATATGGGACAAAGCTTATTCCTGATTATATCTTGAACCTGTATGCATAATGAACTCAATTCTGTATCATCTGGTATAAATTTCATGGTTTCAATATGGAAGACAACTCTTTTTGCATATTGTGAATCAGTAACTATATTGAGAGTTTAAAAAAAATTCCTTAGTACCATGAGAGTAGCATATAATTCTGCCTTTTGGACAGAATCATAAGGGTCTTTGTTCCTCCTTACTTAATTTTTCTGATTTGTAATCTGCCTTTCCTGATTTGTTTGCATCAGTATAAAATGTATGAGCTCCAGCTATTGGTGCATCATGTACAATTTGGGGAAAAATCCAAGTAGTTCTCTTTATAAGAGTAAGTCTGTCACTTTTGGGATAATTGCTATTAATTTCTCCTAAAAAATTAGCACAAGCTCTTTGCCATGGTTCATTGTCTCTCCATAATTTTTTAATTTCATCAGCAGTAAAAGGAATTATAATCTCTGTTGGGTCTATACCTGCTAGTTGATGAAATCTCAATTATTCTTTTATAATTAATTCAGAGACTCTTTCCACATAAGTTTTTAATATTTTACTTGGTTTATGTGGTAAAAAAAAAGATCCATTCTAATGGATAATATCTTCCTTCTGCATTAAAATTCCTGTAGGGGAACTTCTGGAAGGCAATATGACTAGAATACAATTAAGATTTTGATTCACTCTATCTACATGTGCCTCTTGTAATTTCTCTTTAATGACCATCAATTTTTTTCACTTCAACTCTTAATTCTCTGAGACTATTCAAGTCTTTGTCACCATCTAAGGTTTTGTTTAAATGAATTATTAGATCAGGTGTTATCCCAACATCTGGTCACAGACTGGAAATGTCTCCTAATAATCTTTGAAAGTCATTAAGAGTCTGCAATTGGTCTCTCCTAATTTGTGCCTTTTGTGTTCTAATTTTCTGTAAACCTGTTCTGTAACCTAGGTAATTGACAGAATCTCCTCTTTGTTTTGTATTTTTTCAGGAGCAATTTGTAATTTCCATTTAGGCAAAACTTCTTTGCTTCTTCAAACATTCTTTCTATAGTAGATGCATTTGAGTCAGATAACAAATGTTATCTATGTAATGGTAAATTATAGACTTAGGAAATTGGTTGCGTATTATTTTCAATGGTTGACTTACAAAGTATTGACACAGGGTGGGACTACTGAGCATTCCCTGTGGGAGAATAGTCCACTGGCATCTAGTAAGCTGAGAATTATTAAAAGTAGGCACTGTGAAAACATTTTTTTTTCTCTATTCTTTTCTTGTAAAGGTATAGTGAAGAAACAACTCTTTTAATCAATAACTATAAGAGACCTTCCTTTTGGTAATAGAGAAGGCAGAGAAATTCCAGTTTGTAGATGGCCCATAGGTTGGATAATCTTGTTGACAGCTCTTAGATCTGTCACCATTGTTCATTTACCAGATTTATTTTTAACAACAAATAAAGGAGAATTCCAAGGGGTGGTTGATTCTTCAATATGGTGAGCATCTAGTTGCTCCTGTACCAGCTGTTAGTAGTTGGGTGTGGTGGTATACACCTTTAATCCCAACACTTGGGAGGCAGAGGCTGGCAGATCTCTGTGAGTTCAAGGTGTGGTGGCACATACTTTTAATTTTAACACTTGGGGCAGAGGCAAGTGGATCTCCATGGGTACAAAGACAGCCTGGTCTACAGAGTGAGTGCCAGGAAAGCCAAAGATACACTGAGAAACCTAGTCTCAAAAAGCCAAAAATTAAAAGCAAAAATAAAATAAATAGAATTTAAAATAAAGCCATGTAAAGATGGAAAACACACAGAGAATCTAGATACTGTATGTTATTATGTTCTCTTTGAATTGTTTGAATGATGAGGAAGTAGCAAAAGTTGCTAAAAGACATTTGATTATAAATGTTACTGGACTAATCTAACATACATATTTTGAAAATGATTTGACTTCAAAATTTAAGTGAAAAGATATGATACTTTGGAGAAGAGGTTTTGTTTTTATTTCCACAGGAAATGAGAGGTTGTAAATTCATTCTGGGCTATGAAAACTCAGGTTTAATCAAAAAAGACCCCCTGAGAAATCACTGATAGGAGCAGATGCCCCAGACCTAACGTTCTAGAGGACCTCTGTTGGAGTTTCCTCTGAGGTCTACATCCAGAACAGTTTCAAGACTGCTGACTGAGATGATCAAGCCTCACAGAATTTTCCAGTCAGGACTTGACTGTAATTCTAACTTTTCTTTAGGTCCCTGTAAGATTATCAGCACCCCAATCAGCAGGAAGTAGCCTGGAAAACTATGTTCAAATTCCCAAAAAAATGGATTATATATATTTTTTTGTTTAGAGTGTTGTTACAAGTTGTATGGATAATGTTTGGGAAGAAAGCCAAACAAGCGAAATTTGATTCAGAGTTCTTGTTTTGAAAAAAAGGGGGAAGTGCTGTGGGACAGTGGTTTTATCCTGCAAAGATTTGTTTCTTGTACTTGTTTAATAAAGTGCTGATTGGCCAGTAACCAGGCAGGAACTATAGGTGGGGTGACCAGGCAGGGCCATAAGAACAGGAGAATTCTGGGAAGAGGAAAGGTGCAGCCTGCAGTTGTCACCCAGCTGCAGAGGAAGCAAGATGAGAATGCCTCGCTGATGAAAGGTACCAAGTCACATGGCTGACACAGACAAGAATTATGGGATAGCATAAGTTGTAAGAGTTAATAAGAATCCTGAACTAATAGACCAATCAGTTTATGATTAATGTAGGTCTCTGTGTGTTTCTTTGGAACTGAATGGCTGTGAGACCAGGTGGGACAGAAACCTTGGTCAACATTCAAGAAGTCAAAAGACTTTGGACATCTAGGCATCTATAGAATAAAGGAAAACTATCCAGAAAAAATTACTGAACAAGAAAAAAAAAATCTAACCGGATAGCACTAATATTCTCTAGAGGGTAAAATCTCACTACCTAAAAATTAATATCTTTCAATTTCTCAAAATGACCTCACTCAATTAAAATTAAAACAGGCTTTGGAGTTGAAGTATGACTCTCTTCTTCTCTGAATTGAAACAATGTTGTTACAGTAAAAATTCAGTCTCTGTCTCATAAGAGCCATCTTGTGTGGGACAAAAGAAGCCCCAAATCTAGTGACTATTCTTGGAACAAATCTCTTTCCTTTAATACTTATTTTTGACTCTTTAGAACCTTTCTTTAGATATATCACTATCTTAAATTTAAATTTTCTATCTTGATATTAATAATGTCTATGTTTTCCACAGTGAACAATAAATTTTCCTAACTGTGATCTCTGAAGTCTCCAAAAAGATGAGGGGACCCCACAACAACAACTCTGCCTGGTCTATGTGATGCCATTGAGCTGATAAACACCACTCAAAGAATGGCTTTGGACTACAAATTGCTCAGGACAATTCCAAAGTGGCCAGCTGAGACAGTCAACCTTCTTATAGCACTCCAGCCAGAACTTGAGATAAACATTACCTGTTACTCTGAGACTGGCTTTACTTGTTCCAACTAGTCATGAGACTTAACCACTGTTTTAGCTTTTTTGTTTGTTTGTTTGTTTTTGCTTTGTTTTTCATTGGTTTTAAGAGACAGGGTTTCTCTGTGTAGCTTTGGAGTCTGTCCTCAAACTTGCTCTGTAGACTAGGCTGGCCTCAAACTCACAGAAATCAGCTTGTATCTCCCTCCTGAGTGCTGGGATTATAGGCATGTGCCACTACCACCTGGCTGTTTTAGTTCTTTTACAGGATCCCCTAGAGATACCATTGCGCCCTACACAGCAGGAATCAATTCTAAGAACATGAAGGTCCCTTTCCCAACATGTGGGATGAATATTTTTCTGTATTTTTTTTCCTCAGGTTTATGGATAATTGTCATGTATAAGAGGTTGGTTAGAAGTTGTTATAGGGTTGGAAACAGAACAGTAAAAGTTAGACTCAGGAATCTACTGTGGGACAATGGTCTTGTACCCTGTAAAGATTTGTTGCTTGTTTTAGTGTATAAAACAGTGATTGGCTAATAGCCAGGTAGGAAGTATAGGTGAGGTGACCAGAATAAGAGAATTCTGGGAAGAGAAAAGGCTCAGTCTGAAGTCATCACCTTGACACAGAGGAAGCAAGATGAGAATGCCTCATTGATAAAAGTTACCAAGCCATGTGGCTAAAACAGAAAAGAATTTTGTGTTAATGTAAGATGTAGGAATTAATTAAAAAGAAGCCTGAGCTAATAAGCCAACCAGTTTATAATTAATGTAGGCCTCTGTGTATTTCTTTGGGACTGAATAGCTACTGGACTGGATAGGAGAGAAACCTTTGTTAATAAATGGCACCAATGTGGACAACTACATCGACATAAAACCTGAGAGTGCTTCAGAAGTAGTTCTAGACACAAAAGAACAGAGTTAAGCATGGCTTATTGGTAGTAACATTTTCTCTGACGGGCCAGCTATAGGCCCACTGGCTCTTTATTAAGCAGTGATCATAACACATATTTATAGTGTACAAAGATTGTTCACTAGCTTTCCATCTATGCAAATCCACATCCATAACATCTCTCCATCTTCACTAACAGTCAATAAAAAAGAGACACAGACACACAGACATACACATGCCCACATGCACATGAACACACACACACATACAAACAGGAAAATCAGAAGAGGGCAAACGAACAAACAGAGAATAAAAAGAATAAAGTAGATGAATAAGAATCATATACACAAACACCCACACACTTACATAAACAGGAAGTCTATACAAAACACAATAATTGAAAATGATTAGAGAAAAACAAAAGACCTATAAGGTTAAAAAAATTACCCATACAAAGTATTACGGGTCAATAAATGTCCAAAATACAATTGAGATGTTTTGCATTGGCCATGTACTGCTGGGCACGAGGTCTGCCCTTGTGTTTGGATTTCATGGGCAGTGAGATCCTGCTGGAGAAAGCTGATTTTCCCTTTGGAAGCGGCTGACAGTGGTAGAAAGCTCCTGTCTCACACACAGGGCTGTGTCCACCTCCTCAGACCTGTGCAGGCTCTGTGCATGCGGTCACAGTCTGAGTGGGTGCGGCTGTGCCTCAGCCTGTTGTGTTTCCTTGGTGTCTGCCTTTCCCTCTGCCCCTACAATCCTCCTGTCGCCCCTTCCCCAATGCTCCTGAGCCCCAAGGGAGGGTTTGATGAGACATCCCTTCAGCTCTGGTGTTCCAGGGTCTCTCGCTCTGTACATTGTCAGCTGCGGTTTCTATTTGTTCCCATTTTCTGCAGGAGGAAGCTTCTCTGATGATGGCTGACGAGACGTTGTTCTGTGAGCACAGCAGAATGCCTTTGAGTGCTGCATTGCCACATTCCTTTATAGGAACTGGGGTATTTGTTTACCTCTAGGTCCCTGGACTTTCTAGTCTCAAGTTCTTGACCATCTGAGGAGTGTCAGGGATGAATTCCATCTCATAGTGTAGCCGTTATAAACAACCAGATGGTGTTTGCTCACTCACACAGATTTTATGCCACTATTGTACGAACATATTATGGGGACAGGTCGCTACTGTACACCAAAGGGTTTTGTGGTTGTTTCAATAAGAATGGCCTCCATAGCCTCATAGGTTTGAATGCCTTGGTCACCAGGTTGTGACATTATTTTAAAGCAATAGGAAAGGTGGCCATGTTGGAGGAAGTATATTCCTGTTTATGGACTTTGAGGCTTGAAAAGCCCATGCCAAGCTCCAGAGTTTCTTTCCTGATGCTTGTAGACCTGGATGCAGGCCTCTCAGGTATTTCTTCCGCACCATATCTGCCTGCACGTCACCATGCTTTATGTCTTGATGACAAAGGACTCTACTCTCTGCAACTTAAATCCAGCCCCAATTAAATGTTTTCCTTTATAAGAGTTACTGTTGTATGGAGTCTCTTCAGAGCAACAGAACACTGACTGAGACAGGTGTCTTTCTAGATTGGTGTTTACCTTTGACCTGTGGTTGGTGTAGAGTACCTTCCAGTGCCATGATCAGTAGTGAGGAGGGATGATGGCTGTAGGTACAGTCCGGATCTGCTTCTTCATGCTCACTGAGCTATGTAACTGATGTCTCTACCAGAAGGGCCTTAATGTCAGTTTGTGGAGAGCAGTGAGCAATCATGACTTTAGCCTGAGATATTTGGACGATTACATGTCCATGGGGCCATGGCCAGCCACTAAATTATATGCAAGCCAATCCTGTCACTGAAGGTTCCTTCAGTGATGAGATTTGTCTGCCCAGGGCTATTTTTCCCCCATTATTTGGTGGTTCCCCTTGCATTTCTCTCAAATTACATATGTGCCTCTTTATACATATGCATGTGTGTAGCAATGTATTTTGATACACATATATGTATAATCATTTTTGATGATATTTCTACTGTAGAAGCTTTACATAGAATCACTCATTAGTGGACCTTAATTTTAGCTGTCTCTTCCAATATTCCCTCTCTTATTCCTCCACGGCTCACTCTTCCCTCCCCCGTATCAGTTATTTTTGCAGTTCTTTTGTACGTTCCTATGTGTAGTATTGTTGCTGTAGCTTTCCATTGAAAACTCACCAAGTCGGGTTAGTGCTGCACACATTGTTCCGTGTGGGCCATTCAGTGGATCATGAGGAACACAATGGATTCTGCTTCTGAAAAAAAACAATGATTTTTCTGTTCCAGCTGCTACCCACTTCTCACAGCTCCTCAGGAAGGGAGCGATCCCTTTCACCAATCTGTGCTGGCGTTTGTCTGCCTTGATCTCACCCAGGTAATGCCAGGTGCTGTGGGCTCATCAGTACAAAGACCATGTTATGGCCAAGGACAGCACCCACAGCAGGCCTCCCATTCTGGCTCTTACCTCTTTTCTATATCCTCTTTCTTCATGTTCTCTGAGTCTTAGTGGTAATGGAGTAGATGAAGCCTCTCATGTATGGCTGAGCAGTCAGTCTCTTATTCTCTGTCCTCTGCCTGCTGCCCACTATGGAGAGAAGCTTCTGTGGGCAAGGGTAAATGTGTACATGGGTAAAGTAAGAAGTATTGTTGGAATGATGGGTGGATGAGTGGATGGAAAGATGGATGGATGGATTGATGGATGGATGGATGGGTGGATGGGTGGATGGTTGATTGGGTAGGTGGATGGATGGATCGGTGTATGGATGGATGGATGGGTGGGTGGATGGATGATGGGTGGGTGGATGGATGATGGGCGAATGGATTGGTGGATTGATGGATGGAAGGATGGATGAATGTGTAGATAAATGGATGGGTGAATAGATCAGTGTATGTAAGGATGGATGGATTGGTGCATGTGTGAGTGCATGGCCCAATAGAGAGAAAGCTGGAAAAATGTCAGCATGCAAAAAAAAAAAAGATGATTCTTAAGGAAACCAGTTTAGAAAGTGTTTGTTATCCCAGTATGAGAAAAATGTCAGCATGAAAAAAGGTGCAGATGATGATAACTGCAGAAATTCATGAGCTGTTTGAGAGGTGACTCCTACAGGCCTGCATGTGCTGGGCAATGGAGCAGCATGAGCCTGCAGACATTGTTTACATCCTGACCTGAGCCTTCATTGCCCAGGCACCTTTCTCAAGGGGCAACACTTTTATTTCTTGAGCTAGCTGTGTGCTGTCATGAGGCAGAAGCAGAAGAGCAGCTATAGATTAAAGTAGTAAAGATAATAAAATAAATATTAAAAGTAACAGAGTAAAAACAAATAAGCCACATAAATATGAAATATATACAGAGTCTGAATTATGTATATTATCATGTTTCTCTGAATTTTTTGACTGTGAATGAGCTAAGCAACCAACATATATATTTTAAAGGTATCTTGATTTCAGAATTTGAGTCTACGGGTATATTCCTTTAGAATAGATGTTCTGCTTTTGTTTCCACAGAAGGTGAGAACCTGTGGATTAATTCCAGAATAATGTGGTTTGATAGACCAAGACTCCTTAAAAGGTCCCCATGAACATTCCCAAAAATTACTTCACCCAACAAAAAGCAGAAAGCAGATTGGATAAAACTATGCCCAAATTCTCTAAATGATTGTTTATAAGTGTTTGTTTACATTTAAAAGGAGATATGTTATAGAGATTGACATTGATTGGTATGGATCTTGGTTTATTGATACAAATTTGAGGTCAGTTTTGTTATACTGTGTATATATATGTATATATATCTGCTCTTGTTTAAGGTTTGTGTAGCTCATTTAAAATGTAGTGTATAATTAAGTAATATAGGTTAATAGATATCAATCATCTATAATAGACTTTCTAGATGGACAGATATGTATTTCAGATGGATAGTCATTCTTCAAATCTTTCAAAGACTGCAGAATATGGCATTTAAAATGTTTTTAAGAAGTTAAAACTTTTCAAGACAATGAGACACATCTGCTCTTGTCAGCACCAAGCTACTTTAAGAGGATGATGGGTACTGAAGAGGCTCATTATGGTGTTGGTTAGCCATTTGTGTAAGGAACTGCTCTTGCCTGGACTGCTTGATGCTTTGCTATATGAACTGAACATGTAGGACCCACAGAGAAATGATTGCTAAAGTTTCCTAAAAAAGGTGAGAATGTCCTTCAGGGTTCCTGCTTCATGAAAGAACAAAAAGAGCCAGTCAGACATTCTTCAGGACACAGAAGAGACTGACTGACAAACTGCCAATATAGGCAGAACTGTCTTTGAAATTTCCTGCTTCATGGAAAAGTCTACTGGATACTTTGGGCTTGTAGGCTAAATATGGTTGCCCCAATAGTATAGAAGAACTTTGGGTGACTGGCCAGGAAGTGAGTGAGATGTCTTTGTCAATTCTAGAGTTTCAGAAGTTTCTTACAATGCACCTCCTGTTTATTTTGGTGATATTATATCCTTCTGGAGTCTTTGATGGAGATGAAGAATATATAGTTATAGTTTTCCTTAGTTATGATGAAAGAAAGCATAGATCTAAATATTATAACTATAGTTTTTGCTTGATAACTGTATGCTTACATGTAATTTTTCTGTGTTCAAGTTAAAAACCTTCCTTTTTATTTATACATACATAGGAGGTGATGTGCTGTATATGTGTTGCTTTAATTGGTTAATGAATAAAGAAACTGTCTTGGGCCTGCACAGAACAGAATAAAGGTAGGCATGTAAAACTGAACTGAATGCTGGGAGAAAGGAGGCAGAGACAGAGAGCAGCCATGTAGCCCTGCCAGTGACAGATGCCAGAACTTTACCTGGTAAGCCACAGCCATGTGGTGATAGACAGATTAATGGAGATGGGTTAAATTGAGATATAAAAGTTAGTCAATAAGAATCTAGAGCTAATGGGCCAAGCAGTGATTTAAATAATATAGTTTCTGTGTGATTATTTTGGGAGTCTGGGCAGTCAGGATACAAACAAGCAGCCTCCTACAACAAGAAGAGTCCTTTAACAAGGAGAAGTGATTGTTTATCATACCATGCTGTGGGAGCACATTCTGCTCCTTCAGACAGTAGCATTTAAGATTCGGTGCTGTGAGAGTTTCCTCTGCTCCTTCAGACAGTAGCCTTAAGATACCAACCCACTTGGGCGTGGTCTCTTATATTATAAATGCAATTGTAAAGTGTGTGTTTGCTCCCTTGCTTCCGGCTCTCACTTCCAGCTGCTAGACTCTGTTCCTGTTCCCTGTTCATGCAGAGGACTGTGATCTAGGACAGTCTCCTCTAAATAAATAACCCCTTATTATTTATAATACCAAACAATGTGGGATTATTAGTGACTTCCACCTTCAACCCTATGTGACAGTTCAACATGTCTAAAAGAAAAGTCACCCAATAAGGGTCAGGGCAGGGTTCAATTTTTTAGTATTTACAGAAATAACCATCCTCAAGAAGGCAAAAGACCTTGTACATCTAGGCATCCTTAGAACAAAGGAAAACTATCAAGAAAAAATTATGAACAGAGAAAAATCTGAACTGGTAGCACCAATATTTTCTAGAGGGTAAAAATTTTCACTACTAGTTTTTCCTCTGCTGCCGCCAAGGTGCTCGGTCCTTCCGAGGTGAGGCCCTCAGTTCATCCGGCGACTAGCACCGTGCCGGCAGTCCGCAACATGGCCTTCGTCTCTGAGCTCACCTGCATCTATTCCACCCTCATCCTCCACGATGACGAGGTGACGGTCACGGAGGATAAGATCAATGGTCTCATTAAAGCAGCTGGTGTCAATGTTGAGCCTTTCTGGCCTGGCTTGTTTGCAACATGTGGTTGAAACATGTGGTTGAAGTAAAAATTCAGAGTCTCTGTTTCATAAGAAAATAGACACCTTGTTTGGGACAGAACAAACCAAAATCTAGTGGCTCTTGTTAGAACAAATCTCTTTCCTCTAATGCTTATTTTTGACTCTTTAGAATATTTCTTTAGATATATCACTATCTTAAAATTTAAAATTTCTGTTTTGATATTAACAATGTTTATATTTTCCACAGTGAACAGTAAAATTTTCTAACTGCAATTGCTGAAGTCTCCAAAAAGATGAGGGGACCCCACAACAACTCTGCCTGGTCTATGTGATGCCATTGAGCTGATAAACACCACTCAAAGAATGGCTTTGGACTACACACTGCTCAGGACAATTCCAAAGTGGCCAGCTGAGACAGTTAACTTTATTACAGCACTCCAGCCAGAACTTGAGATAAACGTTATCCGTTACCCTGAGATTGGCTGCACATGTTCCAAGTAGTCCTCATGAGACTTAACCCCTGTTTGATTTGTTTTGTTTTTGTTTGGTTGGTTTTGGTTTTGGTTTTCTGAGACCAGGTTTCTCTGTGTAATTTTGGAGTCTGTCCTGGAACTCACTCTGAAGATCACTCTTCAAACTCATAGAATCCATTTGCCTTGGCCTCCTGAGTGCTGGGATTAAAGCGTGTACCACAACCACTTAGCTGTTTCAGTTTTTTTCACATGATCCCCTAGAGATGTCATTCCTGCTAGACAGCAAGAATCAATTCTAACAACATGAAGGTCCCTCTCCCAATATGTGGGATGGATATTTTTCTGGTTTTTCTCAGGGTATGGATAATTGTTAGGTATAGGAGGTTGGTTATAAGTTGTTATAAACAGATCACTAAAGATTAGACTCAGGAATCTCATTTGGAATAAAAAATGAGGATAGTTATGACGGCACAATGAGGTAGATGATTATATCTACTTGTAACCTAAATTGTCAGCTATCAGCTTTAGATAATTTGCATTGCTATGGATTCTGGTATATTGATACAAATGTAAAATAATTTACCTATTCCTGTTTAAGATAATTTATTAATGATATAAATTCAAAATTATTTTTTATACCACATATTTGTTTCTACTTCTTTTAAAATTATTTTTGTATATCGATACCAATGTAAGATCATTTTTCTTATTTGTATGTATGTTTCTACTTCTATTTAGGATATTTTGTATATTGCTGCAAATTAAGGTTACTTTTGTCATATTGTACAATACGTTTCTGTCTCAGGTTATGATATTTTTATATATCATCACAACTGAGGTCTTTGTCCATATACTGCACATCTGTTACAGATTGTTTATTCCTAGAATGTGAAGCTTTAGTCTTTAAGCTGTATAGATTATTAGGAATTATAGGTTAGAAGCCACCCATGTTTGTCAGACATATAGTTATGTTACTTAGGATTTCTAGATGCACAAGTATGTATTCCATATAGGCAATCTTCAAACACTTCAAAGACCTACAGAATATGACATTTAAATGTTTTAATAACTTATAATTCTGTTGACAAGACACACTATTGCTCCAGAAGCACCAATCTACTCTTAAGAGGATGAAGGGCACTGAAAAAACTTGCTTTCTCCTTGCAAAGTATTCCTAGTGGACAAACAACTATCCTTGTTTCTATTGCTGAGAGTAAGCACACTGTCCAATATGGACAAACAGGATACAAGGATAAGCAACTGCTGAACCTTGCTAAGACAGGGTAGGACAGGTCCTTCAAATTTTCCTATTCTGAAAATGGTCTGTCAGACATTCTAGGCCTATAGCCAAAGTTGTTTATCCAATGCTGCAGAGAAACTTTGGGTGCCTGTCCAGGCAGCCAGTTCTTTCTGTCATTTCTTGTGGCTTTCAGAAGTTGCCTGCTTGCATTTGCTGACTCAGGTAATATTACTTTCCTTCTCAGGTTTTGGATGGGGTTGAGGACTAGATAGTTATATTACAATCCTCTTGTGTTTTAGCTAAGGGTGAATTAGGTACAAGACTTAGACTCTTCAGGATAGGACAGCTGCTGGAGTAATCTCTGTAATTTGCCAATTACCTGTGGTCT
The DNA here is from genome assembly GCF_014885135.2 of Alexandromys fortis. Taxonomy (NCBI): domain Eukaryota; kingdom Metazoa; phylum Chordata; class Mammalia; order Rodentia; family Cricetidae; genus Alexandromys; species Alexandromys fortis. The sequence goes on from NW_026067960.1 coordinate 4,767,100, forward strand.
GGACATTTAGAATGTGTTTCTTGCTTGATGCCATTCTTGATGGTTATAGTTTCATTTTTGTTTATGTTATTAACTTTTTCTCTTCTGGACAATACTGGCTAGTTCTTACTGTATATAGTTTATGTTAGGATGAGAAAATTCTTAATTAGAGAAAAAGGGAAATGTTGTGGGAGCTCACTCCATTCACTCAATGACATTAGGGGTGAAGAGCCCTATGGGAGTGGTTTTCTCAGGATCCCTGACCTGGCAAAACTGAGGAGGGAGTCATATTCTCTGTCTCTTGGGTGGAGCAGGAGCCAGCCTTGTAGTTGGTCCTCATGACTGTTGGGCAGAATGGCAGGACAGGGGCAGATGGATCAGCAGGGGCATCTACCTTGCTCTCTAAAACTGAGAATGTTTTTCTTTTGCACCCGTTAATAAACTATTGACCAGACTTTTGTGGGTTCTCACTTCACCAGATACTCAATCACAGGCCCATAACACTACATATAAAATGTTATATAGGAAAAGCCTGGTGAGTGGAAAGGAGCTTAGGTCCAACAGGTGTGACTGAAATGGACATTTTTTTTTTACTATAATAAGATGGGAAAACACAAAGCAGGAAATCTGAAATTTTGTATGCACAGAATGCGTTGGTAGATTTTCATACCATATGACTTAGAGGGGGCTGTAGCTCACTCTACTTTCTACGTTTTATTTATTTATTTTTGAATTTTTTATGGCTTTATTTGAGCTATACATTTTTATGCACTCCCCTCCTTTTTCCCCTCTCCCCTTCTACCCTCTGCTGTGACTCCTAAGCTCCCAATTTACTCAGGAGATCTGGTCTCTTTTTTTTTTTTTTTAACCTTCCTATGTAGACCCATGTATGTCCCTATTATGGTTCTCTTTGTCGTCTAGTTTCTCTGGGGTTGTGACTTTTAGGCTTGTATTTCTTTCCTTTATGCCTAAAAGCTACTTATGTGAGTATAGATATAATATATCTCTTTCTGGATCTGGGTTACCATCCTCAATATGTTTTTTTAAAGATACACTTATTTGCCTGCAAATTTCAAGACGTCATTTTTTTTTACACTGTGTAAATGTACAATATCTCTTTTATTCATTCTTTGGTTGAGGGACATCTAGGCTGTTTGCAGGTTATGGCTATTACCAACAATGCTACTGTGAACATAGTTGAAAACATGCTCTTGTGTTTAGGGTATATACCCAACAGTGGTATTGCTGGGTCTTGAGCTAGATTGTTTCTTAATTTTCTGAGAAATCGTCATACTGATTTCCTAAGTAGCCATACACATTTTTACTCACACCAGCAATGAAGGAACATTCCTTTTATTCCACATCCTGTCCAGCAAAACCCAGGATATCCCAAAACAATCCTGTACAACAACAACAAAATAAAACTTCTAGAGGCATCACAATCCCAGACTTCAATATAGAGCTCCAGTAATGAAAACAGCCTTATATTGGTATAGAAAAAGACAGGAGGACCAATGGAATCTAATCGAAGACCTGCATATCAATCCACACACCTCCGAACACATGAATTTTGACAAATAAGCTAAAAATATGAAGTGGAAAAAAGGAAGGATATTCACCAAATGATGCTGGCAAAACTGGATATCAATGTGTAAAAAGAATGCAAATAGAGCCATATCTATTGCTATGCACAATACTCTAGTCCAAATGAATCAAAAGACCTCAACATACAATCAACTACACTGAACCTACTAGAAGAGAAAGTGGGAAGTACACTTGAACCAATTGGCACAGGAAACCACTTCCTAAATATAACCCCAATAGCACAGACACTGGAGCAACATTTAACAAATGGGACCTCCTGAAACTGAGACACTTCTGAAAGGAAAGGACACGGTCAACAAGACAAAACGGCAGCCTACAGAATGAGAAAAATCTTTACGCACTTCACATCTGAAAGAGGGCTCATCTCCAAAATATACAAAGAATTCAAGAAACTTGACATCAAAAGAACAAAGAATCCAATAAAAAATGAGGTACAGACTGAGAGAACTCTCAACAAATAAAAGTCAAAGGGCTAAAAGACACTTAAGGAAATGCCTACATCTTTATCCATCAGAGAAACACAAACCAAAACGACTCTGAGATTCCATCGTAAACCTGACAAAATGGCCAAGATTAAATTTTTTTTTTATTTTAAGATTTTTTTTTTGTTCTTGTACTCAGGTTTTCTCTGTATAGTCCCGCCTGTATAGAGTTCCAGGGAACTTACTCTGTACATCAGAGATTTTGCAGCCTTAACTCTTTGCCTTCTGAGTGCTGGTATTTAAGTCCTGGGTCACCACACACAAACAGGTACCTGTACTTTTAGATCTAGCACAAGGGAACAAAATTCAGCTTGTACTGCTAATAATTGAAGATGAACTAATAGTGCCAAGAACTGTAAGTCTCTGTCTAATGCTTATCGCAATTGTTTCTTTATAAAGTGTGTCCTATACACAATACAGATATTCTGTTGCTGTAACCCATAACAGACATGGAGGAGACACAAACATGAGCAATCCAGTGTGGTAGTCCCAATAAAACTTTATTGGTAGGGACATGGAAGAGCCAAGAGCCTGTAATGGAGGATAACAGATTTCTTTGGTAATCATGAATTATTATTCCTTCCTTTTTTTGTTGGTGAAGTTAGTATTCGTCTTTAAAATAATTTGAATTGGTATTGAAGAAAGATATTGTTCATACAATTTATTTTGATGACATTCCTTCTCCCGGAACTCTTCACTGATCTTCCTTGTGGATAGCCTTTGTTTCCTGCCTGCCACTTACTAAATAACCGACACAGAGTATCAATACTCAATTGTAAGTGTTCAGCCAATAATTCAGGCTCATACCAATTGGCTCTTACAGTTTAAATCGACCCCTTTCTAATAATCTACATCTTGAAACGTGGCTCATGGATTTTCCTGTCCCCAGCCTGTTTTGCTCCTCAGTGGCTCCTGGTGACTCATCTGACTCTGCACCACTTCGCCTAGTTTGTATCTCTTGCCCAACTTTCCTTTTCAGCAATAGGCCCACTGGCTCTTTATTAAGCAATGATCATAATACATATTTACAATGTACAAAGACTGTTCAAAGCTTTCCATCTACGCAAATCCACATCCATATTATCTCTCCATCTTCAGTAACAATCAATGAATAATAAAGAGACACAAACGCGCCCACACGCACACATGCACGCACACACGCTGGAAAATCAGAAGAGGGCAAACGAACAAACAACGAATAAAAAGAATAAAGAAGATGAATAGGAATCATATACACAGACAAACACCCACACACTTGCATAAGCAGGAAGTCTATACAAATCACAAAATTAGAAAACCATAAGAGAAAAACAAAGGACTTGTAAGGTAAAAAAATATTTTTCTTACAAAAAGCATTATGACTCAATAATAGTCCAAAATACAATTGAGTTCTTTTGCATTGGCCATGTACTTCTGGGCACGGGGTCTGCGCTTGTGTTTGGATTCATGGGCAGTGAGATCCTGCTGGAGAAAGCTGATTTTCCCTTTGGAAGCGGCTGACAGTGGTAGAAAGCTCCTGTCTCACACACAGGGCTGTGTCCACCTCCTCAGACCTGTGCAGGCTCTGTGCATGCGGTCACAGTCTGAGTGGGTGCGGCTGTGCCTCAGCCTGTTGTGTTTCCTTGGTGTCTGCCTTTCCCTCTGCCCCTACAATCCTCCTGTCGCCCCTTCCCCAATGCTCCTGAGCCCCAAGGGAGGGTTTGATGAGACATCCCTTCAGCTCTGGTGTTCCAGGGTCTCTCGCTCTGTACATTGTCAGCTGCGGTTTCTATTTGTTCCCATTTTCTGCAGGAGGAAGCTTCTCTGATGATGGCTGATGAGATGCTGTTCTGTGAGCACAGCAGAAGCCTTCGAGTGCTGCATTGCCACATTCCTTTAGAGGAACTGGGGTATTTGTTTACCTCTAGGTTTTGGACTTACTAGTCTCAGGTTCTTGACCATCTGAGGAGTGTCAGGGATGAATTCTATCTCATAGTGTGGGCATTATAAACAATCAGGTGGTGTTTGTTTGCTCACACAAAATTTATGTCACTATTGTACGAACGTGTCATGAGGACAGGTTGCCAGTGTAGCCCAAAGGGTTTTGTAGTTGTTTCAATAAGAATGGCCTTGGTATCCTTGTAGGGTTGAATGCCTTGGTCATCAGGTTGTGACACTATTTTAAAGGAATAGGATATGTGTCCATGTTGGAGGAAGTATATTTCTGTGGGTAGACTCTGAGGCTTGAAAATTCAATGCCAAGCCCCAGAGTTTCTTTTCCTGCTACTTGCAGACCTGGATGCAGGCCTCTCAGGTATTTCTTCAGCATCATATCTGCCTGCATGTCCCCATGCTTTATGTCTCAATGACAGAGGACTTGAATCTCTGCAACTTAAATCCAACCCCTATTAAATGTTTTTGTTTATAAGGGTTACAGTGGTATGGAGTCTCTTCAGAGCAACAGAACACTGACTGAGACAGGTGTCTTTCTAGATTGGTGTTTATCTTTGACCTGTGGTTGGTGTAGAGTACCTTCCAGTGCCATGATCAGTAGTGAGGAGGGATGATGGCTGTAGGTACACATCAGATCTACTTCTTCATGCTCAGTGAGTTATGTAACTGATGTCACTACCAGTGGGGCCTTAATGTCAGTTTGTGGAGAGCATCAAACAATCATAACTTTAGCCTGAGATATTTGGAGGATTACATGTTCATCAGGCCCATGGCCAGCTACTAAATTATATGCAAGCCAATCCTGTCACTGAGGAGTCCTTCAGTGATGACAGTTGTCTACCTAGGACTTTGTTTTTCCTATTATTAGGTAGTTCCACTTGGAGTTCTATTAAATTACATATGTGTCTATGCATATACATATATGGATCAATGTATATGTGTATATTGATACATATATATGTATAATCATTTTAAAAGATATTTCGATTGTAGAAACTTTACCTACGTCCACTCATTTGTGGCCCTTAATTTTAGCTGTCTCTTCCAATATTCCCTCTCTTATTCCTCCACGGCTCACTCTTCCCTCCCCCGTATCAGTTATTTTTGCAGTTCTTTTGTACGTTCCTATGTGTAGTATTGTTGCTGTAGCTTTCCATTGAAAACTCACCAAGTCGGGTTAGTGCTGCACACATTGTTCAGTGTGGGCCATTCAGTGGATCATGAGGAACACAATGGATTCTGCTTCTGAAAAAACAATGATTTTTCTGTTCCAGCTGCTACCCACTTCTCACAGCTCCTCAGGAAGGGAGCGATCCCTTTCACCAATCTGTGCTGGCGTTTGTCTGCCTTGATCTCACCCAGGTAATGCCAGGTGCTGTGGGCTCATCACTACAATGACCATGTCATGGCCAAGGACATCACTCCACATTAGGCTTCCCATTTCTGGTTCTTACCTTCTTTCTATATCTTCTTCCTTCATGTTCTCTGAGTCTTAGTGGTAATGGAGTAGATGAAGCCTCTCATGTATGGCTGAGCAGTCAGTCTCTTATTCTCTGTCCTCTGCCTGCTGCCCACTGTGGAGAAGCTTCTGTGGGCAAAGTTAAATGTTGACATGGGTAAAGTAAGAGGTATTGTAGGAATGATGGGTGGATTAGTGGATGGATGGATGAATGGGTTGGTGGGTGGATGGATGGATGGGTGGATGGATGGATGGGTGGATGTATGTATGAGTGGGTGTATGGATATGTGGATGGATGGATGAATGGATGGGATATAAAGCTATGCATAGCATCAAAATTAATAAAGATTTAATTTGAACAAGAGATGATATGGGAAGTTCTTCTGTATATGTTTTGCTTTTACTGGTTGGTGAATAAAGAATCTGTCTTTGCTCTGCGCAGAGCATAATAGAGTTAGGTTGGTAAAGCTAAACTGAATGCTGGGAGAAAGGCAGAGAGCAACCACGTAGCCCTGCCACAGACAGATGCTGAAACTTTATCCAGTAAGCCACAGCCACATGGAGATGCACACATTAATAGAGATGGGGTAAATCAAGATATAAAAGTTAGCTAATAAGAATCTAGAGCTAATGGACCAAGCATTATTTAAATAATATAGTTTCTATATGATTATTTTGGGAGTCTGGGCAGCCAGGAAACAAACAAGCAGCCTCCTACAACAAATTGGCACTCCAACTTGGTTGACTATGTCCACGTAAATCCTGAGAAAGCTTGGAAATGAACTCTAGACATAGAAAAACAAAGTGTAGCTGCATTTTTTTTTAACCAGGCAGCATACAGCAGGTGTCTTAAGAGAGGTTTTCCTAATTCACCCATAGCAGAAAAAAAGCCACGCCTTTTTGAAATGGTGGCTTTCTGGTCCATGTTGGCAGCATGAACTCTGGCTCTCTTAGGAGGCTGAACATTTAAATGGGGTTCCTGAACAGACTACTGCAACATGCTTAATGGCAACATAGACAGTGTGTGCCTGACCATGGGGCTGTGACCAAGGTTCACACCAAACAGATATCTGCCCCACCAGGTTGGACTGGGAGGAGGTAAAAGGCAAAACAGCCTTGGCCTTAGTCATGCTGAGGCTTAACATTTTAAGAAGTGCTTCATTTTAGAAAAGAGTTACAGCTATACAATAAGAAATATCCAGATAAAAATGACCTCTAAATGGGTCACAGTGTTGGATAAATGTACATAGGCTTTGGATAGAAAAGAAAAAAGTATAGAGAGTTATAAAAAGAAATAAATGGTTTGTAAATAAAATAGAACATTTTCTTTAAAGGGATAGGGTATAGACAGTCATAGATTAAAAGAGTAAAGATAATAAAATAAATATTAAGAGTAACAGAGTAAAAACAAATAAGCCATATAAATATGAAATATACACAGAGAGTCTGAATTATGTATATTATTTGTTTTCTTTGAATTTTTGACTATGAAGTAGCTAAATAAACAACATATATTTTTTTTTCATGATGCACTTAGCATTTTTAATTCAGCAATTAGTTTTCAATGCATTTTCATTATAGGAGGAATCATCAATCCCATAGCAACTATTAGATAAAAAGATAAGCCATTGAGATCATAAATGATTTTCCCACCACAAAATTAGGGTTCAACGTCCAGAAATTTGATTCAATGCTTTTAGCTCAATTCCTTCACCATTTCTGGAGTCGCTTTCATTCTCTGACATTACTCTCCTCTCATATGAGCAAGGCTGGCAACCTTCAGGACATCCACCATTTCTTCTTTTCCTTCCTTCTCCAGCATCACAGTCTGGGGACAGCACAGAGGCGGTGACTGACTGGAGTGAGTGTGAGGCCATTTCTGAACTTCAGGCTCAGCTTCTCATTGAAGGTAAAGTTTTGCATAAGAGCAGTGAAGAAAATGAATAGCTCAGACCTGGCCAATTGTTCTCCCAGGCAAACTCTCTTTCCCGTTGAGAAAGGCAGAAAGGACTCTCTCTTCTTAAACTGTCCATTCTCCAAAGAGTGCTCTGGATTGAAGATTTTCGGGGTGGCCCACTTTTTGGGGTCACTGTGGAGTGCACTCAGGTTGGTTAGAATCACCGTGCCCTTCGGCAAGTGGAATCCATCCAAATTTGTGTCCTTTGACACTTCCCTGGGAACATTAAAGGGGACAACGTTTCCCATTCTCTGCCCCTCGTGGATTACAGCATCTGTGTAGGGCATGGACTCTCGGTCAGCCGGGCTTGCTTGTCTCCTCATGGATTACAGCATCTGTGTAGGGCATGGACTCTCGGTCAGCCGGGCTTGCTTGTCTCCTCTGGCCAATCACTCTGTCAGTCTCAGCCTGTACTTTTTCTTGGATTTCTGGGTAGAGAGCCATGTAGAGCAGAGCCCAGCGCAGGGTCGTGGATGTTGTCTCGGTTCCAGCAAGGAAGAGGTCCAGAGTGGTGCAGATGAGATTTTCTTCACTGAAACTTGTAGTCTTCTCTGGGTGCTTTGTCATTTCTGCGAGGAAAGCATCAATGAAGTCTCTTGGCTCATCAGGATCCCAATCTCTCCGGTGATTGTCAATCATTGAAGAAACAAACGATTTCAGTTTTCCCCAGTTTCTGAAAACTGTTTGGTGTGATCCAGGAAGATATTTCATTATCCATGGAAAAATATTGTAGAACCCTCCCTCTCCAGTCTGAAGAGCAGTCAGGGTTCCCTGCCCTGTGGAAAGTCCAAAGTCCTCCCCGCTCCATCCTGGTCTAGGAAGGCGAACATCCAGACTGGCTAGGCTCCCACAAAGCCAGAACATGAAGTAGGATCAAAATCCAGTGCCATTGTCCTTGGCTTCTCAGCAGCCCTCATTGTCCGCCATATTCAGAGAGTCCGGTTTTATCCCATGCTTTTTCAGTCACAGTCCAGCTGGCCTTGGTGAGCTCCCAATAGATTAGCCCCACTGTCTCCGTGGGTCAACATATATATTTTTAAGTTATCTCAACTTCAAAATTTGAGTCTAAGGATATGTTGCTTTGGAAAAGATGTTCTGCTTTTGTTTCCATAGAAGATGAGAACCTGTGCATTAATTCCAGACTAATGTGGTTTAATGGACCAAGTCCCTCAAAGGTCACCATGAACACCCCCCAAAATTACTTCACCCAACAAAAAGCAGAAAGCAATTTGGAGAGAACTACACTCAAATTCCCTAAATGATTGTTTATAAACATTTGCTATAGAGATATGCTTTGGTATGGATCTTGGTGTATTTATACAAATTTAAGGTCAATTTTGCTATATTGTGTGTGTGTGTGTGTGTGTGTGTATCTGTTCTTGTTTAAGGTATTGTGTTTGTCTAGCTCATTTAAAATGTAACGTATAATTAAGAAATATAGGTTAATAGATAATCTTATTTAATATTCAAGCTTGTAGTCATGTTAGATTTTCTAGATGGACAGATATGAATTTCAGATGGATAGGCATTCTTCTAACCATTCAATGACTACAGCATATGGCACTTAAAATATTTTTAAGAAGTTAGTATTTTTCATGACAATGAGATGCATCTGCTCCTGGCAGCACCAAGCTTCTTCGAGAGGATGATGGGCACTGAAGAGGCTCATTATGGTGTTGGTTAACCATTTGGGTAAGAAATTGCTCTTGCCTGGACTGCTTGATGCTTTGCTGTATGATAAGAGCATACAGGGAAATGATTGCTAACGTTGCCTAAAGAAGGTGAGATCATCCTTTGGGGTTTGTGCTTCATGAAAGAGCAAAAAGAGTCTGCCAGACATTCTTCAGGACACCAAAGAGACTGACGGACTAACTGCCAATATAGGTGGAACTGTTTTTGAAATTTCCTGTTTCATGGAAAAGTCTGCTGGATACTATGTGCCTGTAGGATGAAGATGGATGCCCCAATGGTATAGAAGAACTTTGGGTGACTGGCCAGAAAGTGAGATGTTTCTGTCAATTTTAGAGTTTTGGAAGTTTCTTACAATGCATTCCTGTTTACTTTGGTAATATTATATCCTTCTGGAGTCTTTGATGGAGTTGATGAATATATAGTTATAGTTTTCCTTAATTATGATGAAAGATAATGTAGATATAGATATTGTAACTGTAATTTTTGCTTGATAACTATATGATTATATGTATTTTTTCTGTGTTAAGTTAAAAACCTTCCTTTCTATTTAGACACAAAAGGGGAGGTGATGTGGGAAGTCCTTCTGTATATGTGTTGCCTTAATTGGTTAGTGAATAAAGAAACTGTCTTGGGCCTGTACAGAGCAGAATAGAGGTAGGTTTGTAAACTAAACTGAAATCTGGGAGAAAGTAGGTAGAGACAGAGAGAAGCCATTTAGCCCTTCCAGAATTAGATGCCAGAACTTTTCCTGGCAAGTCACAACCAAGTGGTCATACACAGATTAATTGTGTGAATATTGTGAGTCTTGGTGGCCAGGAAAACAAACAAGTGGCCTCCTATATCAAGGAGAGGTCTTTAACAAGGAGAATTGATAGCTCATCACCCTATGTGACAGTTCAACATGTCAAAAGAAAACTAATCCAATAAGGGTCAAGGCAGCGTTCTAATATTTGTATTTACAGGAAAATAGAAATACCCATCTTAAGGAGTCAAAAGACCTTGAACATCTAGGCAGCTATAGAATAAAGAAAAACTATCAAGAAAAAATACTGTACAAAGAAAAATGTGAGCTGTTAGCACCAATATTCTCTAGAAGGTAATTTCTCACTACCTAAAAATTAATATCTCTCAATTTCTCAAAATGTTGAAGACCCAACTCAATTAAAGCAGGCTTTGGAGTTGGAGTGTGAGTCTCTTATTGTCTTAATTGAAACATGTTATTAAAGTAAAAATTCAGAGTCTCTGTCTCATAAGAGAAGAGACACCTTGTGTAGGACAGGAGCAAACCAAAATCTAGTGACTATTGTTAGAACAAATCTCTTTCCCCTAATGCTTATTTTTTGACTATTTATAACCTTTCTTTAGATATATCATTATCTTAAAATTTAAACTTTCCATTTTGTCATTAATAATGTTTATATGTTCCACAGTGAACAATAAATTTTCCTAACTGTGATTGTTGAAGTTTTCCAAAAGACTAGGGGACCTCACAACAACAACTCTGCCTCGGTATGTGATAACATTGAGCTGATAAACACCACTCAAAGAATGGCTTTGGACTACACACTGCTCAGGACAATTCCAAAGTGGCCAGCTGAGACAGTCAACCCTTTTAGAGAATTCCAGTCAGATCTTGAGAGAATTGTTACCCCCATTCCTCTGAGACTGGCTGCACATATTCCAACTAGTCATGAGACTTAATCACTGCTTGACTTGTTTTGTTTTTGTTTGGTTGTTTGGTTTTGGTTTTTTGAGACAGAGTTTCTCTGTGTAGCTTTGGAGTCTAACCTGGAACTCACTCTGAAGACCAGGCCTCAAACTCATAGAATCCCATTGCTTTGGCCTCCTGAGTGCTGGGATTAAAGGCGTGCACCATACCCACCCAGCTGTTTTAGTTTTCTTTACAGGATCCCCTAGAGATGTCCATGCCTCCTAAACAGCAATATTTATTCTAGAAACAGGAAGGTCCCTGTCTCAATATGTAGGATGAATATTTTTCTGTTTTTTCACAGGGTTATGGATAATTGTCATGTATAAGAGGTTGGTTTTAAATTGTTATAGGGATGTAAACAGAATAATAAAGATTAGACTCAGGAATCTAATTTGGAATAAAAATGAGGATAGATATGATAGAACAATGAGGTACATGATTATATCTACTTGTAATCTAAATAGTCAGCTATCAGCTTTAGATAATTTGCATTTGGTATAAATTCTGGTATATAGATACAAATGCAAAATTATTTACCTATTCCTTTTTAATATTTATTTATTGATATAAATTCAAAATTATTTTTTATATTGCATATGTGTTTCTACTTCCTTTTAAAGTATATTTGTATATTGATATCAATGTAAGATTATTTTTCTCATACTGTATGTATGAATGTTTCTATTTCTATTTAGGATATTTTGTATATTGCTGCAAATTAAGGTTACTTTTGTCATATTGCACTATGTGTTTCTTCCTCAGGTTATGATATTTTTTATATATTGTCACAACTGAGGTCCTTGTCCATATACTGCACATCTGTTACAGATTGTTTATTTCTATAATGTGAAGCCTTAGTCTTTAATCTATATAGGTTATTAGGAATTATATATTAAAAGTCACTGATATTTTTCAGACATATAATCATGTTAGTTAGGTTTTCTAGATGCACAAGGATGTATTCCATAGAGACAGGAAGTCTTCAAACACTTCAAAGACCTACAGAATATGACATTTAAATGTTTCAATGACTTGTAATTGGGTTGACATGAGACATGGCTGCCCCTGAAGTGCCAATCTACTGTTAAACGGATGAGAGGCAGCGAAGACACTTGCTTTCTTCTTGGCAAATATTCCTATCAGGCAAACAACTATCCTTCTGTCAACTGCCGAGAGTAAGCACGCTGTCCAATCTGGACAAGCAGGATACAAGGATAAGCAACTGCTAAGACAGGGTAGGAGAGGTCCTTCAAATTTTCCTGCTTCTGAAAATGGTCTGTCAGACCTTCTAGACCTATAGCCAAAGTTGGATGCTTCAAGGTTTCAGAAAAACTTTGGGTGACTGTCCAGGCAGCCAGCTCTTTCTGTCATTTCCTGCAACTCACCTGCTTGCATTTGCTGACGCAGGTACTATTGCTTCCATTCTCAGGTCCTGGATGGGGTTGAGGACTAGGTAGTTAGTTATATTACAATTCTCTCGTGCCTTAGCTAAGGGTGAATTAGGTACAAGACTTAGACTCTTCAGGATAGGACAGCTGCTGGAGCAATCTCTATAATTTGCCAATTACCCGTGGTCTAGACATTTAGAATGTGTTTCTTGCTTGATGCCATTCTTGATGGTTGTATTTTCATTTTTATTTATGTTATTATCTTTTTCTCTTCTGGACAATACTGCATACAGTTTATGTTAGGATGAGAACCTTCTTAATTAGTGAAAAAAGGGAAATGCCGTGGGAGCTCACTCCATTCACTCAATGACATTAGGGGTGAAGAGCGATTGGTTTTCTCGGGATCCCTGGCCTGACAAAACTATGGAGGGAGTCACATGCTATGTCTCTGTCTCTTGGGTAGAGCAGGAACCAGCCTTGTGGTTGGTCCTCATGACTGTTGGGCAGAATGGCAGGACAGGGGCAGCTGGATCAGCAGTGGTATATACTTCATTCTGTAAACCTGAGTCTGTTTTTCCAATTCACTTTTTAATAAACTATTGACCAGACTTCTGTTGGTTCTCACTTCACCAGATACTCAATCATAGGCCCATAACACTTTATTAAATGTTAAGTAGGAAAAGCACAGTGAGAGATGTGGATCTTCCGGCCAGGCAGATGACTGAGATGGACTTTGTTATTATAATAAGATGGAAGAATGCAAAGCATAAAATCCAAAATTTTGCTGCACAGAATGTGTTGGTGGATTTAAATACCATACAACTTAGAGGGGGCTGTAGCTCATTCCACTTTCTACATTTTATTTATTTATTTTTAAGTTTTTCGTTTTATCGAGCTATACATTTTTCTCATTCCATGTCTTCCTCCCCTCTCCCCTATGGCCCCAAACTCCCAATTGACTCAGGAGATCTGGTCTTTTTCACCTTCTATGTAGATACACGTATGACTCTCTTAGCATATTCTTTGTTGTCTAGGTTCTCTGAGATTGTGGACTGTAGGCTGGTTTTGCTTTGCTTTATGTCTAAAAGCCACTTATGAGTGAATGCATATGATATTTGTCTTTCTGGGTCTGGGTTGCCTCACCCAATATGTTTTTTTCTAGATCCATCCATTTGCCTGCAAATTTCAAGATGTTATTATTTTTCACTGCTGTGTAGTACTCTTTTATATAGTTATAAGGGTACCACATTTTCTTTATTCATGTTTTGGTTGAAGTGCATCTAGCTTTTTTCCAGGTTCTGGCTGTTACAAACAATGTTGCTATAAACATGGTTGAACACATGTCCTTGCCTATGTGTATATACCTAACAGTGGTATTACTGGGTCTTGAAGTAGATTGTTTCCTAATTTTCTGGCTATTCCCCATTCTGATTTCCAAAGTGGCTGCACATGTTTGCACTACCACCAGCAATAGAGGAGCATTCCTCTTATCCCAAATCTTGTCCAGCAAATACTCAGGGTATCCAAAACAATCCTGTACAACAAAAGAACTTCTGGGGGTATCACAATCCCAGACTTCAAACTCTACTACAGAGCTCCAGTAATAAAAACAGCCTGGTAGTGGCTTAGAAAAAGACAGGAGGACCAATGGAATCTAATCAAAGTCCCGGATATCAATCAATCCACGCAACTACAAGCACCTGAGTTTTGACAAAGAAGCTAAAAATATAAAATGGAAAAAAGGAAGGATATTCATCAAATGGTGTTGGCATAACTGGATATCAACATGTACAAGATTGCAAATAGATCCATATATATCGCCATGCACAATACTCTAGTCCAAATGAATCAAAGACCTCAACATACGACCAACCACACTGAACCTCATAGAAGAGGTAGTGGTAAGTACACTTGAACACATTGGCACAGCAGACCACTTCCTAAATGTAACCCCAGTAGCACAGACACTTAAGAGCAACAATTGATAAATGGGACCTCCTCAAACTCAGAGGCTTCTGTATAACCAACGACTTAGTTAACAAGACAAAATGGCAGCCCACAGAATGGGGAAAGATCTTCACCAACCCCACATCTGACAGAGGGCTGATATCCAAAATATACAAAGAACTCAAGAACTTGACATCAAAAGTACAAATAATTAAATAAAAAATGGGGTACAGACTTAAACAGAGAATGCTCAGCAGACAGGTCTAAAAGGGTTAAAAGACACTTAAGGAAATGCTCGACATCCTTAGCCATCAGAGAAATGCAAGTCACAACAACTCTGAGATTCCTCTTAAATCTGTCTGAATGGACAAGATCAAATATTTTTAAAATTAAGGACTTTTTAATGCTTTCATTTTGGTACTTCTACACATGGTTTCTCTGTATAGATATGGTATATAGAGTTCCAGGGATCTTGCTCTGTATAGCAGACAGGTCTCAAATTCATAGCGCTTCTACCCTCTGACTTCTGAGTACTGACCGGTACTAGAGCCCTGTGTCAGCACTGTCCCTCAGGTTCCTCTACTGCACCAGGATGGAAAGCTCAGCTTGTACTGCCAACTTGATACAGACAAAATAATTGTAACTTAACCATAAATCCCTATCTAATGCTTATTGCAATCATGTCATCATGACAGGGGTCCTACACAGAACACAAAAAGTCTGCTGTTGTAACCCAAAACAGACATGGAGAAGGCACAGACACGAGCAGTCCAGTGTGGTAGCCCCAATAAAACTTTATTTCTAAAGACGTGGGACAGCCAATTGCCAGTTTAAGAGAGGATAAAAGTTCTCTTTGGTAATCATGAATTATTGTTCCATCTCTTATTTTGTTGGTGACGTTAGTAACGCCTCTTTAAAATAATTTTAATTTGTATTGAAGAAAGATATTTTTCACATAATATACTCTGATCACGTTCTCTCCTCCCCGAACCCTTCACAGATGTTCCCTTGTAGATCGACTTTGTTTCCTGACTGCAAAAATAACTGACACAGTGTATCAATACTAAGTATAAGCGCTCGGCCGAAATATCAGGCTATTACTAATTGGCCCTTACAATTTAAACTGACCCGTCTCTATTAATTACATCTATCACGGGGCCCGTTGCTTTTCCTGTCCCCCAGCCTGTTTTGCTCTCTCAGTGGCTCCTGGTGACTCATCTGACTCTGCACTACTTCTAGAACGTTCCTAGTTTGGCTCTCTTGCTCAATCTCTCCTGCCCAGCTATAGGCCAGGAGCTCTTTACTAAGCAATGATCATAATACATATTTACAGTGTACAAAGATTGTTCCACAGCATCCCCTACATTTCCACCCACCCAAATCCACACACCTTTTATCTCTCAATCATCAAAAACAGGAAAGGAATAATAAGCAGACACGCACAGACACTCACACAGCAAAACCAGAATAGGGCAAAACGAACAAATAGGGAATAAAAAGAATAAGGAAGATGAATAAGAATCATATACACAGACAAACACCCACACACTTGCATACACAGGAAGTCTATACAAAACACAAAATTAGAAAACCGTAAGAGAAAAACAAAAGACCTGTAAGGTAAAAAAATATTTTTCCAACACAAAACATTATGAGTCAACAATCCTCTAAAATACCACTGAGTTCTTTTGCATTGGCCATGTACTGCTGGGCACGGGGTCTGCCCTTGTGTTTGGATTTCATGGGCAGTGAGATCCTGCTGGAGAAAGCTGATTTTCCCTTTGGAAGCGGCTGACAGTGGTAGAAAGCTCCTGTCTTACAGGTCTTTTGTTTTTCTCTTACGGTTTTCTAATTTTGTGTTTTGTATAGACTTCCTGTGTATGCAAGTGTGTGGGTGTTTGTCTGTGTATATGATTCTTATTCATCTTCCTTATTCTTTTTATTCCCTATTTGTTCGTTTTGCCCTATTCTGGTTTTGCTGTGTGAGTGTCTGTGCGTGTCTGCTTATTATTCCTTTCCTGTTTTTGATGATTGAGAGATAAAAGGTGTGTGGATTTGGGTGGGTGGAAATGTAGGGGATGCTGTGGAACAATCTTTGTACACTGTAAATATGTATTATGATCATTGCTTAGTAAAGAGCTCCTGGCCTATAGCTGGGCAGGAGAGATTGAGCAAGAGAGCCAAACTAGGAACGTTCTAGAAGTAGTGCAGAGTCAGATGAGTCACCAGGAGCCACTGAGAGAGCAAAACAGGCTGGGGGACAGGAAAAGCAACGGGCCCCGTGATAGATGTAATTAATAGAGACGGGTCAGTTTAAATTGTAAGGGCCAATTAGTAATAGCCTGATATTTCGGCCGAGCGCTTATACTTAGTATTGATACACTGTGTCAGTTATTTTTGCAGTCAGGAAACAAAGTCGATCTACAAGGGAACATCTGTGAAGGGTTCGGGGAGGAGAGAACGTGATCAGAGTATATTATGTGAAAAATATCTTTCTTCAATACAAATTAAAATTATTTTAAAGAGGCGTTACTAACGTCACCAACAAAATAAGAGATGGAACAATAATTCATGATTACCAAAGAGAACTTTTATCCTCTCTTAAACTGGCAATTGGCTGTCCCACGTCTTTAGAAATAAAGTTTTATTGGGGCTACCACACTGGACTGCTCGTGTCTGTGCCTTCTCCATGTCTGTTTTGGGTTACAACAGCAGACTTTTTGTGTTCTGTGTAGGACCCCTGTCATGATGACATGATTGCAATAAGCATTAGATAGGGATTTATGGTTAAGTTACAATTATTTTGTCTGTATCAAGTTGGCAGTACAAGCTGAGCTTTCCATCCTGGTGCAGTAGAGGAACCTGAGGGACAGTGCTGACACAGGGCTCTAGTACCGGTCAGTACTCAGAAGTCAGAGGGTAGAAGCGCTATGAATTTGAGACCTGTCTGCTATACAGAGCAAGATCCCTGGAACTCTATATACCATATCTATACAGAGAAACCATGTGTAGAAGTACCAAAATGAAAGCATTAAAAAGTCCTTAATTTTAAAAATATTTGATCTTGTCCATTCAGACAGATTTAAGAGGAATCTCAGAGTTGTTGTGACTTGCATTTCTCTGATGGCTAAGGATGTCGAGCATTTCCTTAAGTGTCTTTTAACCCTTTTAGACCTGTCTGCTGAGCATTCTCTGTTTAAGTCTGTACCCCATTTTTTATTTAATTATTTGTACTTTTGATGTCAAGTTCTTGAGTTCTTTGTATATTTTGGATATCAGCCCTCTGTCAGATGTGGGGTTGGTGAAGATCTTTCCCCATTCTGTGGGCTGCCATTTTGTCTTGTTAACTAAGTCGTTGGTTATACAGAAGCCTCTGAGTTTGAGGAGGTCCCATTTATCAATTGTTGCTCTTAAGTGTCTGTGCTACTGGGGTTACATTTAGGAAGTGGTCTGCTGTGCCAATGTGTTCAAGTGTACTTACCACTACCTCTTCTATGAGGTTCAGTGTGGTTGGTCGTATGTTGAGGTCTTTGATTCATTTGGACTAGAGTATTGTGCATGGCGATATATATGGATCTATTTGCAATCTTGTACATGTTGATATCCAGTTATGCCAACACCATTTGATGAATATCCTTCCTTTTTTCCATTTTATATTTTTAGCTTCTTTGTCAAAACTCAGGTGCTTGTAGTTGCGTGGATTGATTGATATCCGGGACTTTGATTAGATTCCATTGGTCCTCCTGTCTTTTTCTAAGCCACTACCAGGCTGTTTTTATTACTGGAGCTCTGTAGTAGAGTTTGAAGTCTGGGATTGTGATACCCCCAGAAGTTCTTTTGTTGTACAGGATTGTTTTGGATACCCTGAGTATTTGCTGGACAAGATTTGGGATAAGAGGAATGCTCCTCTATTGCTGGTGGTAGTGCAAACATGTGCAGCCACTTTGGAAATCAGAATGGGGAATAGCCAGAAAATTAGGAAACAATCTACTTCAAGACCCAGTAATACCACTGTTAGGTATATACACATAGGCAAGGACATGTGTTCAACCATGTTTATAGCAACATTGTTTGTAACAGCCAGAACCTGGAAAAAAGCTAGATGCACTTCAACCAAAACATGAATAAAGAAAATGTGGTACCCTTATAACTATATAAAAGAGTACTACACAGCAGTGAAAAATAATAACATCTTGAAATTTGCAGGCAAATGGATGGATCTAGAAAAAAACATATTGGGTGAGGCAACCCAGACCCAGAAAGACAAATATCATATGCATTCACTCATAAGTGGCTTTTAGACATAAAGCAAAGCAAAACCAGCCTACAGTCCACAATCTCAGAGAACCTAGACAACAAAGAATATGCTAAGAGAGTCATACGTGTATCTACATAGAAGGTGAAAAAGACCAGATCTCCTGAGTCAATTGGGAGTTTGGGGCCATAGGGGAGAGGGGAGGAAGACATGGAATGAGAAAAATGTATAGCTCGATAAAACGAAAAACTTAAAAATAAATAAATAAAATGTAGAAAGTGGAATGAGCTACAGCCCCCTCTAAGTTGTATGGTATTTAAATCCACCAACACATTCTGTGCAGCAAAATTTTGGATTTTATGCTTTGCATTCTTCCATCTTATTATAATAACAAAGTCCATCTCAGTCATCTGCCTGGCCGGAAGATCCACATCTCTCACTGTGCTTTTCCTACTTAACATTTAATAAAGTGTTATGGGCCTATGATTGAGTATCTGGTGAAGTGAGAACCAACAGAAGTCTGGTCAATAGTTTATTAAAAAGTGAATTGGAAAAACAGACTCAGGTTTACAGAATGAAGTATATACCACTGCTGATCCAGCTGCCCCTGTCCTGCCATTCTGCCCAACAGTCATGAGGACCAACCACAAGGCTGGTTCCTGCTCTACCCAAGAGACAGAGACAAAGCATGTGACTCCCTCCATAGTTTTGTCAGGCCAGGGATCCCGAGAAAACCAATCGCTCTTCACCCCTAATGTCATTGAGTGAATGGAGTGAGCTCCCACGGCATTTCCCTTTTTCACTAATTAAGAATTTTCTTATCCTAACATAAACTATATACAGCAAGAACTAGCCAGTATTGTCTAGAAGTGAAAAATATAACACAAGAAAACAAATATAAACAAAAATAAAACTACAACTATCAAGAATGGCATCAAGCAAAAAACACATTCTAAATGTCTAGACCACGGGTAATTGGCAAATTATAGAGATTACTCCAGCAGCTGTCTTATCCTGAGGAGTCTACGCCTTGTACCTAATTGACCCTTAGCTAGCACATGAGAAGATTGTAATATAACTACCTAGTCCTCAACCCCATCCAAGACTTGAGAAAAGAAGCAATATTACCTGAGTCAGCAAATATAAGCAGGAGACTTCTGAGAGCTGCAGGTAATGACAGAAAGAGCTGGCTGCCTGGGCAGTCACCCAAAGTTTTTCTGCAACATTGGATAACCAACTTTGGCTATAGGTCTAGAATGTCTGACAATTTTCAGAATCAGGAAAATTTGAAGGACCTCTCCTACCCTGTCTTAGCAGTTGCTTATGCTTGTATCCTGCTTATCCAGATTGGACAGCGTGCTTACTCTCAGCAGTTGACAGAAGGATAGTTGTTTGCTGAAAGGAATACTTTGCCAAGAAGAAAGCAAGTGTCTTCGCTGCCTCTCATCCTGTTAATAGTAGATTGGCACTTCAGGGGCAGCCATGTCTCATGTCAACAGAATTATAAGTCATTAAATCATTTAAATATCATATTCTGAAGGTCTTTGAAGTGTTTGAAGACTACCTTTCTATATGGAATACATCCTTGTGCATCTAGAAATCCTAACTAACATAAGTCTGACAAACATGGGTGGCTTTTAACCTCTTATTCTTAATAACCTACATAGCTTAAAGACTAAAGCTTCACATTATAAAATAAACAACCTGTAACAGATGTGCAGTGTGTGGACAAGGACCTCAGTTGTGAAAATATATAAAAATATCATAACCTGATACAGAAATGTATAGTGCAATAAGACAAAAGTAACCTTAATTTGCAGCAATATACAAACTATCCTAAATAGAAGTAGAAATGTACATATAGTATGAGAAAAATAATCTTACATTGATATCAATGTACAAAAAATTTTAAACAGAAGTAGAACCATATGTAATATAAAAAATAATTTTGAGATTCTGTCAATGAATAAATTATCTTAAACATGAATAGGTAAATAATTTTACATTTATATCAATATACCAGAATCCATACCAATGAAAATTATCTGAAGGTGACAGCTGACAATTTAGGTTACAAGTAGATATAATAATCAACCTCATTGTCCTCTCATATCTATTTTCCTTTATTAATTTCAAATCTGATTTCTGAGTTTAATCTTTATTGTTCTGTTTCCAACCCTATAACAATTTAAAACCAACCTCTTATATATGACAATTATCCATAACCTTGAGAAAAAACAGAAAAAAATATGTATCCCCAATATTGGGAAAGGGGCCTTCGTGTTCTTAGAATTGATTCCTGATGTCTAGGGGGCAAGTACATCTCTAGGGCATCATGTGGAAAAACTAAAATAGCCGGTGATCGTGGTGCATTCCTTTAATCCCAGCACTCAGGAGGCCAGGTCAATGGGATTCTATGAGTGTGAAGCCTGGACTTTAGAGTGAGTTCCAGGACAGACTGCAAAATTACACAGAGAAACCCTGTTTAAAAAAACCAAAGACATGGAGATAGAGGCAGAGACCCACACTGGAACATCGGACTGAGCTCCCACGGTCCCAATGAAGAGCAGAAGGAGGAAGAACATGAGCAAGGAAATTAGGGCCAGGAGGGGTGCTCCCACTCACTGAGACAGTGGGGCTGATCTAGTGGGAGCTCACCAAGGCCAGCTGGACTGTGACTGAAAAAGCATGGGATAAAACCGGACTCTCTGAACATGGAGAACAATGAGGGCTGATGAGACGCCAAGGACAATGGCACGGGGTTTTGATCCTACTTCATGTTCCGGCTTGGTGGGAGCCTAGCCAGTTTGGAAGTTCACCTTACTAGACATGGACGGAGAGGGGAGGACCTTGGACTTTCCACAGGGCAGGGAACCCTGACTGATCTTTGGACAGGAGAGGGAGGGGGAGAGGAGAGGGAGAAGGGGAAGAAGGGTGGGAGGAGGGGGAGGGAAATGGGAGGCTGGGAGGAGGCGGAAACTTTTTTCCTTTTCTCAATAAAAAAAAATTAAAAAAAAAAAACAAAGACAAACAAACAAAAACAAAGCAAGTAAAACAGTGGTTAAGTCTCATGAGAACTACTTGGAACAAGTGCAGCCAGTCTCAGAGTAATGGGTAACATGTGTAGCCAGTCTCAGAGTAATGGGTAACCTTTATCTCAAGTTTTGGCTGGAATACTGCAAGACGGTTGACTATCTCAGCTAGCTACTTTGGAATTGTCCTGATCAGTGTGTAGTTCAAAGCCCTTCTCTGAGTGGTGTTTATCAGCTCAAATACATAGCCCAGGCAGAGTTGTTGTTGTGAGCCACCCCCATCTTTTGGGAGTCTTAGTTAAAAAAATTTATTGTTCACTCTGGAGAACATAAACATTATCAATAACAAAACAGAAAGTTTAAATTTTAAGATAGTGATATATCTAAAAAGTTTCTAAATAGTCAAAAAATAAGTATTAGGGAAAAGAAATCTGTTCCAAATACAGTCACTATATTTTGGTTTGCTTCTGTCCCACTCAAGATGGCTCTTCTCTTATGAGACAGAGACCCTGAATTTTCACTTTAACATGTTTCAATTCAGAGAAGAAAAGAATCACACTCCAACTCCAACGCCTGCTTTAATTTTAATTGAGTTAGGTCTTCAACATTTTGAAAAAATAAGAGATATTAATTATTAGGTAGTGAGATTTAACCCTCCAGAGAATATTGGTGTTACCAGGTCAACTTTCCTTTGAACAGTAATTTTTTTCTTGATAGTTTTCCTTTATTCTATAGATGCCTAGATGTGCAAGGTTTTTTGACTTCTTGAAGATGGGTATTTCTATTTTCCTGTAAATACTAAAAATTAGAACCCTTCCCTGACCCTTATTGGGTGAGTTTTCTTTTCAACAATTGTTTTCAACATGTCTTTGACATAGTATGATGAGCTATCACTTCTCCTTGTTAACAGTTCTCTACTGTTCAAATTAAATCTTCTTTAATTTTATGCTCTTCATAGTTTTCTATTCCTGCAGAAACAAAAGACATACACTTTCTTCAACTTGACCCACATCCTGGTGTCCATTCTGATGTCAACACATCTGTAAAGCACACAGGATAATTTAGTTCTGTAGATTTTTCTATTGTCCAATGTCTCTCTGCAGCTCTCATTGGATTTTAAGATGCTCTACCCATAACCGCAGGTCCTGTCAGCAGTGTGAGGATATGACATGAGGTGTCTGTGACCTCTGCCTTCTTCCAGATTTCAGATCAATGATCTGGGACTGGCTATGGCTGCTCTTCTGCCTCATGACAGCACATAGCTAGCTCAAGAAACAAAAGTGTTTCTCCTCAAGAAAGGTGCCTGGGCAATGAAGGCTGAGGTCGGGATGCAAACAATGTCTGCAGGCTCATGCTGCTCCATTGCCCAGCACATGCAGGCCTGTAGGAGTCACCTCTCAAATAGCTCATGAATTTCTGCAGTTATCATCTTCAACTCCTCCCATGCTGACATTTTCTCATACTGGGATAACAAACACTTTCTTAACTGTTTTATTTAGAAATCACCTATTATTCTTTTCATACTGATATTTTTCTAGCTATACATCTATTGGAACATGCACTCATCCATGCATCCATGCATCCATGCATCCATCCATCCATCCATCCATCCATCCATCCTCCATCCATCCACATAACCATTCATCGATCCACCCACCCATCCATGCATCCATCCATTCATCCTCCCATCCTTCCATGCATGCATAGATGCATGCAACTATCCATCCACCCATCCATGCATCCATCCATCAATTCACCCATCCACCCATCCATTCATGCATTCATGCATCCACCCATGCAACATTCCACCCATCCATCCATCCATCCATCCATCCATCCATCCATCATCTACCCACCCATCCATCCATGCATCCATTCAATCACCCATCCATCCATGTATCCATCCATGTATCCATCCATGCATCCATTCAATACCCATCCACCATCCATCCATCCATCCATCCACCCACCCATTCATCCACCCATCCCTCTTACTTTACTCATGTCCACCTTTACCCTTGCCCACAGAAGCTTCTCCACAGTGGTCAGCAGGCAGAGGACAGAGAATAAGAGACTGACTGCTCAGCCCTACATGAGAGGCTTCATCTACTCCATTACCACTAACACTCAAAGAACATGAAAGAGGAGGATATAGAAAAGAGGTAAGAGCAAGAAATGGGAGGCCTGCTGTGGCTGCGGTCCTTGGCCATAACATGGTCATTGTACTGATGAGCCCACAGCACTTAGCATTACCTGGGTGAGATCAAGGCAGACAAACGCCAGCACAGATTGGTGAAAGGGATCGCTCCCTTCCTGAGGAGCTGTGAGAAGTGGGTAGCAGCTGGAACAGAAAAATCATTGTTTTTTCAGAAGCAGAATCCATTGTGTTCCTCATGGTCCACTGAATGGCCCACACTGAACAATGTGTGCAGCACTAACCCGACTTGGTGAGTTTTCAATGGAAAGCTACAGCAACAATACTACACATAGGAACGTACAAAAGAACTGCAAAAATAACTGATACGGGGAAGGGAAGAGTGAGCCGTGGAGGAATAAGGAAGGGAATATTGGAAGAGACAGCTAAAATTAAGGCCCACAAATGAGTGGACATAGGTAAAGTTTTTACAATAAAAATATCTTTAAAAATAATCATACATATATATGGATCAATATACATATATACAGGGATACACATATGTATATTTCTAAATAGGCACATGTAATTTAAGAGAAATCCAAGTGGAACCCCAAACAATGGGGAAAACAAAGTCCCATGTAAACTACTCTCATCACTGAAGGAACCTCGATAGACAGGATTGGCTTGCATATAATTTAGTGGCTGGCCATGGCCCCATGGACATGTAATCGTCCAAATATTTCAGGCTAAAGTCATGATTGCTCACTGCTCTCCACAAACTGATGTTAAGGCCATACTGGTAGAGACATCAGTTACATAGCTCAGTGAGCATGAAGAAGCAGATCTGGACTGTACCTACAGCCATCATCCCTCCTCACTACTGATCATGGTACTGGAAGGTACTCTACACCAACCACAGGCCAAAGGTAAACACCAATCTAGAAAGACACCTGTCTCAGTCAGTGTTCTGTTGCTCTGAAGAGACTCCACATCACAGTAACTCTTATAAAGGAAAACATTTAATTGGGACTGGATTTAAGTTGCAGAGATTCAAGTCCTCTGTCATTGAGACATAAAGCATTGTGACATGCAGGCAGATACGATGCTGAAGAAATACCTGAGAGGCCTGCATCCAGGTCTGCAAGCATCAGGAAAAGAAACTGTCCACACACAGGAATATACTTCCTCCAACATGGCCACATATCCTATTCCTTTAAAATAGAGACACAACCTAGTGACCAAGGCATTCAAACGTATGAGGCTATGGAGGCTGTTCTTATTGAAACAACCACAAAACCCTTTGGTCTACAGTAGCAAGCTGTCCCCATGATACGTTCATACAATAGTGGCATAAAATTTGTGTGAGTGAGCAAACACCATCTGGTTGTTTATAACGGCTACACTATGAAATGGAATTCATCCCTGACACTCCTCAGATGTTCAAGAACTTGAGACTAGAAAGTCCAGGGACCTAGAGGTAAACAAATACCCCAGTTCCTATAAAGGAATGTGGCAATGCAGCACTCGAAGGCTTCTGCTGTGCTCACAGAACAACGTCTCATCAGCCATCATCAGAGAAGCTTCCTCCTGCAGAAAATGGGAACAGATAGAAACCGCAGCTGACAATGTACAGAGCGAGAGACCCTGGAACACCAGAGCTGAAGGGATGTCTCATCAAACCCTCCCTTGGGGCTCAGGAGCATTGGGGAAGGGGCGACAGGAGGATTGTAGGGGCAGAGGGAAAGGCAGACACCAAGGAAACACAACAGGCTGAGGCACAGCCGCACCCACTCAGACTGTGACCGCATGCACAGAGCCTGCACAGGTCTGAGGAGGTGGACACAGCCCTGTGTGTGAGACAGGAGCTTTCTACCACTGTCAGCCGCTTCCAAAGGGAAAATCAGCTTTCTCCAGCAGGATCTCACTGCCCATGAAATCCAAACACAAGGGGAGAACCTGTGCCCAGCAATACATGGCCAATGCAAAAGAACTCAGTGGTATTTTAGAGGATTATTGATCCATAATGCTTTGTGTGGGAAATAATAATTTTTTTTATCTTACAGGTCTTTTGTTTTTCTCTTACGGTTTTCTAAATTTGTGTTTTGTATAGACTTCCTGTTTATGTAAGTGTGTGGGTGTTTGCGTATATGATTCTTATTCATCTTCTTTATTCTTTTTATTCCCTGTTTCTTTGTTTGCCCTCTTCTGATTTTCCTGTTTGTATGCGTTTGTGTGCATGTGTGCGTGTATCTGTCAGTGTCTTTTATTATTCATTGACTGTTAGTGAAGATGGAGAGATAATGTGGATGTGGATTTGCGTAGATGGAAAGCTAGTGAACAATCTTTGGACAATATAAATATGTGTTATGATCACTGCTTAATAAAGAGCCGGTGGGCCTATAGCTGGGAAGGAAAGATTAGGCAAGAGAACCAAACTAGGAGGATTCTAGAAGTGGTGCAGAGTCAGATGAGTCACCAGGAGCCACTGAGGAGCAAAACGGGCTGGATGTCAAGAAAATCCATGAGCCACATGTCAAGATGTAGATTATTAGAAAGGGGTCAATTTAAATTGTAAGAGCCAATTGGTATGAGCTTGAACTATTGGCTGAACACTTACAATTATTGAGTATTGATACTCTGTGTCAGTTATTTGGTAAGTGGCAGGCAGGAAACACAGTCCATCTACAAGAGAAGATCAGTACCGAGTCCTGGGAGGAGGGAATGTGATCGTAACATATTTTATGAAAAAAAAAAAACTAACTTCAATACAAATTAAAATTATTTTAAAGAGGAATTACTACCTTGACTAACAAAAAAAGAAGGAATAATAATTTGTTACTACCAAAGAGATTTGTTATCCTCCATTACAGGCTCTTGACTCTTCCCTGTTCCTATCAATAAAGTTTTATTGGGACTGTCACACTGGATTGCTCCTGTCTGTGTCTTCTCCATGTTTGTTTTGGGTTACAGCAGCAGGCTTTCCCATTATAGGGCCCACTTCATGATGGCATGATTGCTATAAGCATTAGACAGGGGCTTGTGGTTAAAGTTACTATTAGTTTGTCTTTACCAAGTTATCAGTACAAGCTGATTTTTGTGTCCTGGTGCTAGATTTAAAACTACAGGAACCTGTTGGGCAGTGGTTACACAGGACTTTAATACCAGCACTCAGAAGGCAGAGGATTGAGGCTCTACAATTTTGAGGCCTCTCTGGTGTACAGAGTAAGTTCCCTGGAACTCTATACAGCCATGGCTATACAGAGAAAACCTGTCTACAAGACCCCCCCCCCCCGCAAAAAAAAGTAAAACAGGAAATTCTTAAAACTTAAAAATATTTAATCTTGGTTATTTTGACAGGTTGAAGATGTAATATCAGAGTCCTTTGATTTGTGTTTCTCTGATGGCTAAAGATGTAGAGCATTTCTTAGGTGTCTTTCAGACCTTTGAGATTTGTCTGTTGAGAGTTCTCTGTTTAAGTTTGTACCCCATCTTTTATTGTATTATTTGTTCTTTGGATGTCAAGTTTCTTGAGTTCTTTGTATATTTTGGAGACATGCCCTCCTTCAGATGTGAAGATTTTCCCATTCTGTAGGCTGGTATTTTGTCATATTGATCATATCCTTTAATTTACAGAGCTTCTCAGTTTCGGGAGGCCCCATTTATTAATTGTTGCTCTCAGTGTCTGTGCTGCTGGGGTTTTATTTAGGAAGTGTTCTCCCATGCCAATGCATTCAAGTGTACTTCCCACTTTCTCCTTTATGATGTTCAGTATGGTTGGTTGTATGTTGAGGTCTTTAATCTATTTGGACTTGAGCATTGTGTATAGCAATAGATATGGATCTATTTGCACCCTTGTACATGTTTATGTCCAGTTATACCAGCACCATTTGATGAATATCCTTCCTTTTTTCCATTTTATATTTTTAGCTTATTTGTCCAAACTCAGATGTTCATAAGTATTTATTTATATCTGTGTCTTCAATTCGATTCCATTATCCTTTTGTCTTTTTTATGACAATATATCAGGTTGTTTTCATTACTGGAGCTCTATAGTAGTGTTGACCAAGGTTTTCTGTCCTGCCTGGTCCTGCAGCTGTTAAGTCCCAAAGACTCACACAGAGGTCTACATTAGTTATTAACTGATTGGCCCATTATTTCAGGCTTCTTATTAACTAAATCTTATATCTTACATTAGACCATAATTCTTGTCTTCATTAACCATGTGACTTCTTACCTTTTTTGGCGAGGCAGTCACATCTTGCTTTCTCTGTGGCTGGGTCACAGCTACAGACTGAAACTTCCTCTTCCCAGAATTCTCCTTGTAATGCCTCTACTTCCTGTCTGGCTACCGGCCAACCAGAACTTTACTGAAAATAATACAAATGACAGGATAAAAGACCATTGTCCCACAGCCCTTCCCCCTTTAAAAAAACAAGAACTTAAATCTAATATCCTTTTTTTAGCTTTTCTCCTGACCGTTATTCATAACAACTTGTAACCAACATTCTAAACAAAGGAAAATATCCCTAGTCCATTTTTGGAAATGTGTACATAATATTCCAGGCTACTTCCTGCTGATTGGGGGTGCTAATAATCTTATGAGGACCTAAAGAAAATTTAGAATTATGATCAAGTTATGACTGGAGTATCCTGTGAGTCTTGATCATCTCAGGCAGCAGTCTTGAATCACTTCTGGATGTAGAACTCAGACATCTGGGCCATCTGCTCCTATCAGAGCTTTCTTAGGGGGGTCTTTCTTGACTCAACCTGATTTTTCCTAACCTGGAATGAATCCACAGCCTCTCATTTCCTGTGGAAACAAAAGCAAAACTTCTTCTCCAAAGTAACATACCTTTTGACTTAAATTCTGAAGTCAAGGTATTTTCAAAATACCTATTGTGGATGAATTCAGCAGCATTTATAAACAAATATGTTTTAGCACTTGTTGCTCTCTCCTCAGTCATCAAACAATTTTAAGACAACACAAGAACATATAGTATCCAGATTCTCTGTGTCTTTCCCATCTTTATGTAGTTTTATTTTAAACTCTCTTTTATTTTTAATTTTTGCCTTTTTGAGATTTTTCTGTATATCTTTGGCTGTCCTGGAATTCATTCCATAGTCTAGGTTGTTCTTGATCTCATAGATATCTATCTGCTTCTGCCTCCCAAGTGCTGGGATTAAAGGTGTTTTCCACCACACCCTACTACTCTCTTTTTTTCTTTTAAAGAGTTTATCTACTATTTTTCTCTCTCACAAGCCTACATACATTTTCAACACACTGTAAACTGTTTTGAGGCTTTTTCTTCTGAAACTATCTTTACTGTATCTCTCTTTTTCTGACCACACGAGTCTTTAATTTGCTAAGCAATATGGCTAGAATTAAGGCTGTGACTTTGATGGGTGGATCCAGCCCCATTCCTTAGCTTTCTGAGATTCCAGCCTAATTGCAGAGCTACTGGCTGGACCGTGTTTATTGCCAGAACTCTATGACATTCAAGGTCCCTGTCACCACCAAGAAGAATGCTATTGGCTACTCATAAACACCATTTAAGTGTGTGGTGGTGGGGTCTCCTAAAAGAGCTGCAAAGTTTTGCATCTAAAGCTGAGTCAGGAAGCCTCTCTTAAATGAGAGTGCTTGCCTCTAGCAAGCAAAGCCCACCCAAGAGAGTGCTGCTATCAAGAAGTCATGCTTAACTCTATTCTTTTCTATCTAGAATAACTTTCTAAGCTCTCTAAGGCTTTATGTGGATGAAGTTGCCCCCCATTTGGCACCATTTGTTGACCGAGGTTTTTCTGTCCTGCCCAGTCCTGCAGCCATTAAGTCCCAAAGAATCACACAGAGGTCTACATTAGTTATAAACTGATTGGTCCATTAGCTCAGGCTTCTTATTAACTAATTTTTATATTTTACATTAGCCCATAATTCTTGTCTGAGTTAGCCACTTGGCTTGGTACCTTTTTTGGCAAGCAGTCACATCTTGCTTCCTCTGAGGCTGGGTTATGACTACAGACTGAAACTTCCTCTTTCCAGAATTCTCCTTGACACACCTCTACTTCTTACCTGACTACTGCTCATCAGAACGTTATTAAAAATAATACAGGTGACAGAATAAAAGACCATCATCTCACAGCATAGTAGAGTTTGAAGTCCCAGATTGTGATGTCTCCAGAAGTTCTTTTGTTGTACAGGATCTTTTGTATATCCTGGCTATTGCTCAGCAGAATGTGGGATAAGAGGAATTCTCCTCTATTGCTGGTAGGAGTGCAAATGTGTACTGCTGCTTTGGAAATCAGTATTGTGATTTCTCAGAAAATTCAGAAACAATTTACCTCAAGACCCAGCAATACCACTGTTGTATATATATCAAAAAGACAGGGCATGTGCTCAACTATGTTCATAGCAGCATTACTCATAATAACCAGAACCTGCAAACAGCCTAGATGTCACTAAACCAAAGAATGGATAAAGAAAATGTGATACATTTACACAATGCAGTACTACACAGTGGTAAAAAAAATAATGATACCTTGAAATTTGCAGGCAACTGAATATCTCTAAAAAAAATACCATATTGAGTGTGGTAACCCAGATCCAGGAAGACAAATATATGTATTCTCTCATAAGTGGCTTTTAGAAATAAAGTAAAGTATAACCAGCCTACAAGCCACAACCCCAGAAAAACTAGACAGCAAAGAGGACCATAATAGAGACAAACACGGATCTACACAGGAAAGTGAAAATGACCAGCTCTCCTGATTAAATTGGAAGAATGGGCGTCACAGGATAGGGTAGAAGGAGAGAGGGGAAAAGGGGAGGGAAGTGGATAAAAATGTATAGTTCAACAAAACCCATAAAATTAAAATAAATAAATAAAATGTAAAGGGTAGAATGAGCTACAGCTGCCTCTATGCCATATGGTTTAAAAATCTACCAACACACTTCGTTCACACAAAATTTGGAATTTTCTGTTTTGTGTTTTCCCATCTTACTATAGTAAAAAAAAAAAGTCCATCCCAGTCACCTTCTTAGACCTAAGCTCCTTTTTTCTCACCCTGTTTTTTCCCATTTAACATTTTATATATAGTGTTATAGACCTATGATTGAATATCAGGTGAGGTGAGACCCCACAAAAGTCTGGTCAATAATTTATTAAGGGGTGAAATGGAAAAGCAGATTCATGTTTACAGAGTAAGGTAGATGCCACTGTTGATCCATCTGCCGCTGTCCTGCCATTCTGCCCAAGGGACATTTTCACCAAACTGAGCAGGGCTTTGTCTGTCTTGATCTTACCCAGGTAATGTCAGCTGCTGTGAGCTCATCACTACAACAGCCATGTCATGGCAGAGGACAGCACCCCACACCAGGCCTCCTATTTCTGGTTCTTACCTTCTTTCTACATCTTCTTCCTCTATATTTTCTGATTCCATTAGTGGTAATGGAATAGATGAAGACTCTCATGTAGGGCTGAGTACTCAGTATCTCATACTTCTTTTTTGCCTGCTGCTCATTGTTTAAAGAAACTTCTCTTTGCAAGGGTAAAGGTGGACATGGGTAAAGGGAGAGTGATGGGTGGCTGGCTGGCTAGCTGGCTGGCTGGATGGTTGGAAGGGTGGATGAATGGGTGGATCAAAGGAAGGAAGTATATATGTATGTATGGATAGATGGGAGGGTGGGTGGATGGATGGATGGTTGGAAGGATGGATGAATGGGTGGGTTGAAGAAAGGAAGTATAGATGGATGGATGGATGGATGGATGGATGGATGGATGGATGGATGGGTGGAGGGAAGGATGATTAGATTGTTGGATGGAAGGATGGTTTGGTGGATGGATAGAGAGACTGATGGATGGAGGATGGAGGGATGGGTAGTTGGATGAAAGGTTGTGTGAATGGGTAAATGGCTGGTTTGATGGAGGAACAGAGGGATGAATGGATGGGTGAGAACTGGTCTAGGATATGGATAACTGGAAAGATGTCAGAATAGGTGTCAGTATGGGAGGAGTTGAATATGGTAAAAACTGCATGATTTCATGAGCTGTTTGAGAGGTGACTCCTACAGGCCTGCATGTGCTGGGCAGTGGGGGGAACATGAGCCTGCACACATTGTTTGTGTCATGGCCTGAACCTTCATTTCCCAGGCACCTTAACTGAGGGGCAACACGTTTGTTACTTGAGATAGCTGCCTGCTGTCATGAGGCAGAAGCAGAAGAGCAGCCACAGCCAGTCCCAGATTATTGACCTGAAATCAGGAAGAGGCCAGAGGTCATGGGCACCTGATGCCATGTCCCAACTCTGCTGCCAGTGTCTGTAATAATGTGTAGAGTGGCTTAGAATCCAAGGACAGCTGCAGAGAGACATTGGACGGTAGATCAATCTACTGAACTAAATCATCTTGTGTGCTTTACAGATGTGATGGCCTCAGAATGAAAACCAGGATATGTGTTATGTTGGGGAAAGGGTTTGCTTTTCTTTCCACAGGATTCAATTTGAACAGGATAGACCTCTTAACAAAGAGAAGTGATAACTCACCAATCAATGTGACTATTCAACATGTTAAAAGAAAACTCAGTCAATAAGGGTCAGGGCAGGGTTCTGTTTTTAGTGTTTATAGGAAAATAGTAATACCCATCTTCAGGACTTCAAAAGACTTTGAACATCTAGTTATCTGAGGAATAAAGAAAAACTATTAAACATTACTAAACAAAGAAAAATTAGACCTGTTGTTAGCAATATTCTCTAGAGGGTAAAATCTCACTACCTAAATATAGGAGGAGGTTGTTTGTTGGTTTCTGGCCACCCAGCTAGCATAGACCCAAAATAATCACAGAAACTGTCTTAATTCAATCACTGCTTGGCCCATTAGCTCTAGCTTCTTGTTGGCTAACTCTTAAATCACTTTCAGCCAAAGTTCTTCTGTACCAATGAGGCATCCATCTTCACCCCACAGGCCCATAGTATCCAGTAGACTTTTCCATGAAATAGGAAATTTCAAGGACAGTTCCACTTATATTAGCAATTTGTCAGTCAGTTTCTTCTGTGTCCTGCAGAATGTCTCACAGACTCTTTCATGAAGCAGGTACCCTGAAGGACGGTCTCACCTTTAGGCAAATTCAGCAGTCATTTCTCTGTGGGTCTTGTATGTTCAGTTAAGCAGTCCTGGCAATAAGTCCAGGCTAGCAAACTCCATAAGGATTCTGTTAAATGCCCATATTCCTCTTGAAGTAATTGGTGTTCCAGGAGTAGATTGTCTCATTGTCATGAAAAGTTCTAAGTTATTAAAAACATTTTAAATGCCATGTTCTGTAGTCTTTGAAAGAATACCTGCCTATCTGAAATACATCTCTGTATATCTAGAAAATCTAACAGGAGTACAATCTTGACTACTATAGATGACTCTCTATCTATATTTTTAATAATGCATTACATTTTTAAATGAGCTTCACAAACACAATACCTCAATCAATAGCAGAAATATACATATAACAAAATTGATCTAAAACTTGTATTAATAAACCAAGGTTCATACCAATGCAAAGTATCCATCTCTATAGCATATCCCCCTTTAAATGTAAAGAAACATTTACAAACAATATTTGAGAATATGGGTGCAGTTCTGTCCAAACTGCTTCCTGCTGTTTATTGGGTGAAGTAATTCTTTGAGGGAGTTCATGGTGACCTCTCAGGGGGTCATGGTCTATCAAACCGCATTAACCTGGAATGAATCCACAGGTTCTCATCCTCTGTGGAAACAAAAGAAGAACTTCTTTTTTTCCAAAGCACCTTATCCTTAGACCCAAATGCTGAAGTCAAGATACCTTTATAATATACATGCTGGTTTAGCTTAGCAGCCCATACAATGAAATGTCTCCTGTACTTAGCTCATTCACAGTCAAAAAATTCAAAGAAAACACAATAATATACATAATCCAGACACTCTGTGAATTTTCCATTTCTATGTGGCTTATTTTTCTTTATTCTTTTTAACCATTTACTTCTTTTTGTAACTCTCTATATTCTTTTTCTTCTCTCTCCCAATCCTACATACATTTATTCAACACTGTAACCCAGTTAGAGGTCTTTTCCATATGCATTTGTCTTTCTTGCGTATCTGTATTTCTTTACTGACCAGAACAGCTTCTTAAAATGCTAAGTGCTTCTTTTTTTAAAATAGATTTTTATTGAGCTCTACATTTTTCTCTGCTCCCCTTCCTACCTCTCCCCTTCCCCTTCAACCCTCCCCTAAAGTCCTCATGCTCCCAATTTACTCAGGAGATATTGTCTTTTTCTACTTCCCATGTAGATTAGATCTATGTAAGTCTCTCTTAGTGTCTTCATTGTTGTCTAAGTTCTCTGGTTCTTAAAAACTTAAGCGGTGCCATTACTAGGATATATACGGCTCTTCCTGCTTGCTCCACACAGTCCAACATGGTAGAAGTCCATTCACCGCCTCTGTAAGCCGTGCACATTGCCCCAGTTTTAGGCACACAGAAGGTCTATGTTGCCATTAAGCAAGTTGTAGTATGTTGCTCACAAATCCCATTTAAATACTTGGCCTCCTGAAACAGCCAGAGGTCATGCTGGCAGCATGGCCCAGAAAGCCGGCATTTTAAAACAGTGGGGCTTTTCTTCTTTTGCTACCGCTGAATCAGAAAAACCTCTCTTAAAGGAGCTGCGGCAAGCTGCCAGCTGAAAAAATAAATGCTGATCTTTGTTTCTTTGTCCCTAGAATTTCTTTTTAAGCTCTCTCAGGTTTTAAGTGGATTTTAGTTGGCCACGTGGGTGCCAATTTGTTGGAGGAGGCTGCTTGTTGGTTCCCAGCCGCCCGGCTATCTTAGACTTGAAATAATTACACAGAAACTGTATTAATTAAATCACTGTTTGGCCCATTAGCTCTAGCTTCTTATTAGCTAACTTTTATATTAATTTAGCCCATTTCTATTAATCTGTATATCACCATGTGGCTGTGTCTTACTGGGTAAAGTTTCCAACATCTATCTCCGGCAGCTCCATGGCTTCTCTCTCACTCTGCCTTCCTTCTCCCATGCTATAGGCCAAGTCAGTTCCTTTATTCATTAACCAATAAAAGCAACGCATAGACAGAAGTACCTCCCACACCACATAAAAATTAATATCTCTTAATTTCTCAAAATGTTGAAGATCCAACTCAATTAAAATTAATGCAGGCTTTGGAGTTGGAGTGTGAGTCTCTTCTCTGAATTGAAACATGTTGTTAAAGTAAAAATTCAGAGTCTCTGCCTCATAAGAGAAGAGCCACCTTGTGTGGGACAGAAGTAAACCAAAATCTAGTGACTATTTGTTGCGGGAGGTCCTTCCGCTCCTCCAGCCTATAGCTGCTGAGATGCCAGCCCATTGGGGCATGGTCTCTCTCCCTTTAAAAAAGTGGCTACTTCCCTCCGCTCTCTCTCTTCACTTCCTGCTCCGCTGGCAGCTAGACTCCCTTCCTGGTTGCGCAGAGGGTTGTTGTCTGGGACGGTGAGCTGTAAGTTTTTTTCTCTTTAAATAAATACCATCCTATTAATCATAATTCCAAACTGGTGTGGCATTGTTTGTGACTTACGCCTTCAACTATTGTTAGAACAAATCTCTTTCCCCTAATGCTTATTTTTGACTCTACAGAACCTTTCCTTAGATATATCACTATCTTAAAATTAAACTTTCTGTTATTAATAACATTTGCATTTTCCACAGTGAATAATAAATTCCCCTTAAATGTCATCTGTGATGTCTCCCAAAAGATGAGGGGACCCCACAACAACAGTTCTGCCTGGTCTATGTGATGCTATTGAGCTGATAAACACCACTCAAAGAATGGCTTTGGACTACACACTGCTCAGGACAATTCCAAAGTGGCCAGCTGAGACAGTCAACCTTCTTATAGCACTCCAGCCAGAACTTGAGATAAACGTTACACATTGCTCTGAGACTGGCTACACAAGTTTCAACTAGTTTTCATGAGACTTAACCACTTTTTTTTTTTTACAGGATTCCATAGTGATACTGTTGCCCCCTAGACAGCAGGAAGAAATCCTAAGATCACAAGACCCTCTCCAAATACATGGGTTGGGTGGTTCTAAGTTTTTCCTCAGGTTGGTGGACAATTGCCATCTGTAAGGGCTGGTTATAAAGTTTTATAGGGTTGGACATGAAACAATAATGATTAGAGTCAGGAATCTCATTTGGAATGTTAAAAGAGGAGATGGATATGCTAGGATAATAAGGTAGATTATTATATCTACTTATATACTAAATTATCAACTCTCAGCTTTACATAATTTGTAGTGGTATGGATTCTGATATATTGATACAAATGGAAAGTTATTTTCCTATTTCTTTTTATGGTAATTTATATATTGAGGCAAATTCAAAATTATTTTTGTTATATTGCATATATGTATCTATTTCTACTCAAAATATTTGTGTATTTTGATAAAAATGTAAGATTACTTTTGTCATACTGTGAGGCACGATTACTATAACTCAGAAACAGAAATTGGGTTCAACCTGAAGACCTCAAATCAAAGTAGCCAGCCATTGGCTCTTACCTCACCCTCATTTCAAAAATAGCTATTCTGCCTTCAAGAATTCAGAATGAGACTGACCTTGAGTGCTGTCTCCTCATGTTTTATAACCCGCTCTAGTTCTGGGATTAAGGGTGTGTGCCACTACTACATTGTTTCTATGCCAAACTAGTGTGACTACTGGGATTAAAGGTGTGTGTTATCACTGCCTGGTTTGCAAGGCTGACAAGTGGGGCTGTTTTATTCTCTGATCTTCAGGCAAGCTTCATTTATCAAAACACAAATGAAATGCCACTACACGGAGTTTGTTTTCTTCTTGGCAAAGTTTTCCTAGTGGGCAAAGTATTGGCCTTGACCTGACTGCTGAGGTAAGCACGCTCTCCATTATGGACAAGCAGGATACGAGGAAAAGCAACTGCTGAACCTTGCTAAGACAGGGTAGGACAGGTCTTTCAAATTTTCCTACTTCTGAAAATGGTCTGTCAGACATTCTAGGCCTATAGCTGAAGTTGGGTGCTTCAAGGTTGCAGAGAAACTTAGGGTGACTATCCAGACAGCAAGCTCTTTCTGTCATTTCTTGCAACTTTCAGAAGTCACCTGCTTGCATTTGCTGACTCAGGTACTATTTCTTCTCTTCTCAGGTCCTGGATGGGGTTGAGGACTAGGTACTTATATTACAATCCTCTCGTGCCTTAGCTAAGGGTGAATTAGGTACAGGACTTAGACTCTTCAGGATAGGACAGCTGCTGGAGTAATCTCTGTAATTTGCCAATTACCTGTGGTCTGGACGGACATTTAGAATGTGTTTCTTGCTTGATGCCATTCTTGATGGTTATGGTTTCATTTTTGTTTGTGTTATTATATTTTTTTCACTTCTGGACAATACTGGATAGTTCTTACTATATATAGTTTATGTTAGGATGAGAAAATTCTTAATTAGTGAAAAAGGGAAATGCTGTGGGAGCTCAATCCATTCACTCAATGACATTAGGGGTGAAGAGCCCTATGGGAGTGGTTTTCTCTGGATCCCTGACATGACAAAACCGAGGAGGCAGTCATATGCTCTGTCTCTGTCTCTTGGGTGGAGCAGGAGCCAGCCTTGTGGTTGGTGACTGTTGGGCAGAATGGCAGGACCGGGGCAGATGGATCAGCAGTGGCATCTACCTTGTTCTGTAAAACTGAGTCTGTTTTTCCATTGCACTTTTTAATGAACTATTGACCAGACTTTTGTGGGTTCTCACTTCACCAGATATTCAATCAAAGGCCCATAACACTATATATAAAATGTTAAATAAAAAATTCAGGGTGAGAGGAATGGAGTTTAGGTCCAACCAGGTGACTGCAATGGACATTTTTTTTTACTATAATAAGATGGGAAAACACAAAGCAGGAAATCTGAAATTTTGTGTGCACAGAATGTGTTGGTAGATTTTCATATCATATGACTTAGAGGGGGCTGTAGCTCACTCTACTTTCTACATTTTTATTTATTTATTTTTAAATTAAAAAAAATTTTAGATTTTGTTGTTGTATTTTTTATTTTGCTTTTTTTTGTGCACAGGGTTTCTCTTTAGTTATGACTGTACAGAGTTCCAGGGAACTTTCTATGTATACCAGGCAGGCCTTAATTTCAGAAAGCTTCTTGCCTCTGCCTCCTGAGTGCTGAGATTAAAGGCCTGTGCCACCACTGTCCAGCAGGTCCCTCCACTTCTAACATCTAGCAATGGAAGAGAAAATTCAGCTTGTACTGGTAACTTGGAAAAAGACAAACTAACTAAAACTTTACCACAAATCTCTATCAAAGGCTCGTTGCTACCATGTCATAATGAAGTGTGATGTATACAGAACACAGAAAGACTTCTATGTAACCTAAACCAGACATGCAGAAGACACAGACATGAGGATGCTAGTGTGGCTTTCTCAATAAAACTTTATTGATAGAGATGTGGAAGAACCAAGAGCCAGTGTAAGCAAGGACAAGAGTTCACTTCTATAATCAGTTAATTATTATTTCATCTTTTCTTTTGTTGATGATGTTAGTGTAATGTCTGTTAAAAATAGTTTTAATTTGTATTGAGGAAAAATATTTGCCATGCATTATATTCTGATCACGTTTCCTCCTCTCTAAAATCTTCCCAGATCTTCCCTTTGTAGACAGACTTTTCTTTCCTACCCACCAATTATCCAATAACTGGCACAGAATCTCAATACTAATTATAAGTGCACAGCCAAGAGATCAAGCTTATTACTTACTAGCTCTTACAACTTAAATTAGCCTGTTTCTATTAATCTACTTATTACTACGTGGCTCATGGCATTTCCTGTCATCCAGCCTATTTTTCTCCCTTAGCAATTCCTGGTGACTATTCTGCCTCTGTCCTTCTTCTATAATTCTCTTTGTCTGGATCTCCTGCCAATTCTCTCCTGCCCAGCTATTAGCCAGTCATCTCTTTATTAAACAATAAACCTAATACATATTTACAGTGTACAAAGATTGTTTGACAGTATCCCATTCCTTACTTTTAACCCACCCAAACCCACACCTGTTTTATCTCTCTATCATCACAAATCAGAAAAACAATAAACACACACACACACACACAGAGACATCAGAATAGGGCAAATTGAACAAGTAAGGAAAAAAACAGTAAAAGGAGATGCATAAAAAAACATGCATTAAAATGTGCATACACAGGCACACATCCCACACACTTACACACTCCGAAATCCCATAAAAACACAAAATCACAAGCCATAATCGACAAACAAAAGATCTGTTAGGAAAATAAGTATTATTCCTACACAAAGCATTACGAGCCAATAATCCTCTAAAATACCACTGAGTTCTTGTTTGCTTAGCCATGTGCTGCTGGGCATGAGGCCCGCCCTTACATGTGGATTTTATGGGCAGTGTGACTCTGTTGGAGAAAACTAATTTTCCCTTTGGAAGTGGCTGACAATGGGAGAAAGCTTCTGTCTTGCACATTGGGCCATGTCCACCTCTAGTCCTGGGCAGTCCCATGCATGCCTTCACAGTTTCTGGGAGTCCAGCTGTTTCTCGGCCTGTTGTGTCTTGAAGGCCTTGTTTCCTTGGTGTCTGCCTTTCCCTCTGCCCCTACAATCCTCCTGTCACCCCTTCCCCAATGCTCCTGAGCCCCAAGGGAGGGTTTGATGAGACATCCCTTCAGCTCTGGTGTTCCAGGGTCTCTCACTCTGCACATTGTCAGCTGCGGTTTCTATTTGTTCCCATTTTCTGCAGGAGGAAGCTTCTCTGATGATGGCTGACGAGACGTTGTTCTGTGAGCACAGCAGAATGCCTTCGAGTACTGTGTTGCCACATTCCTTTAGAGGAACAGTAAGCAATATTTTGTAGCATGAATAATAAAAGCACAGAGACAGATATTGCAGTTCAACCTGAAGATCAGAGAAGCAAAGCAGCCCAGCCACTAGAGAGCTCTTACCTCCTAGAAATCCTCAGACTGAAAGAGAGCTAGTTCCTGTTTTATCCTGCCTTATATTCCTTCTAGTGCTGGGATTAAAGGCGTGGGCCACCACCTCGATCTGTTTCTGCATTGATAGTGTGTAGCCCAGGGTAGCCTTGAATTTACAGAGATCCAACTGTCTCTGTCTCCCAAATCCTGGGATTAAAGGTGTGTGACACCACTGCCTGGCTTCTAGTGACTTAGTTTTACCTTCTGATCTTCAGGCAAGCTTTATTTATTAAAAGATTAACAACATATCACTATATTTCCACTTTTTGTCTATAATAAAAAGGCTATAAGAAAACTATATATAATAAGTAGAATGACTATATACAATATATACAATGTCTAGTCCATTTGGATTTGACAAAATCAGAGAAAATAATCCATATCTATTCTATCTTGTGAGTCCAGAGTCTTGTACCTAGTTTAGTTCCTAACCTAACTTGCTTTCTGTGTCTAGTAAACAAGGAAAACTATCTAGTCTTCAACTTCCTCAGAGACCCAAGAAGAAAATATTAATTGAGTATGCAGGAAATGTGAGCAAGGATTTCCAAAAAATTGTGAGAAATGATAGTAACAGCTGTCAACCTGGACATTTCACTGCAACATTGGGGCATCCATATTTGGCCTATAAGCTAGAATATATGACGGACTTTCCTATGAAGCAGGGTTTTTGAAGGGCTGTCTCACCTTGTCTGGGTGTGGTTTGGCAGTCACTCTTTTTTTCTCCTGCTTGTCTTGTTAGGACAGCATATGGTCAGCAGTCAAGGCAGGGGCATTTTCTTCTCCAGTGGCTTACTTTGGCCACAAAGAAAACAAACTCCATGTGTAGTTTCTTTGATGCCCATCATCTTCTCTGAAGTTGATTGGTGCTGCCAACAGCATTGTCATGAAAAAGAAAAAAGAACCTATGTTATCAAAACATCTTAAATGCCATATTCTGTATTTCTCTGACATGCTTGAAAATGACCTGTCTATCTAAAATATATTTTTGTTTGACCTTGAAAATATACTTAATGTGACTACAAGTTGACTAATTACTTACCTGAATTCCCTTATTGTCCTAAACTGTTGGTAATAACTTTCAAGAACTAGAAATTTGCATTACATTATTAAATGAGTTGTATAGGTACCATACCTTGAACAAGATTATAAATGCATGTACAGTTTGTTTTACTAAAATTAATCTCAAACTTGTATTAATATACAAAATTTGTATATAATATACAAAAGTACAGTCTGATGCAAAACATTTAAAACTAGTAGTTGCTTTTTTAAAAAGCAAATTCAATAATCTATCTTTTTATATTATCATATCTATATCCTCCCTTTTTTCTTTTCAAAATAGATTCAATAATCTACCCTTTTATCCTATCATGTCTATGTCTCCATTTTTTCTTTCAAAACAAGAGTCTTGAATCTAACTTCCCTTGTTTAGCTTTTTTCCTAACCATTACCAATAACAATTTGTAATCAATCCCCCTACACAATAACAAATATCCATAACCTGTTGAACCACCAAAAACCACACCCCCCACCTTTGGGAATGTGGGTGTTATATTTTTAAATTTACTTCCTGCTTCCTGGGGGTGATGGCATCTTTAGGGAATCCTGAAAAGAAAAATTTGTGTTAGTTGTCAAGTCCTGGGAGAAGTAGCTATATCTTTTTTGGCCTAGTCTCTGTGTAAAGAGAAAGTGGACGGTGTGTTTCAAGTCCTGGCTGGAGTTGTCTGTTAGGCTGGATCATCTTAGCTAGCCACCTTGGAATTCTTCTGACCAGTTTGTTGTCAAAAATTAATCTTTAGGGAGTGTTTTTCAGCTTAGTGGTGTTATCATAGCCCTGGAGGAAATGTGGAGCCTCATCCTCCTTTTGGAGACTCCAAAGGTCACTGTTAGGTGTGCTAATGGTTCACTGCAGAAAACGGATAGAGAGTAAAACAGGAAACCATGTATAGGAAGGTAGACAAAACTCTTCTCTAGTATTGGTTAGTACTCTATATGACTATTAATATCATGACAAAAGTTTATATGTATATATAAAATAAATCTTATTCCTTAAGAAAAGCGGTTAAAGGGTCAACATAAAACCAAAGGATTATGAGATTAATAGCAGTAAAATAGTCCTAAATTTTGGGTTTTCTTCTGTCCCATATCAGGTATATCTTCTGGCATGAGACAGATTTTGTATTTCCCTTTAATAAGCATAGTTGGGTTTAGAGACGGAGAGAGCCACACTCGAACTCCAAAGCCAGTTTTAATTTGTAATTAGACTAGGACCACAAAAAGACCATTTGCA
Organism: Alexandromys fortis; assembly: GCF_014885135.2. Classification (NCBI taxonomy): domain Eukaryota; kingdom Metazoa; phylum Chordata; class Mammalia; order Rodentia; family Cricetidae; genus Alexandromys; species Alexandromys fortis. Next base: position 4,808,999 of record NW_026067960.1, read on the forward strand.
TTACATGTCTGTAGAGAACAGCAGAAACAAACATTTGGGAAGATTTACAAAATTTTACCTTGTTGGAAATATGGTATGTCATTAGGCCAATTTATTCCTTTTCTTGAGGCATTTTTTTTTTATGGATGATTTGTCCTTTTTCTTCAGATGTCTCATTTGTCCAGTGGTCTTCAGATCCCTTAGTTGGATACCTTTATTTTCCTGAAAAGACAGAAACAAAACTCTTCCCCTACCCTAATTTTGGGGAGATTCTCTTTTGGCAAGTTATATCTGATCAAATGAAAAACATTAGCTAGTTTTATAGATTAGTTTAAATTAAATGACCATACTGTTTGATGAAGTATCATCTCTTCTAATTAATAGGTGTCTCTTGTTCAAATCGAATCTTTATTAATTTTGATGGTATCTGTACCTTTTCTTCTCCAGTGGAAACAAAAGCAAAATTCCTTCCCCAATGTAACACATCACCTGTTTTCCATTCTGACGTCAGTACATCTTTAAAGTATATCAGCTGATTTAAGTCTGTAGTTCTTTTTATTAGCCAATGTCTCTCTACAGCTGTTATTCCTTTCTCATTAGCATTTAGAAAATTCAAAGTTAATAAAGCATTACGTAATATATTTCTGGGGGTATTCATCATCTCTTTTTGTTTAGTTAACATAACCTTTAGAGTTCAGTTTGATTTTTTTATAACTACCCGCCTTGTAGGATTGTGTGGTATGCCTGTAATATGCTTTTTATTATGATAAGCAAAAAAATTTTCATTTTCTTAGAGACATATGCTGGAGCATTGTCTGTTTTTATTTGTACACATGTACCCATGGTGGCCATAACTTCTAGCAAATGTGTGATTACTGAATTAGCCTTTTCTGAACTCAAACAGTTGCCCATTGAAAACCTGAATAGATATCAATGGTGTGGAGTACCTATTTTAGTTTTCTAAATTCTACAAAATGGAACATATCCATCTGCCAGATTACATTCCTTTGAGTATCCTTTTGGTTACTTCCTGCAGGTAATGGTGTTTGATTGTATAAAGAACAAATAGAACATTTCCATATAATTTCTTTGGCTTGTTGCCACATGATCGAAAAGTCTTTTTTAAAACCTCTGTTATTTTCTTCATCCATTCTTCAATTGAAGGGCATCTAGGTTGTTTCCAGGTTCTGGCTATTACAAACAATGCTGCTATAAACATAGTAGAGCATATACTTTTGTTGTGTGATAAGGCCTCTCTTGGGTATATTCTCAAGAGTGGTATTGCTGGGTCCATGGGTAGGTTGATCCCGAATTTCCTGAGAAACCTCCACACTGCTTTCCAGAGTGGTTGCACAAGTTTGCATTCCCACCAACAATGGATGAGTGTACCCCTTTCTCCACAACCTCTCCAGCAAAGGCAATCATTGGTGTTTTTGATTTTCACCATTCTGACAGGTGTAAGATGGTATCTTAAAGTTGTCTTGATTTGCATTTCCCTGATCGCTAAGGAAGTTGAGCATGACCTTAAGTGTCTTTTGGCCATTTGAACTTCTTCTGTTGAGAGATCTCTGTTCACCTCAGTGCCCCATTTTATAATTGGGTTGATTAGCCTTTTACGGTCTAGTTTCTTGAGTTCTTTATATATTTTGGAGATCAGACCTTTGTCAGTTGCGGGGTTGGTGAAGATCTTCTCCCAGTCAGTGGGTTGCCTTTCTGTCTTAGCAACAGTGTCCTTTGCTTTACAGAAGCTTCTCAGTCTCAGGAGGTCCCATTTATTCATTGAGGCCCTTAGTGTCTGTGCTGCTGGGGTTATACGTAGGAAGTGGTCTCCTGTGCCCACGTGTTGTAGATTACTTCCCACTTTCTCTTCAATCAGGTTCAGTGTGTTCGGACTGATATTGAGGTCTTTAATCCACTTGGACTTGAGTTTTGTGCATGATGATAGATATGGGTCTATTTTCATTCTTCTACAGATTGACATCCAGTTTTGCCAGCACAATTTGTTGAAGATGCTCTCTTTTTTCCATTGTATACTTTTAGCTCCTTTATCGAAAATCAGGTGTTCATAGGTTTGTGGGTTAAAGTCAGGGTCTTCTATTTGATTCCATTGGTCGACTTCTCTGTTTTTATGCCAATACCAAGCTGTTTTCAATACTGTAGCTCTGTAGATTTTTTAAATGAAATTCTGAGGCCTTCAGCACATTTACAATCAATAATTGATCAATTTTTGTATCAGGTGTGTTTTATGTATATGGAATGATTCCTATTCCTGATTATCTCTTGTAACTGAATAAATAATAAAGTCAGTTCTATATCTTCTGGTATAAGTTCAGTAGTTTCAATATGCAAAAAAAAATTTTTGCATATTGTTAATTGGTAACTATGTTGAAAGACTCTTTAAAATCCCTTAGTACCAGCTTGGTAGTCGTGGCACATGCCTTTAATCCTAGCACTCGGGAGGCAGAGACAGGTGGACTGTGAGTTCAAGGCCAGCCTTGCCTACAAGAGCTAGCCAGGACAGGATCCAAAGCTACAGAGAAACCCTGTCTCAAAAAACAAAACAAAACAAAATCCCATAGTACCATGAAAATTGCATATAATTCTGACTTTTGGACATAATCATAAAGGTTTTGTTCCATTTTACTTAAATATTCTAATTTGTAACCTGCCTCTCCTGGTTTATTTGCATAAGTATAGAATGTAGGGGCTCCAGTTATTGTTGTGTCTTGTACAATGTGAGGGATGATGTGGTTTATAAGTTGAATTCTTTTGTTTTGGGGGTAGTTGTTGTTAATCTTTCCCCAAAAATTACTACTAGCTCTTTGCCAGGGTTCACTTTCTTCCCATAATTTGTCAATTTCATCATTATTAGAAGGTACTATAATTCCTGCTGGATCTATTCTTGCTAATTGATGAAGTCTCAACTTTCCTTTTAGAATTAACTCAGAGACCTTTTCCACATGAAGTTTTAATTTTTTTTAATCAGTTTATGTGGTATAAAATCCATTCTAAGATAATATCTTTCCTCTGCATTAAAATTCCTGTAGGGGAATGTTTGGAGTGTAATATGACCAGAATGCAGTTAAGATACAGATTCATACAATTCACATGTGCTTTCTGTAATTTCTCTTCAATCAAAGTCAATTCTCTCTCAGTTCCAGCTGATAATTCCTTGGCACTATTTAGGTCCTTATCACTATCTAAGGCTTTGTTTATATTAATCATGTCATAAGGACCTATTCCAATAGTGTTCTGTATGAAAAATGTCTCCTAGCAATCTTTGGAAGTCATTAAGAATCTGCAATTGATCTCTCCTAATTTGCACATTTTAGGGTCTAATTTTTTGTAAACTTATTTTTTTAACCTAAATAATTAATAGAGTCACCTCTTTGTAGTTTTTCAGGAGCAATTTCTAATCTCTAACAAAGCAAATTTTTCTTTACTTCTTCAAACATTTTTTTCTAAAGTATCTACATTTGAATATGATAGCAAAAATATTGTGTATGTAATGGTAAGCTATAGATCCAGGAAATTGCTTATGTATCATTTCCAATGGATGTCTTACAAAATGCTGGCATAAGTTGAGGCTATTTAACATTCCCTGTGGGAAAATAATTCACTACTATCTTTTAGCAGGCTGAGAATGATTGTAAGTAGGTACTGTGAAGGCAACTTCTTCTCTGTCTTTTTCTTGTAAAGGTATAGTGAAGAAACAATCTTTTAAATCAATTTAAATTAGATTTAAATTTAAGAGGTCATCCTTTAGGCAATAGAGAAGGCAAAGGAATTCCAGACTGTAGAGAACCTATTGGTTGAATCGCCTTATTAACAGTTCTTAGATCTGTTACTATTCTCCATCTTCCAAATTTCTTTTTAATAACAAATACAGTAGAATTCCAAGGGCTGGTTAATTCTTCAATATAATGAGCATCTAGTTGCTCCTGTACCAGTTGTTCTAAAGCATGAAATTCTTCTATTGTTAAAGGCCATCGCTTAACCCATACAGGTTTGTCTGTTAGCCATTTTAAAGGTAGGACTGTTAGTGCCTTTGAAATATCAGCAGCTGTTGTGCCCTGTTCTTGTACAACCTGAATGGTTGGTGACTGTTCCTTCCAATACCTTCCAATATTTTTCCCAGAAGCATACACTAATTTATTGTTTGTTTCTAAGATTGGGGGAATGTTAATCTGAGTATTACATTGCTATCATGTAACAAAATCATGTCCCCACAAATTCATTGCTATTTCAGCCACATATGGTTTTAATATTTCTCCTTGTCCTTCTTGCCCTATACATTTGACCCATCTCATGTACTGCTTTACCTGAGATAAAGTTCTGATCCCTGAAAACTGAAGATTTACATCCTGAAGAGGCCAATTTGAAGTCAGGATTTTGATGAAATTATTGTTGCATCTGCACCTGTGTCTTCTAAACCTTCAATGACAACATGATTTATTCGTATTTTTAATTTTGGTCTTTGTTCATTTGTAGAAGTTTGTCATAATACTTGCTTTATGGTTTCTCCTGAAGTTTTGTTCTCTTTTCTATAGCTATTCTATTATCCAGAACAGTATGGCTTCTTATAATAGGCATTAGATATTTTAATTGCTCTGGGAAGGAGTTTCCTTTGCAGTGGCAGGAATTGACTGAACTGGATTTGGCACAGGGGCCTGCAAGAGGCCCCTCACAGAGTTACCCAATAGCAAAGGATTACCATGAATTTTCCTTATTAGTCCAGTAACTGCCTTTGCCACAGGTTTTGCATAATCCAGACGGGAAGGGGCACTCTGAATGGATTATTCTTAGGAAAAATGCTGTTTCTAGGAACACTCTGTCTACAATCCTTTTAAAGGTGACTTTGTTTGCCACAAATATAACATTTGACATTTTGATTTTTCTCAAACCACTGGAAATCACCTCTTCTATTCATGCACCGTTATGTTTATGAGATTCAATGTTAATTTTATCTCAGATCCATTCCCCCAAAGGTGCTGACCTTGCCTTTAATGGCCTAATTATCTTTTTTTAAAATAGAGAATTGGCATTTTCAAAAACCATAGGTTCGATTATTTGTCTTGCTTCTGAATTTGTTATCATTCTACTTACTGATGAAGTCAGTCTTTGTAAGAAATTCATAAAGTCTTCCTCTGGGCCCTGTATAATTTTAGTAAATGACTCAACTTTCTTTTGTCTTTCTCCAGTTCTGTCCCAAGCATTAAAAGCTGCTGTGCAGCATAAATCCAGGGTGTGGTCATCATATTCAGCTTGTCTTTTAATAGTAGCATAGTGTCCTTCTCCAAGAATTTGAATTTGGCAGATTGACCTACCTCTAGCTTTACTTCATTATTCAATAATTTTAGCTTCTTCTCTTAACCAGGTACTCCATTGTAATTGTGGACCAGGCTATAAAACACCATTGACCAATCTATCTAGTCCTTAGGGATAATTCTATTACAAACTGACCATAAGTCTAATATTTGCTTCACAAAAGGTGAATGCATATTGTATGAGACTATTGCTTCCTTGAATCTCCCTAAATCTAGCATCAGCGCAGGAGTCCAGCTAGCTGTAGCAGAGCCTCTGCCGTTTGGCAATTCCTGTAAGGTTACTGGATATAATAAGGTTGTTGTCTGGAAACCTTAAGCTGTTCCTCTCTATTCTTATAATGCAATGCTGAAATTGGCTCTCCATTAAATTCTTCTGTCTGGATTTGAATCTCTCTGTGATCTGTTTTATTAGGTTTTTCTAAGGCCTGCTTCTTAGCAATCAGATTAATCAATTTTCTTAGTGATAAGACAAAAATGATAAAGCTGATAATGTTTACAATTGACATTATATAAAGCCCATATAAATCAGATATCCTCTCATTTAATCGTTCCATTTTCAAACTATCTGGTATATTATCATACGGAGATCTAAATCCTTCCATTATAATGGTTTTTCTCATTTTTTTTAATATGGGAAAAACTCTCTCTTTTAATGAATCCCTCTCTTTAGGAATTCCCAGTTGTCTTACCAAATCTACCGACAATGTTGATGAAGATCTGAGGCTGATTGCTGCTTCATAGAACAGTAAAGGCCTGACTGGATTTCAAGGCAGCAGCTGTGGATTCTGGAGAGAGAGAGAGAGAGAGAGAGAGAGAGAGAGAGAGAGAGAGAGAGAGAAAGAGAGGGCACTTATTGTCTAAAAAATGCATAGGGGATTGAGAAGCTTGGGGTAAAAAGAAAAGAAAAGAAAGCCTGGCTGGGTGGGGCTGGAGACTCACATGCTGCCCAGGCAGGAGCCCCACGTACAGCTCTGGCTTGTTCAGGTGTCTAAAAAGCCTCAGGCAAATGACTTTTTCATGAATTTGTACCTCCAAATGATGGGCATCAAATATAGCACAAATAATCAGAGCCCAGAGGCAGACGTTGGGGTTCAACTTGAAGATCAGAAAAGCAAAGCAGCCAAGCCATTAGAGAGCTCTTACCTTTAAGAAATTCTCATTCTGAAAGAGAGCGAGTTCCTGTGTCATCCTGCCTTATATTCCTCTCTAGTGACTCCCGAGTACTGATCCACCACCACCCGGATCTCTTTCTTCATTAATCTTGTGCAGCCCAGGGTGGTCTTGAACTCACAGAGATCTATCTGCCTCTGTCTTCCAAATCCTGGGATTAAAGCTGTGTGACACCACTGCCTGGCCTCTAGTGGCTTAGTTTTCCCTTCTGATCTTCAGGCAAGCTTTATGTATTAAAATATAAACAAAATATCACTAGTATTTGGTTTTCCCTAGGTTCCTTGCATATCTACTCCAAAGTTCTTGACCCTCTCAACAGTGTCAGGGATGAACTCCATCCCATAGTGTGGGCCTTATAAGCATCAGGACAGTGATTGGTTACTCCCCAAATTTGTGCCACTATTGTATTAGTGTTTCATGCAAGCAGGTCACCATTGAAGAGCAAGGGTTTTGTGGTTGTTTAAATAGAAGTGGCTATTTTGCTTTTCTAGTCTTCAGGTTGAACCCCAATTTTTGTCTGAGTTTTTATTATTTGTGCTTCACCCCAACATACTTGCACACACAGAAATCCCACAAAAATCAAACAATCACAAACCATAATTGATAAATAAAAGACCTGTGGAGCAAAAAAAAATCATTTCCATGCAAAGATTACGAGGAAATAATCCTCTAAAATATCACTGAATTCTTTTGCGTTGGCCATGTATTGCTGGGCACAGGTTCTCCCCTTGTGTTTGGATTTCATGGGCAGTGAGATCCTGCTGGAGAAAGCTGATTTTCCCTTTGGAAGCGGCTGACAGTGGTAGAAAGCTCCTGTCTCACACACAGGGCTGTGTCCACCTCCTCAGACCTGTGCAGGCTCTGTGCATGCGGTCACAGTCTGAGTGGGTGCGGCTGTGCCTCAGCCTGTTGTGTTTCCTTGGTGTCTGCCTTTCCCTCTGCCCCTACAATCCTCCTGTCGCCCCTTCCCCAATGCTCCTGAGCCCCAAGGGAGGGTTTGATGAGACATCCCTTCAGCTCTGGTGTTCCAGGGTCTCTCGCTCTGTACATTGTCAGCTGCGGTTTCTATTTGTTCCCATTTTCTGCAGGAGGAAGCTTCTCTGATGATGGCTGACGAGACGTTGTTCTGTGAGCACAGCAGAATGCCTTTGAGTGCTGCATTGCCACATTCCTTTATAGGAACTGGGGTATTTGTTTACCTCTAGGTCCCTGGACTTTCTAGTCTCAGGTTCTTGACCATCTGAGGAGTGTCAGGGATGAATTCCATCTCATAGCATGGGTGTTATAAACAACCAGATGGTCTTTGGTTGCTCACACAAATTTTATGCCACTGTTGTATGAACGTATCATGGGGACAGCTTGCTACTGTAGACCAAAGGGTTTTGTGGTTGTTTCAAGAAGAACAGCCTCCATAGCCTCATAGGTTTGAATGCCTTGGTCACCAGGAAGTGACATTATTTTAAAGGATTCAGAAGTGTGGCCTTGGAGGAAGTATATTTCTGGGGGTAGGCTTTGAGGTTTGAGAATCCCATGACAAGCCCTGAATTTCTTTTCCTGCTGCCCCCAGATCTGGATGCAAATCTCTCAGCTACTTCTCCAGCACCATATTTGCCTGTGTGGCACTGTGCTCCATGCATTGATGACAATGGAATTAAATCTCTGAAACTGTGAGCCAACCGCAAAAGCTTTCCATCGTAAGAGTTGCTGTGGACATGAACTTTCTTCACAGGAACAGAACACCGAGACAGGTCTGTATCTGGATTGTTGTTGACCTTTGACCTCTGGGCATGTGTAGGGTGCCTTTCAGTTCTGTGAATACTAGTCCGTAGAGGGAAGGCTGTAGGCACGCAACAGCTCAGCTTCTTCTTGTTATGTAACTGATGTTTGCCCCAGTATGGCCTTAATGTCAGTGTGTGGAGAGCAACCAACAGCTTCATCAATAACCTGAGTTATTTTATGGCTTTTTGGCGGTTTTTGTCAAAACTCAGTAAGGTTTAACTTAATCCTGTCGTTGGAGGTTTAATTTGGTGGTGAGAGGTATCTACTTGGAACTTTTTTTCTCCCCTGTAATTTGGTATTTCCAATTTGTATTTCATAATACATACATACATATATACAAACAAATATATATGTGTTTGTAGACACACACACACACACACACACACACACACACACATGCTTCTATTGTTGTTGGCTCCCGTAAGACCTCTTACATGTTTCTTAGTTTTAGCTGCTCATTCCCATGTTCCCTTCCTTATTTTTCCCACATCTCTCTTCCCTCCCCCCACCACAGTCTTTTTCTTGTTGTTCTTTGTTGCATTTTATGTGTGTGCATTTACGGTTGTGGTTGTTATTTTAAATTATTTAAATCCAGTTCATGCTCCCCACATGTGTGTGGCATGTGCCCTTCACTGAGCATAGCTAACTCCCCAGAATCCTCTTCTTCAAAAACCCATGGCTCTTCCTGCCGCAGCGACTCTCCACTGCCCATAGCTCCCCATAGCAGGCGGTGGGATCCAGAGATCATCAATCATATATGCTAGTGATTTGGCTCTTTTAATTCTGTGCATGTCTTTTCAAGGTAACACTGGGCGCTAAGAGCTCATGACCACAACAGTCATGTCATGCCAGAAGACAGCACCCCACAGCGGCCCTCCATATTTTTTGGCTCTTACCTTTTTTTTTTAATGGTCCTCAAGTCTTCTTGATAGTGGGATTTATAAGCTTGTCCCACTTAGAACTAGACATTCTAATACACAGCCCTTGACAGTTGTGAATCTCACTATTTACTGCTGCCCACTGGGACAAGAAGGTTTTCTGATTAAGGTTGGGAGTAGCCACATCTCCAGGAAGGCAAATTCACAACAGCAAAACAACAGCAGGTCCCACCCTTGGACCCTAAGGGGGACTTCTGAATTGGATTGCAATACCAGGCTTGAATTCCCTCCTGTGGAGCAGACCTCAAACCCAATCAACAAAGAGTTGGTTATTTCTCTAACCAGCATGCTGCTGTTATACAGCACCCATGTGGTTCGTAGCAGAAAGAGTTGATGGATGGACAATATCATCATAGCACCTTCCGCTACCATGAAAGCTGCCACCAGAAGGGAATTTTCCTGGTTGGTTTCAGATTGGTTCCTCATTGGGTTGCAGCCAAGTGGGATGTTTAGCAACAGGAAAGACTCTTACCAAGGACTTTTGGTGGGTCACCAAGGGCAATGGCAATAACCTGTTCCCATTTAGAGACCTCCGTGGCTTTCCCGATTGGAGGCACAAGGGTACATCACACCTGATACTGTACTTTTGTTACTAACCCATGACTTTTGGGGATAGCATTGTCCATCCATGTATAAACCTCTCTTAGACTCCTCCTGCATTTTAAGATTAACTTGCTAACCAGTGACTTTCTGTGAGGCCTTTTCATGTTGATGTCTTTGTGTATTGTTGGGGTTGGGGGGAGGTTGAGTGGTTGTGTGTGTGTGTGTTTATGTTGATGTGTGTACAGATAAATTTGCCTGTGTGTGGACATACAGAGCTCAGAAGTAGACGTCAGGCATCTTCCCCTCTCACTGTCTGCACCGTCGTCATTATTACTTGAGACAGAGTTTCTCAGTAACCCAAGAGCTTACTCCAGGGGTCTTCTTGTCTCTGTCCTCCAGTACTAGGTGACATATGTATGTTACCACACCTGGTTACTGCATCTGGTTTTTCCTTGGGTGTTGGAGCTCTGAACTCAGGTCTACCCGTTTGTGCTCTCTAGGCCCTCAGCTTGTTGCTTTGCACAAACACCATGCCCCGATTGAGACGGATGATGTGCTGATTTGAGGAATTCATTTGGAGCGGAGGAGCTGTATATATGGAAGAATTGAAAGCTTGACAGTGTTGTCGTTAGCTTATCCCTGGAGCATCTCTGAACACTTAGGTCTTTGGTTTTCCTTATTATGTTGGCATTCACTATACAAAGTTTGCATATATGTTGCAAGATCTATGCCCAAATATTTCATGGGTTTTGGTGTAAAGTAAGTATATTTTTGATTACTCGTTGTCAGCGTGTAGAAGTGTGTTTGATGTTTGGATATGGATCTTGTGCACTGTGATTTCACTGAGCTTGTTCTTCATTACTAAGCATTTTATATTGTGTTTAGCTGGGCTGGGATTGAACCCTGGGTCTTGCACATGCTAGGCAAGTGTTCTACCACCCAGCCACACTCCTAACCCTCTTAGAAAAGTGCAAATGGCTCCTTTGAATGTTATGTATAGGGAATCATCTTGCCTTGGCTTACAGACAATATTGTCCCTTCTTTGGCCAATGGGGGTGTTCCTTTTCTTTTCTCATTAACCAGTATAGTATTGGATTGCAGATATGGGAGTCAGCCCCTTTGTTTGCCTCTGGGTCTAGGAGAAAGGCCCTTGGTCTTTCTCTGAATGTGTAGATGTAGTTGTAGAATCTTGTTAGAGTCTTGTGCCATTGTCCTGGAATAAGGTGGCTCCCAGGAGGGCCACCCCATCTTGTTATCCTGTGTGAAAACTTGGTGAATGGTTAACCAGTCTAAGTGGCTTTCTTTCCCTGTCAATAGCATTGGCCCTAGTTGGTCAGATCCCTCCTGCCTCATTGGAGGCACTGTAGTCCCTTAGACCTCAGGGACGACGCTCAGCACCCTGCAGCCTTGGTTCTGCTTGATTAGAGACAAACTACAAGATTCCAAGAGTCAACTCATGTTACTGTGGTAAGGAAGAGAACAGGGATGATGCTCTTCCCTTCTTCTCCTTGTGCAGGGCTGGGGAGTAAAGCCAGGGGCTGGTATATGCTAGACAAAGCATGGAGTTATAACCCCAGGTTCTCTTTTTGCTCTGTTTTAAAGTTTTGAGACAGAGTCTCCCTGAGTTGCCTAGCCAGGCTCAGATTCACCCTGTAAACCCAGGCTAGCCCAAGCAGCCGTGGAATTAGCCCTCCTCTTACCTCATTTCCTGATTAGTTAGGGTGACAGACTTACACCTCCAATTCAATTCATTTTAAAGATGAAAATTTCTTAGTTAAGAGGAAAGTGTGCTGAGGTAACTCAGTAACATAGAACACAGCAGCTACGCTGAAGTGATGCAGCAACACAAAGCATCGTCAACGGGCAGTGGGCAAGGTGAAGGTGATGGCTGGAAACAGACCTTTGGCCTGCTTTCTGTGTGACCTTGGATGGGTAACTTGACGTCTCTGACTCTCAGTTTGCTTCTGCCTGTACAATGGGGTCCATGAGCTGCTCTGTCTGAGGAGACAGTTCTCAATATGTGGGGTAAGACCCCTTTGGGGGTTTCACGTCAGATATCCTGCATATCAGGTGTTTATATTACGATTCATGACAGTGTCAAAATTATAGTTGTGAAGTAGCAACGAAATAATTTAATGGCTGGGGGCCACCATGGCACGAGGAACCGTGTTAAAGGGTCTCAGTGTTAGGAAGGTTGAGAATCAGTGCTCTAGAGAATGACAACAGCTGGTTTCTAAGCAGCCTCGGCAGATGGAAGGACTCAGGGGATGCAAATTCACTCACAGATCTGAGGATCTTAACAATAAAGGAAGCCTCTCAGATACACACAGATCAGAAACGAGATGTGGTTTTCTGAAGTCTAGCTGATGTGCGCATGCATGCACAGAAGCCTGCGTGTAAAAATGCTCACTGATGAAATTCTCTGGGGCAGCATTCAAAAAGCTGAAAAAGATGTGTAGATCAGGGGAACATTTAAAGATGGCAAGAGACGGTGAATGTGCCCGGCCCAGAAGCAGGCATGCCCAGAACCATCCAGAATCCAAGCAAGACAGGGCATCTGGGTGGCTGGGGAGGGCACTAAGTCCCATCCCACTTTTGTCAGCCTTGTATCTGATGACCTTGGGCAAGACCCTCGATACCCTTGAGCTTCCGTTTCCCCTCAGTGAGCTGGCAGACATTTTTGCCACCCCCATCATCTCCTCTGATTCTTATGAAGTTGAAACAAGACAATGTCTGTGACCATTTGAAAGCTCGACAAATATGTACAGCCTTAGTGCTCAAAATAATCACTCAAGTCCACTCTGAAAGGTTGAAGGATACAGGAGAAATAGACCTCGGAGCCTCTTCAATTATGGCTCCAGACAGTCACGGTGAAGTCGGGCCCTGGGTGATCGATGTCACCCCACACTCCTTTCCCAAGGAGGGGCTTGGCGTTTGGAGGCTGCCTGCCACACTTCTTAGCTAGTTACCTCTGACTGGAGAAGCATCAGGGGTTGTTGAGGCCGCGGTTTGTCTGACTGATTTATACAAATCAGCGAAGCCATCTCTCTAGCCTGTTCTTTGATCTTGGTTTGAAGCAAGTCAACTTCAACACTCATGGGAGCTGGGAAGAGATCCTTCATCTAAATGCGCTCACAAATCTTCTCTAGATGCAAGGGGTGAGGCCTCTGCTGGCCTCTTCAAAGGCCTCATCCATCAACACAGAGAGAATAAAACTCAAGTTCTTCTTTGTGAATCCTTGACCCAACTCAACCAATATCCAGCTGCGGCTGGCATTTCTAAGCCACCTTTTGCTGGAGAGGACAGCGTTGCCTCAACACCATATTCTTCCTTCCCCCTCCTCCTTGACAGACGCAGAGAATGCAAGAAGGAAGGTTTCCTGCTATAGTCAGGGACCACAGTGGCCAAGTGTCTGGGCCCACATGTCTGGGCTTGGCTCTGGCTCCCGTGGATGCTCACTTTGGGTTTACTATGGAAACATGCCTCTGCGCAGGCCCCTCCTTTGTCCATTTAGATGGTACCCTGATAAAGACAACCCAGAGGGACATGAAGGTAAAGAGATTTGCTTTGAAAGACTTGAAAATAAAAGGGCTACTGGTTGGGAGGAAGAGGACTTCAGAAGAAAGAGGGAGGTAAGAGAGGGTAGAGGGGTAAATATGACCAAGATAGATCGGAGGGAGCAGTCCTGAGGCCATGGTTTGGGTGGTAAGGGGCCCGCAGGCATGAGGACCTGAGTTGGGATCCCCAGTACCCATGTAAAAGATGGGCCCATTGGTCCATGTCTGCAATCCCAGTGCTGGGGACACAGAGACAGGAGGGTCCCTGGAGCTCACTGTCCATTCTTGCCTAATCAATGAACTCAAGGTTCACGGAGATACCCTGTTTCAAAACAGAACAGGGAAAGATATTCGATGCTAACCTCCACACACGTGTGTGCGCACACAGACCTGAGCACATTCACACATATCTTCAGAGATAGTCTATGCATGTTTGATGATGTCATAATGGAACCCATTGCTGTAAGGAAGTGTAAAGAGAGGTGCACTGAGGGGCTGTTCATGAGATGGAGACTCCCAGCTTTTCTGCTTCCACTTCCATGGGGTTCCAGCAACCGGTGGTCGATTAAGGTCTGATAGTACTCTATGGGAGAGTCCAGAGGTAAAATATTTGCATTTTGAGCTGCATGTTTCTCTGAGTTGTTTTATGGGCCCTTGTGTACCTGGTCCTGTCCAGGTGAGGCATCCTAGACACATCTGGTCTACACAGCTTCTAGTCCCATAGCTTCTATCTCTATTAGGTATCCCGGTGTCACTGGATCTGGTTCAAATTAGCACTTATTCTACCTAATAATAACCCAAAACACAAGAGAAGACATGTGGACATGTGGGTAAGTTTTTTTTTTTTTTAAATCGTAGGTTCTTATCATTTTCCTAGCTGTTCTTTTTTTAAAGATCTCATTTTAAAATGTGTGTATATGTGTGTGTCTGCTTATGAGTACATGCACATGAATGCAGATGCCCTTGGAGGCCAGAGGGGACACAGGATACACTGGAGCTGGAGTTCCAGGCAGTTGTGAGCCACCCAATGTGTGTCCTGGGAGCTGAACTCAGGTCTTCTGCAAGAGCAGCAAGTGCTCTTAGCCACGGAGCCCTTCTGTACTTGTGCTTAGACTCACCATGTTGCTAAGCCCACCATGCCAATGTGTAAAGCTACCTTTAGCACAGTTATGAGGTGTGGGGGGAAGGCATGTGACACACGGGGTTCAGTGCTCTTGTGGTTTGAATCTGAAATGTCCTCACAAGCTCTTGTTTGAATACTTGCCCTACCAGGGGAGCCTCTTGGGGGTGTTTCAGAGAACCTTATGATATCAGTCCCTGGGGCAGGTTTTTGAGGGCTTAGCTGCCCGGTTTCCAGTCCAGTTCTCTGCTTCCTGCTCCACCAAGATGTGAGCAGCAGCAGCCAAAAGCTCCAGCTTCAACACAGCAACCGGTTCCCAGCTGCCACGCTTTCCTCACAGTGCTTGACTCATGTCTCCTGAGTCAGAGCCAAAATAAATCCCTTCTTCCTCCAGTTGGTTCTGGCTGGTATTCTGTCACAGGGGAAGAAGCTAATGCTATTGCTGTCATAAAAGCACCCTGACAAAGACACCTGGAGGAAGGTCCCAGAGCAATAGTGTAGTCACAATAGGGGAGGCATGGTGGCAACAGGAGAAGAAAGCTGACTGGTCACATTGATATAGACACATACAGGAAGGAGAGAGAAAGAGAATGGGGGGAGGGAGAGAGAGTGGGGGACAGAGGGAAAGAGAGAGAGAGAGAGAGAGAGAGAGAGAGAGAGAGAGAAAGAGAGAGAGACTATAGCAGGATGTGGGCAAGGCTCTGCCCTCACCCTTGCTTCCTCCATCAAGGCGGCACCTTCGAAGGGCTCTACACCACCCCAAACAGCACCACCTCCCAGGTCCAAGTGTTTAAATACACACTTTCCATTCAAATTAACTGCTTCAAGCATCCAGTGGTTGGACTGCATCCCCTTTGGATGAGGAGGAACTTCTGTGCCCTCCAGGAACACGAAAGCAGCTTACAGCTCCCTGTAAACATAAGGTCTGTTCCACATCCCAAAGAAACTTTACTGAAAAACAAAGCAAAACAAACAAGCAGTTGGCGGGTGGGGACTGGGAAGATGGTGCAGGCAATAAACAGGCTTGCCGCCCAAGCATGAAGACCTGGTTTGGATCCACGGCCATCACTGCAGTAGTACAGGAAAGCCAGCATTGCGAGGCAGAGATGGGTGAATCTCTGGGTCTCGCTGGCTAGCCAATTAAGTCGAATCAGCCAACTCCAGGTTTAGAGGGAGAGCCTGTCTCAAAAAAGTATTCCTCTTGGCTACTCTCCAGAACTTGAGGGTAAGACCCTATGGTTGAAGACTCCAAACACTTGAGTCACAGGACATGGAGAAATCAAGTTGCTATTGATCTGGCTGCTTCATTTCTACTAGTTAGGTTTCCCAGTGCTGGAAGGTGCCTTGTATTTTATTAGAGGAGCAAATGAATCATCAGTAATACCCGATGTGAACCCCAAGAGCTACGGTAATGACTAGCCTGGCAAGATATGCTCCCTGAGATACACAACTGTCAGGGGAGTAACCACCTATTTCTGATCAGGCTTAAAGCCTGGTTATGTTGTCCTAGGTGCCTGTCTCTCCCAGAAGACCTCTGGCACCCTCCTGCTTTGTTGTGGGTGCACTGACTCTCATCCCTTCTTCATTTCCTTAGCCCGAGCAATTCACTAAGCACTGATTGGTGTATTTAACTGGGGCACTTGAATCAAAACTCTTACCAAATCTAGTACGTCCAGGCCAACACCAAGCCAGGTGGTGCTTTTGTGTGCAGAGGCGGGTGGCGTGCCCTCTGGGCGGAGAACCCTAGTGGCTACTCCCCACTCGGTGAGCCACTCATGTTTCCCTGCTGATTAAAAGGAAATATGCCCCTAGGTAGGTGACTTTGTGAGCAGAGGGGGAGCGGCCCTTGCATCCCACGTGTAACCTTGTGCAGTGTGCAATCTGCCGCTGCTGTGTGTATTTGCCCTGTTCTCCCCCCCCCCCCCGTGTGCACATGTGTTTGTGCGCGCATGTGTGCGTTTGTGTAGAAGCCAGATGTTCACCTCTGGGTTTGTTCTCTGGGTGCCATCCACCTTGCTGTTCTCCTGACAGAGTCTCTCATTGCCTTGGGACTTGCCATGTAAGCTAGACTAGCTGGCCATTGAGTCCCACAGATCTTCCCGTCCTGGCCTGCCTGGTTCTGAGATTACAAGCATGCACCAGCACCCATGGCTTCCTCAATGTGGATTCTGAGGGTTGAGCTAGAGGTCTCATTCCTGTGTGGCAAGCTCCTTGCTGCCTGAGCCATCATTTCCTCCCTCCCAAGGTTGTTTGCTTTGCTCCCCGGGTTTAGATTCCTTTGAACTGCTTCTGTGCTCAGCTCATCCTGTTGACGTCAAGAGCAAGATGCCTACAGTGGCCATCAGAAGCACCAAGCTTCGTCACACACCGGCTTTGCCACCCCCTCATAAAGAGACAGCTCCATCTACACTGGGGCAGGAACCAAGATGAGAAGAAGTAACTAGGCTGATCGTGTTTGTGGGGGTTGGGAGGGCAGCTGCAGTTCGTCCTTGAACTTGAACAAAAGGGACTGTTGAGAGAAGACAATTAGTGCTGGGCAGGAAGGACCACCCACTTTTGCAGACATCCTCCTTGCTCCTCATCTGTGGCCCTGGCTTCCCTGGTTGCCTCTCTTCTTTGTTCCAGAAAGCTCCCATTCTCAGATGCCCATTCCTTGCCTGAAAACCCATCACAAGGTACCTAGAATCCTCCAGGAGAGTCCGACAGAGGCCTCCATCCATTCTAAGCTAACTGGGCATCAATTTTATCAACAGCCCCTCTCTTTAATCAAGAAGAAATTACCCACTGGCAAAGCACTGTTTCTTTCTTTTCAAACCGACTGGTTTGGAAAAAAAAATTAATTTCAGTTCAACTTTTAAGTGAAGGAAAAGAAAGGCTAATTGCACAGTGTTCTCTGGAAAGGTATGAAGGCCAGCAAGGGTCATTTTTTAGCGCTCTGCCCCTCACCATACAGAAGTGGCCATGTTGGGTCTTCTATGCACATTATAGCTGAGGACTGGGGGAAAGCGACTGCAGGCTTTCACTTCTCAGCATGCCTCTTCACGGCTCATCTTTGCAAATCGGGTATTTGGAATTAGGGAAGAAGCCCAGGGTACAGCTAGGCTTGTCCCTAGGCTTTGGTGTGGTCTGCTGGCTTCAGCAGGGATGGCAGCGGCCCCTCCCTCCTCCGATTTCCATTGCAGCCTCTGGTCTAGTTGCTCTCTCAAGTCTGAGCACACAGGGATGTTTCAGGCTGCAATTTCTCACGTGGATGAAGCTTTTAGCTCCCACTTTGAGCTTGCAACAACAGGGTCCTAATTCTCATGGCAGGAGCAGCTCCCAGAGGAACAGGGCAAGCCTCTTCCGCCCTTTTCCGTTTGTCTCCTGGAAGATAGTGCTAATGTCCCCCGTGTTCACAGGAACACACTAATTAGTCATTGTTCTGCAATGAGCTAATCTCAAACCTGAACCAGCACAAAGCAATCTCACCCATGGCCCCCCAAATTACATCCGGTAGCGTAGGTGTCGCAATGCCCATTGTCACAGCCTCCACCACACGGCTCCAAACCAATACTTATAAGGTCACCACTTAATTCATAAATCCAAGGTGCTGTCACAGCCCTGCGGTGACTGAGCCCAGGGCCACTTGGAGAACATCTCCCATCCGGCGCCTCTCAGGATGGCCGGGCGATTATAATGCAAATGAGAGGGAGCGTGGAGGATGGTTTCCTCTCTTTCCATCCCAAGCTGTCAGTAATGTCTTCTGATGTGATCTTGTTTGAAAGAATAGTCTGAAGGCCTCTGCAGACAGAGTCAGGTCTCCTTAAAAGAATAATGTACAAGCAACCTCTGTGACAGAAGGGAAGGTTGCTGGGTAGCCATTGTGGAGGGGTGGTCTCTATGGAGATGGCTCTGAGACCTGGCCCTTATAGAAGGGTGATTAATAGAAATCATTTTCATCTTCCGGCTCACAACTGGAGTCTGATGCAATCACAAACACACCCAGTCCCGACAGGTGCCTAGACCTCAGTTCTCAGGGGAACCCACACCGTTTCTCGGTCCCAAGATCTATCTGGGTGTGCTGTTTTTCCAGAGTTTACCAGATTGCCCAGGTCTCCTTGAGTTGTCAGGGAGAGCCCCCAGAAGGCAGGCTCGTCTGCATATTCTTCTGAGGTAGGGTTTCTCCATACAGGGCTACTGGTGCTTGGGACTTGGTCACTCACTATGGCAGGGCCTCCTCGACACTGTGCGGTACTGAGCAGCCCTGCTGGCTTCCAGGCCTCAGGTGCCAGGAGCAATCTCTTCTCTCCTGCTGCCACAGCTTGTTGTGCAGTAGAAGGTGAGATCAGCTAGGATCCTCCCAAGGCAGACTGCTGGCCATACCTTGAGTGCCCATTTGGCTTCATTTGCATATGCCACCATGGTCCCCTACCAGTTAGTGGGCTCCCTAGCACACTCGTGAATGTGTCAGTGCCTAAGCTGGTGTCATTTCCAGCTTGTGCTCCTGACTGCGGGCAGGCAGACAGACGTGGAAAGGAGTTCAGTTCACTGTGGGCGGATGAGGAAGGACACCTGATAATGCTGACCTTGGGGCATGGCCAGACTGCTAGAGACTTAGAATTGATTCCTATAACCAGGGCTCATTGGGCTTCCAGACCCTGTCAAGTGTTCCATGTCAAGTGTTGGGGCTCCCTGAGCTACCTCTATGAGGAAGAAGTCCCCACTCTGGAGCCCACCCTCCCCCTGTTTCTCCCCTTAAAGACGGGTTCTAAATCCCTATGTGGAGAAGATGACCTTGAACGTCTGATCCTCCTGTCTCCCCCTTTCAAGTGCTGGGGTTACAGGTGTGGGCTATCATGCCTGGTTTATCATTGCTGGGGTTTGAACTCAGGGCCTCGGGAATGCTAGGCAAGCTATGTATGGGCTGAGCTACATCCTTAACAACAGATGCAGCCTCTGGAAGCTGCACATTCCAACTTGTTCTGTGCCCCTCCTCAGCTCCCATCACCCCCTAGCCCGTCAAACAAATTAATACACACCCACACTTTAACGAACATTTGTCTTTAGTAAAGCTATGTGAAAGAAGTTTAATGATTTCTCTTTTTAAATTATCTGACTCTGGGGAATTTATCATAGTCTCAATTACCTGTGATTTACCCCGTAACCAATAGGCATCGTCAGAATCCCTGTGCCTGTTTTCTCAAATGTAATGGAACTTTACGATTCCTCTATGGGGAAGGCTGCATGCCGAGGAGCCAGCCTTGCTGCTCTGGGCGGCCATTTAATGAAGCATGTGTTAATTTTCATTTTGCAGCTTTCTTGTCGAATTGCCGAGACGATCACTTCACATCTCACACAGTTGTGCGGGCCTCAGGAAAAAAAAAATGTGAGACCCTGATGGGGAGCCTTTCTCTCCAGACCCCGCAGGGGAGGGAGGAAGATTCCAGAAGCTGCTGAGACATCTCTGTGCCACAGGGAGGGCTGCCTGTCAGTTGGAACAGCATCTAGTTTCCTCTTTCTTAGTTTTTATAGCGGTAAAAATTGTCTCAGCATCTGGAGCCCCACATGTGTGATGTGCAGACACCCAGCTCACCGCGGCCTTCATTCCTTATTTCTTGATTAGTTTATTGGGTATCACCACTTTGCTTCTCTGTTTCAGCAAACGAAGCTTAATTGCTTGAAGGGGGGCGCACAATGAGAGAAGTTAAGCATTATTGGTGGCATTTCCTAACAGGCTCTAACAATGGGCCCCAAATGGAAGTCCCACTCCCTGCGTGCCTGGCACAGGTCTCTCTCCCCCACACCCAGAGGCTGTTGGCCTCCCAGACATGTATGGTAATATCTGAAGACATAAAAGGGACGAGGCAATTAAAGATGCTCACGTGCGGCTCCGGGGCTGACGTTATCGATGACTTTGTGATCAATAGTGCTATTTTTATTTGGATTGTTGGGTGAGAACGAGCCATGGCCACAAAATTTAGAGAGCCCTACAGCGGCTCTGTAAACGTGCCGTAACTCGGTGTCAGGCCAGAATCATGGCTGATTTAAAGGCGGGGGGCGTCAGAGCGAGGAGGGGTTTCCATCACTGTATGCCCAGGAGAAGGGCTGCATCTGCTGGCTTCCAGGCTGCAGGTGGAGCGGAGCTGTTTATAATAGGATTTGGCTGTGGGTGAATTTTAATCTTGGGAGCCACTGATTGCTTTAGGGCCGACCTGGGGGAGCTGGCTGAGCTGGCCTTTGTTCCCAGAGCACTGCAGGGCACTAAAACAGCCCCCTCAGCCTCAGCTCTGCTTCTTTATTGTTTATTTTATTCATCTTTTGCATGGATATAATGCATTTTGAGCATATTCGCTCCTACTGCCCTATCTCAGCCCCTCCCTTTGGTCTTCGGACTCCCCTTCTTCCTTACAACCCTCCCCCACTTTCACATCTGTTTCTCCCCTTTCTGTTGACCTACTGTGTTGATCTGGAGCTGCTCACATAAGCGTGGGCGAGTGGGGCGGGGACAACTTACCAGTAGCTGTGTTGCCAAAGGGAGAAAATGACCTCTTCTCCCCAGCAACCATTAATTGCCTTTAGTTCCTTGGTCAGGAGGCGGGTCCTCATGCCCACTCCCTCCAATACACCCGTTTGCTCTAATGATAGGGGTTCAAAAGGGAAGACATCCTAGCTAGGAGCTCTGGATAGCCATTCTTCTTTTTAGCTGAGCTGTCTGCTATTAATGTCATATATCCTGGGTGCTAATGACGGGAAGAGGCACAGTTGAGTGCCCTGAGCCCCGTGCATGTTAGGTAAATGCCACCACTGAGATAGACCTCCCACCCACCACCCACCCCCATCTCCAGGCTCTGTTTTTAAATCTGGCTTTTGGTTTAGCTCTGGCCAGCCAATATGGTAGTTACTTCCTATCCACAGAAAGTACAGTTGGTCCATATGGAGTGAAGCTGTCCAGGTATAAAAAACAAATTCTAGACTCATGGTAAATAAATAAATTAATAAATAATAAATCAATGGGAAAGTAACATCTACTTAGCCAACGTTTCATAGAGGCTGCCTATTGGAATACTGCTTCGGGGCCAGTAGGCTTCATTATACATGACTTTTTCACTTTGTAGTGTTTGCTTATACTTTTTTTTTTAATTGGTTTTTCAAGACAGGGTTTCTCTGTGTAATAGTCCTGGCTGTCCTGGAAGTTGCTTTGTAGACCCTGCTAAAGTTTTAAAAATACAATGTGTAGCCAGGCAGCAGTGGTGCACACCTTTAATCCCAGCACTTGGGAGGCAGAGGCAGGAGGATCTCTGTGAGTTTGAGGCCAGCTTGGTCTACAGAGTGAGTTCCAGGACAGCCAGGGAACTCACAGAGAAACCTTGTCTCAAACAAACAAACAAACAAACAACAAACATTACAATGTGTGTGGTTTGTTTTGCATCTTTGTTATAAGAAACTGTCCTACAGGAAGAAAAGAGGGACAGAAATCAATGTGTCTAAGGTCACATAGCATATGAGTGAAAGAGCCTTTTGAATGCTAACAACATGGTCCCCAAAATGAGCATTTCTGTGTGGGTCTGTTCTTCTCCATTGTCTTTCTGGTGTTGAGCCTACATCCCTGCAGTCTCTGGCTGACTTCTTAATCCTGCTGTGTCCCAGACTTAGTCACCAGGGGCTTACATGACTTCTCCCAAGGGATGGCATTCTTGGTTTGGTTCTCTGGCACACTGTGGTTAATATGGGAGAGGCACGGACGGCAGCCTCCTTCTTAATGCTTATTTAATTATATTTAATTAGGAATCTTGTCATCTTTTTGCCTGCAATTGGTCTCCCGGGACCATCTGCTGCAAAGAGTTTTGAAAAATCTAAACTTTATTTCTTGCCATCGATCCGTGTCTCTAATAGCCTTGAGGAGAAATGATGTCATCTGTCCTTTGAGCCTGGAACAAGAGGACAGAGGGAAGTAAGGGGGCTGAGCTGGGGAGGCTGCTCTCTGGAAAGCCGGGCAGCTCCTATCCCTGCTCAGAGGCTTGCCCTCACACAATCCAGAGCCAAGGGGGTCCTAAAACCTGCCTTGCCCCTTTGTGAAATCACTGGCCAGCACCCATTTGATCTCTGAGCTGGCTGAGGGGCTGTGTGACCTCCTGGGGGGCTAGTGGAGTTGATGCTACACCTTCCTGCTCTGGGAAGTTCTCAGTTCTCATACGGATAGATCCAAGGCAGGAGCCTTCCTCCAAGGCCCCTGATAGGACCCCTTGCTGGAAGACCCAGGAGAAGAGAGTCTGGCTCTTGCACGGTCAGCTCTCAGCTGGATAGATCCAGGAGAGCCCTGTCTGCTTCTCCCACCTACAACCTTTGGGCGTTTGGCTTGCACAGCTGGCTCATGGGGACATGGCTGGGCATTTGGGGCCCCTGCTGCCCTCCTGGCAAAGCAAAACCCATCCTAATACACTGAGCTTGTGTTTATTATTTGCAAAGCAAGTCTCATCATAGACCCCCCACTTCCCTTTCTGAGCTGTTGAGAGATTCCAACAGTGTCAGAGAGAGTTGTACATAAACGTGGGTAAACAGACTCAACAGTGTTTAAATGCACACCATTACCGTAATTGCCTTGAATCACAGGCATAGATCTCCCCTTCTCAATTAGCTCCGAGGTCTTCAGTGACAGCCACTGTGGCTGAACCTCTCTTGGTATTCCCTCCACAACCAGGATGGTACTGAACAGATGGCCTCTGCTCAATAAATAGTTACCGAATTTCACTGTGGTTCCAAATCACCCTAAAAACCACAAGCAGGAGCAGCCCCAAGTTCTCTCAAGGAGAAGGCGGTGTAAAGAGATATCTCAGCCTGGCTCTGTGGCAGTCATCGCAAAATGGCTGTGGAATGAATGAAGGCCTCTCAGAGTTTACTCTCTCTGCCTTCTGGCTTTGACAGTAGTCATGAAGCCTGCCACTGTGACACACCGACTTCTGTCTGGTCCTCTGGGACACGCTTTCGGCGTCGCCCGGCTATGGCTCCGATTTCTATTAAGTAGTCAAACATAATATAAAATTGCCAGCAGAAAGATGGCGCCTGGATTAATTAATCTCCCTTTTACGTCGGGAAAGGCATAAAAACGGAGCATAAGATAAGAAAATGAAATCAATCTTCTACTTTCTGTGGCTGCAGCCCTTTAATTTCAAGCTTTCTGGCATCTGGGTGCTGGTCCTCCTATTCAGCATCTAGATTGTTCTGTACTTAAATGAAACATCATATTAATCATTGCTCAGGGATGCTCGGCAACCAAAGGAAAAGGAAAACAGGTGGGTGGAGACATATGGGAGCCATGGTGAGTTTATTTTCACGGCACTTCATATCTTATCACGAGGAGTAGCTAATCCATCCCAGAGAGGAGAGGAATCTATGGGCTGTCTCAGCCTGCTGTGGAGAAATCATGGGCACACCAGGCTGCTGGATCGATGGAGCGCTGACACTAGTCTCCCCACGGAGGAAGATGAGAGGATAAATGTGGCGTAACCAGGGAATAAAACCGTCTTAGGAGTTTTACAAAAAGAGCCAGGCTCTGTTAATAAGGAAGAAGGTGTATGTTGATATGGGCTCCCATTTGGGCAGGACGGAATGGAGCGGTGATCCAGCAGGCCTGGATATGAGTGGGGTCAGTTTTTCTCAGCTTCACCTGGGTGGAAGTGGACGGCTCCAGCATCTTTCTCCTGCCAAAGCTGCATTCACCCATCTTCCAAAATGTCCATTAACTCTAGAGGACATTCCAGCTGGCTCCTCACCCCACTGAGATAATATAAACACAATGATAACCCATCCATATGAACATCAAGATTTCTGGGCATACTTCCTCACCAAAAGCATGCATTAACCTTTGGTACTCCCCACTAGAGAGTAATTCACAGACACCATTACCCATGCTCTACCGGGTTAGCTGTTCTGCCTTAGTGAATTTGGGGGTGGAAAGAGCTTATCCCCACCCACTTTATCAGCCAGAGACCTTAGCACACAGTAGGTACTGTTACTATGACCTGTTTGAGAATGATGGTTGCTACTAATTCTGCAGAAGCAGGCGACTCCCCAAAGCCATCCATGTCATGCCTGTGAGTCTCAAAAAGACAGCCTTTAATCTTGACTTTGAAGTTCTTGGCAGAGTCAAGAGTTTTATTTCAACCCAAATGGCTGAGGATTTTCATTTTCTAAAGTAGTGATCTTGTCTCCCTCCTGCCAAAACTGCATTCCAGAAGTTGCTTCTCTGAAAAGTCCTGTGGGGAGCGGATGCTGAGCAGACTTCATAGTATGCAGGTGGAGATAGAACTGTACCTAGTCTTTAAGGGTTGCCTTGGAATTTGAGAATGACCTTGCACATCTGATCCCTGATCCACTAGCCTGCCCTCCCAGGTTCTGGGATGATAGGCATGCACTATTGCATCCGGTTTATATGGCGCTTGAGACTGAACCAGGGCTTCATGCATGCTAGACCAACTCTCTGCCAACTAAGCTACATGTCCAGCTCCGAGTTACCTTTATGAATTACTGGGGGGGGGGCAGGGAAACCCCACAGATGTTAAGAGCACCAGGTTGCTGTGGGACAATGGTCTGCACCCTGTCACTTGTATTTTAAATAAATGCTGATTGGCCAGACAGGAAGGATAGGTGGGTCAACCAGGCAGGAAGTAGAGGTGGGGCAATAAGAATTCTGGGAAGAGAAAGTTTCAGTCTGCAGTTGTGACCCAGCCTCAGAGGAAGCAAGATGTGACTGCCTCACCAAAAAAGG
Source organism: Alexandromys fortis (assembly GCF_014885135.2). Taxonomy (NCBI): domain Eukaryota; kingdom Metazoa; phylum Chordata; class Mammalia; order Rodentia; family Cricetidae; genus Alexandromys; species Alexandromys fortis. Next base: position 4,834,156 of record NW_026067960.1, read on the forward strand.
TACCAAGCTACGTGGCTAACACAGACAAGAATTATGGGCTAATATAAATTATAAGAAGTAATAAGAAGCCTGAACTACTGGGCCAATCAGTTTATAATTAACGTAGACCTCGGTGTATTTCTTTGGGAATGAATGGCTGTAGGACTGGGTGGGACAGAAACCTCGGTCAACAGCAGGTTGTTCTTCCAGAGGACCAGAGTTCAATTCCCAGCACCCATATAGTAACTCAGAACCTCCTGTAACTCTAATTCCAGGGAATGTGCATGCGTGTGTGTGCACACCTCAGTGCAAGCTAGCAAGGTATCCTAAAGTGTAAGCGAGCAAAGAATCCATGCACAGTAGCAATGTGATTTGCAGTGAGAAGCTGTGGGCAGCCTGTAGGAACCTAGAAATGCCTCCCCGTGCCCAACGCCCCCCAGAGAGTTCTTTGCTCCTACCATGGCACGCCCCCAGCATCCACTCCTCCTTTGGCTGAGCCTTTCTCAGCATCTCTAGAGCACAGTGGACCCCAGATCTTCAATGACAGTCTGTGCTCCAGACCACAACTGGACCTGTTACGTTTTGTTCCAGGGGGTCTTTCCTCATACTCGCTGTAATAGATTTGCTGAGAGTCCCTGGCAGCTTGCTGTGGGGTTGAGACCACACAGCAAGTCGCCAACCATGTGGCGGTTGGCTGGTCCCTGGCGAGTGGTGTGAGCAGGCAGTGGGTGGGAGGCACAGATTTTGCGAGTCTTGGGGACTGCTGGGGACCTGAAAGCAGCCAGTCCCAGAGACCATGACACAAGGAAGGTGGCTGGTCCCAGGTAGCAACAAACGGATAGGTGGCAGGTGGGAGACACAGAGATAGACACACCATACAGAATAAAATTGGACATTTATTAGATGGGTTATGGAGGGAAAGGAAAAAGGGAAGGAGGGAGGGAGAGGGAGAGAGAAAGAGAAGAGAGAGAAAGGGCAAAGGGGAGAAGTGAGGAGAGAGGCGGAAGCTGCCTCTTCGAGAGAGGGGACAGGAAGAGAGAGTGGGGCTGAGACTGCAAGCAGGAAGGGAGTGGGCGTGGCTTGTCTCTTAAAGAGATAGAGCATTACACTCACCTCCATTTTTCCCGTACTATATCACTCCAGAAGTAAACAGTCTGCCTTCCTCTGGGCTTGCTGTCTGCACCTGCTAAATACTGCATGTCTGTGTTAAGACTCTGGTTTTCCACTGGGAGCTTCAGAAGACCCTGAGACCCAGCCTGCTCTTTGAAATTTTCCCTCTTCCTGTGTAACCTGAAGCCCTGTCGGCCTGTGTGAATGTTTATGGAGTCAATTGGGGGGGGGGGTGTTCAAACCTGGGAGACAGAGGAGAGGGCGTGTGGCAAACAGGCTGTTTCTGAGAAACATTTCCCAATTCATACGGGTCCTCTAAAAAGATACTCAATATTCATCTGCTATCTTGGGAACATGGTAATTAGGTTCACTGTGGTCTTTCTTGTGGCTGCCATGCCCTGAGCCTTCTGGCTGGAGCTCTGTGCCTGTTCTCTCATCCAGTTCTTTCCAGAGCTTTAGCCAGGAGCAAGGCCTGCTCAGCCAGCCTTTCCCACCCTCCCAAACCAGACACTGATGCTTCAGGCTCACCTCTACATCCCTGCTGTTTGCTGGAGACCTGAGGTCATCAGATGATGTCCCATCGAGGACAGTCAGCAAGGGGCACATTCCGTACGCTGGTGCACAGCATTTCACCCCCCAGTGAATTCAAGCTAGTGTCCGGAGGATCAACCTATGATCAGGGAGCGCTTGGTGGGTGGGCTGCAGGAGGCCTCAGCTGAGCAGAAAATTCACCCCTGAGAGAAGTTACTAGGCCCCGTTTAGGGAGGCTACAAGCCGGACCTTGGCTGGATAAGCCCAATCAACGTTGCCCTGGAGTGCCTGCGTACACTAAAAAGCAAAATGTTTGGGTTCTGTTGATGATCTCTAGGGCCGTGACCCAAAAAAGGCAGTTTTCCTTACTCACAGTCTAACTGCATGCTGAAAAGCAAATCACTGAAACACAGTGCTTTGTGTGCCTTCTTCCCCATCGAGACAGACTGTCCCGGTCCTTGTGTCTAAAACAGCAGTGGAAACGAGAGTTAGATCTGTTTCGAGCTGGACTCTCTGTGTTAATGGGTGGCTTAGAAGATGGTGCCTCACAGCAACCAATCAGGGAAGAGCGGTGATGTGGAGGAGAATCAACAGGATCTTGCCTGAATCCCTTCATCTGCGTCTGTCCGCCACACACTTGTTTTAGGAGGTATCGCCCACAGGAAATGCAGTCTTTGGTTGCTGATATGATCTGAAAGCACCTCATTTGCTCATACTTTTGGAAAGGGACCCCATGGGGTCAGGAAGAGGGGTAAGTGTGCTCACCAACTTCTAAGACCCCAGAGCTGATGATAGGAATGGAGGTCGGGGACATAGCATGGAGCTTGCAAGACAGGCAGGTCTGTGTCAGGAGCCTGGTGTGAAAGTCTCTCTTTTCTTCCTCTTTTCTCTCTTCCTCTCCTCTCCCTGCTCTTCCCTATTATCTGTCCACCCCCAAGTCCTCTCTTTTTCACAACCTCTACCCCTTGTTGACATGCAAGTCACACAGTGAGCAGTTTAGATATTTAAAGTGAAAGCCTTGGTATTTTTTTATTGTATATAAATATACAATACATAGTGTATAACCATCACCCTGTCCATTCTAGAGGATCCTTGTCACCTTTAAAAGAAACTCTGCAACTGTTTTGAGAAAGGCAACCCCCCCCCCCTTATAGACTAGGCTGACCTTGAACTTGTGATTTTCCATTCCCCAGTCCCCAAGTACAGGGATTCCAGGTGTGTACCTGGCCTAGAGAAACCCCATTCCACTCAACTATGATCCCTGTATTCCTACCACCATCTCCCTACCTGAGGGATGCTCTAGTCTGCGTTCCATCCCTAGAGACTTACCTGTTCCAGACATTTCCATGTGCGGTGCTGTGTGTCGTGTTTTTGATGATCATCCATGCCTCCTGCAGCCTGTGGAGGGGGCGGGGGAACCTCAGGTTCTTTAAGGCATCCGACCCACATGCACTGAATGGGACTCACGGGCAGCTACATAGATGACGTCTATTCTCGCGTGATCTTAGTCTCACTGTGGTGAGAAGCACTTGGTGTAAGTGGGAGCTGAGCCTCCGGTGCCTCCTCATGGCTGTTGCTTGAGCTAAAAGCAGCTCCAGCGTCTTATTCATCATAATAAATTTTATCTGGGCTGGGAAGCTGGCTCCATGGGTAAAGGGCTTGCTGCCCAATCATGAGGATCTGAGTTCAGATCCCCAGCAGCCGTGAAGGGAGTTGGGCCTGGTGGTATACACCTGTAACACAGAGCTCAGAAGTCAGAGGCAGGAGGTTCCTTGGAGCATGCTGGGCAGTCAGACTAGCGTAACCAATCAGCAAGCTCTTGGTTCAGTGAGAGACTCTCATAGTGGTTTGAACGTAATTGGTCCCATAGCTCATGGGGAGTGGCACTATTAGGAGGTGTGGCTGTGTTGGAGTGGGTGTGATCTTGTTGGGACAAGTGTGTCACTGTGGGGGTGGACCGGAAGTCTCGCATACGCTCAAGCCTCACCCAGTGTCTCAGACCTCTTCCTGTTGCCTGTGGACCAAGACGTAGCTCCTCCTCCACCCTCAGCTCCTCCTCCAGCAGCAAGTCTGTCTGCAAGCTGTCATGTTCCACCGTGATGATAATGGACTAAGCCTCAGAAGCTGTATGCCAGCCTAATTAAATGTTTTCCTTTATAAAGGTTGCTATGGTCGTAGTGTCTCTTCACAGCAATAGAAACTCTAATTAGGACAGTTCTGTTCCCTGGAGGAAACTGGGCAGCCAGACTAGCCCAAAACTCTGTGATCTTTGAGTTCAGTGAGAGATTCTGTCTCAAGAAAAAAAATAGGAGAGGGATTGAGGAATGCTTCCTCTATCAACCTCTGGCCTCGCATGCTCAAATGCAAGTGTGTGTGTGTGTGGTATGTGTACATGTGCCCCTACATACATACAAGTGGATCAGTCTCTTTCTCTCTTTATCGTGTGCATGTATGTGCATGTGTGTGTGTGCGTGTGTGGTGTGTATGTGTACATATGTCCCTACACACATACAAGTGGATCAGTCTCTCTCTCTCTCTCTCTCTCTCTCTCTCTCTCTCTCTCTCTCTCTCTCATGTGCATGTGTGTGTGTGCGTGTGTGTGTGTATGCACCATAACCCCCCCCCAATGGACCAGTCTAGCTCACATGGTGCAGGTGTCTGTCTTGACAATGATGGTTACAGCATATTTCCACGCATGTCCTGGGTTGGGCTCTGTGTTTGGGTTGGCTTACAGCAGCTGCCAGTACCACAGTGGGGCAGGGAATCACAGCCCCACTTAATGGGTGAAAAAAACAGACTCAGAGAGGAAATGGAGGAAACCTCAGCTTTTCTGTGTGTGCTTGACACGCTTAAGCTAACTCCCTCCCTTTCTCCCTCCCTCCCTCCCTCCCTCCCTGGGAGTCTTACTCTGCCCTTGAACTTCCAGCAACCCTCCTAGGAGTGCTGCCGTGACAGGTGGCAGCCATCACACAAGGGTATGGACTTGAACTTTCCAACCTTGGGTGGGCTGTGTAGGCTTGAAGGCGTTAGTCGCTCCAAGCTCAGAACCCAGCCACCTAGCACTCAGACTCTGCAGAAACAGAGGTACAAACACCTGAGTCCAGAAAGACCAGCCTTGGTGGTGTGGGGACTGGGCGGGCCTGAGGAGAGGCCCCTCTGGGACAGGGCTGTCATTCAGAGGTAGATGGGGGAGGTCCTCTGCCCAGCTTTTGATGATCTGAGTGTCTTGGAAGGAGCAGGTGATTAATCCTTCCACAATGTGCTGGCCAATTTTGCTGTTGTAGGAGTTTTCGCTGAGCGATCGATCTGCTGCCATCTCAACAGACCTTGGAGGTGCAGAGTAAGCTCAGTGAGATACCTTGTGGAGGAGGCCCATGGCTGAAGCCCCGGGCCGTGTGTCTTCTGGTCTTTGCCTTTCAAGCTGGGGCTTCTCCGGGTAGAAGGTAGAAAGTCCCCCCCACACACTGGGGGGTATTTATGTCCTGCAGCCTTCAGGAAGGATCCCCAATGGGAGGGAGTGCTAGGAAGTAAGGGCCCTGTCTACAGGCCTTACCCAAAATGCAGAGGAGTTCTTGTGTCTAATGCTGTGCACCCGGTTCTGAGCCTTGTCCATCAAAGGAAGTGAATGCTGTGGGCCCTAGAAGCAGAATGACTTGCTTGGAGTCCATTAAGAAATAAACGGGGATCCAGGTTGCAAACAGAGACCTGAAACTAAAGTTCAGGGTATGGCCAGGATGAAGCGGGGCCCAGGGGCCCTGAGTGTGTCCTGCTGAGAGCTGGTTCTGTATCATGGGAACTGTCCCACCCTGAGCGGCAGAAGGGCTGGGAAGTTGCAGCGGGGTCTGCCAGATGTGCAGGAGCCCTTAGGTTCAAAGTGTTAGCTCATCCTGAGACTAGAAGCAGTGTGCGCTAGCCACCATGGTCAAGGTTGGCGGCCCAGTATCCAGGGGATACAAGGATCACCAAATGAGAGTCTGTAGTGTGGAGATGGTGAGGGGAGAGGAGAAAGGAGGGAGCCCCAAGGCTCCAGTTCCTCCCGCAATCCCTGGTGGGGAGGCTGGGGAGGCCTGGGCGGGATTGGGCTGGGGTCCTGGAGCTGGGAGTCTCCTTTCGAAGATATTTTGGGTTAAATCCTCCCAACTTTGGTAGCTAAAAATGTCTCCTGTGAGGAGTGAGAGCCACACACAGCAAAGAGGCTCTGTTGGAATATTGCCACAAGTAGGGAGTAGATGGAGAACCTGAGGCTTTCAAGCTCTAGGAGACAAAGTTGTCATGGCTCCAGCTGACCCTAATAACAGCCTGGCCTCTGGGTGTGCTGTCACCCCTTGGGTATTTGGGACAGTGCACAGCGGAGGTGGCACCTAGACCACAGGACCAAAAGATCTGAGGTCACAGTGCAAGAGCCCCGCTTGACCTGGCCTTTCTTTTTTTCCTGGGGTGAATGGTGGGTCTGGACAGTCATGGGACCCAGGGCAGGGGCACTGTAGGGACCCTCAAAGCTCTCAACCACCTTGTCTCCTCTCCGGGGTGACGAAAGAGTCTTTCTCAGATCTTACTCTGCTGCGTATATTTCACGGATGGTAAGATGGAAGAAAAGATAGCTGGCCACTCCAACTTCTTCCAGCCTTGGGGTGTCCTGGAGAGTGGCCATCTCAGAGACAAGAGGTGCTGTCTGGGAAAAATGCCACCCAGGAAGCCACCAGTTGTACAAATCTGGTATGCCAGGCCCTGTGCCATGGATAGGGGAGGCCTCTAGGCATGGACTCATTCAGCCACCTTGAGATGTAACCAAATGAAAACAATGGATAAGTGGAGGAACTAAAAATTAGAAGTGGGCGGGGGGATTTACAAGTGTAGGCAAAGCTTTAGGGTGTCTGTGCAGCCTCCAGAAGAAGCCACAGGACTGTCTCCAGAGGCAGGGGTGAGGAGAAAGGGGCAAAGGGAGCATCCCTTTAGCAGGAAGGGCTTAATGGACCAGACAATAGGAGTCTCTGGGAAACTGCGTAAGACCCCGCGGGGCTGGAGGAATATGGTCAGGGGAGGAGGGAGGCAGCGGGGTTGGTGGTGGTAGTGAGCCAGAAGAGCCCCAAGAGGGTCTGTGCTGCCTGCTGTCTTCCCTGGATGGATGTGGAGGAGGAACAGCCCAACAAGCTTCTCCCTCCAGCATCTTCGCTTCAGCTTTTGTGTTCTGCAGCTGTTGAAAAGGTTGGAGAGCCTCTGCTTTGAAATGCCAGATGACTTCCACAGGAAAAATGATCAGATTCCTCCCGACCTCTTGTTCCAGGGAGAAGAGGCAGTATTTTATCATTGCAGCATTGTATCAGCGCCACAGCGAAAGCCGCCTGAATGCTTGCCAGGGTAACAAAGGGAAGATAAAGTGGGGTGACTCAGTCTCGGGTCGTGAAAGGCTCAGGGAAGCGAGACAGCTCTCCCCCTCCCCTCCCCCCCTCAGCTTGGGAGCCAAAGAGGACCAGTCCTAGCCAGCCTCTCCCAGGGGCCTGTTTAGTTCCCGGTCAGCAGAGTTTCAGCTGGCCAGCCCCATCCTTGAGTCTCCATCAGCTTATCCGCTTGCCTGGGGCATTCATCCACATCTAGACTCTTGGATGAGGGATGCTCTGCTGTGTTGAGACAACATTTAGCTGTACGTGTTGAGCAAAATGCATTTGTCATGGTAGGAATTCTCAGGGCTAACATGCTAATGAACCCTCCACGGGCAGGTTGTAGTGCACAGTGTGTCTTAAACCCAAGTAAGAGTATTTTAATATATAGCTCTCATAGGATTATGGGATGAGGGTTTTGTGGAACTCAGTCTGACACACATGGACTTAATCTGACATTTATTAACCTTTTTATCAAGAATAACCTTACAAAATGACAGTGAACTGCCTTCCCTCCACTCGACTGTCCATATAAAGCCCACTCACCCTGTGTCTATCCATCCAACATCCATCTATCCATCTTTTCATCTCCCACTCATTCATTCATTCTCTTCTATCTATATCCATCCATCCATCCGTCCATCTCTCTCTCCATTCATGCATCCTCTGTCGACCCTTCCATGTACCCATCTACCCACCCACGCATTCACTTGTCTGTCTACCATTAACCCACCCACCCATCCACCTATTTGTCCATCCACCCGTCCACCCTTTATCCATTCACCCACCTACCCATCCACCGTTTGTCCGTCTACCCTCTACATATCTGTCTGTCTATCCTCCCTCTATCTATTCAGCCAGTCACCACCTGTATCACTCCGTCCATCTTCCCATTTATTTGGCATCTGTATATCGAAGCAAGCAAGCACCCCGACAGCAAGCAGTGGCCAGATGGAGATCCCCATACCGGGGTACAGTACTAAGACTTTGGAAAACTGCTAAAGATGCTTTGGGGGAACTTCTAGTCTCATACAAGACCACCTCCCCAATCTAGATAGCTAGATTCTGAGCTGAAAGTGATGTTTTCTTTGGGGGAAAGCCTAGAGACTTTGAAAGGGAGAAACCATGTCTCCTTAGGGGACCTGGGGCTTTTGTGGAGGAAGGGTCGGTTCACCTGGAGGGGAGGTCTGTACATGAAGAGCTTTCACAGCAGAGGCTGAGAGCCATCCTGCTTCCCCCTCCTTCCCCGTGTGCTTGGCAGCCATGACTACAGCAGAATCAGGAGCCGCTGCGCAGCTGCCTCATTACCAACAGGACCGTGGCTAACGAGGCCTCATTCTCCCACCACATGCCTTTCCTTTGGTGCCGGCTTCAGGGTACTTAGTCCCATTAGAGCCGGAGGCTGGTCACCGCATCCACAGACGAGACTCCCTGACACCTCCTTCAGCTTCATACAGGGTGAGCCATATCTGGTGTGATACACCTTTCACTTGGGCCCCAGATGCTGATTTTTCCAGAACATTCTTCTAAGGGTAACATCGTTGATCAGGTCTGCAGACACATCTAGGGGGGAGTCAAAACTCCCAGGCCCATGGCAGAGCCGCGTGAGCAAGCCATTTGCACAGATCTATGCATAATTGGAAGGTAATGTTCTTGAGTGTGGGCCACAAAGGTGGGTTACACAGCTAGGTACGTGGCCTCTACAGGATCTGTCCTAATCAAGGGAGGCAGACAACGAGCTACCAACTTGCTAATAAGATATTTTATGCTGTGACCAAGCCTCGGGGTCAGTAATCAGGGCCAGGAGCCAGAAAGCAGCTTCAAAGGACCACAATTTAAGAATGTGTGGTCAGGGGCAGGCAGCTCTCCAAAGGAGTAACAGCTGAGCTGAAACACATTGGGTAAGAAGGGGCTATCAGAGGAAGGTTAGGAGAGGGAAAGTCAGATGGGCCTGAGGCAGATGGGAGAAGTAGAGAGGTCACCATGGCTACAGGCTGTAAATCATAGTGGGGAATGTATTAGTCCCATAAGGTGAGCAAGAAACCAAATCCCACAGTGCTGGGGGCTGTGGGACAGGTTTCCTCTAAAGTGCTGTCTAAATCCCTTAGAGGAAGGAGGTGGTTAGTTTTGACTGTCCACTTGACACAGTCTAGACTCAGAGGCAGAGAGTCTTGATGAAGGATTGTCTAATCCAGTCGGCCTGTGGCCTGCCTGGAGGGAATCGCTCATTATTAACTGATACAGGAGAACTCAGCCCCACTGTGGGTGGAACCATTCCCTAGATTTGGCCCTGGACTGTGAAAGAGGCATTGGGTTGAGCACTAGTATGCACGCGTTGCTTTCTGCTTGTGGCTGTGGACATGACTAGCTGTTGCGGATCCCTGCCTTGACTTTCCCACAGTAATGGACTGTATCCTGGACCTGTGAGCTCCAACAGAGCTTTCTCCTCTGAGTTGCTTGGCCAGGGTGCTTCCTTCCAGCAAGAGAAACAAGGCTAGGACAAGGGCGAACGACTCTGCTTCGTTCAGACTCTTGTCTGCTAAATGGGGAGAAAGTCTGAGGAAGGAAGAGAATCTGGGACTAGTGGGGTTCTGGTACCATCTCCATGCACTAGGGGGTGTGTCCCATGGGACAAGGTGGGGTATCAGTGAATAAAGGGTAGAGGATAATGGGGTATGGTTTGTGGAAAAACTGGATGTGGCATAGGAGATAGGAGATGGACATGCTTTGGGGGTGTGGCCAGGACAAGGTCTCCAGGCTTAGGGGAAGATGTGGGTATGGGGAAAAAGTCAGGGTTCTACTGCGGTCCCACTGAAGAAAGGATGCACTGAGCTATTGAGACAGTTGTGCGCGCTTCTGCATCTGGGGAGGAGACTGGTCAGTGGGGGTGGGGAAGAGAAGTGGAGTGGTCAGAGTCCAGAGGTGGCGAGGTGACGAGGTGGCAGACAGCACTGTTCAAGCCTGGATCAGCTCTGCCTGGGCTTGCCCACTCTGGACCCTACTGACCTGAGAGCTAAGCAGCCTCCATGACTGTTTCTCCTGATTCACTTCAAGCCTCTTTCAACAGAAAGTCGTCTTGACCAGCCAGGAGGCCTGGGTAGTGGCTGGGTTTTGGTTGGGCCAGAATTCCAGCACCCCAGGGCGGCAAGGCAAGAGTTATTAACAGGAGGTATACCAGAGTGATGTTAGCGCCAGGCAAACAGGGACTAGTCTGAGCTTTGCCTCCGACTGCTGAGTGACCTTGGGCAAGGAGACAGACCTCTCTGTCCCTCCTCATCTCTATTCAATGGGTTGTGTGAGGACAAGATGAAATTCTAGGGCCCTTTGGCAGGTGCCGAGTAAATACCAGCTTTTGCCTCCCCAGCACACACGCTGATTAAAAGCTCAGGCTGGCCGTTGTTTATGTCTTTGATTAATTGAACAATTGGGAAACAAATTAATTATCACTTAATGGAGGCGGTTTGGACGACACAATCTTTGCAAACACAAGGCCTGGCAGGAGGAAGAACAAAGACGACCCTGGGCTGCACGGATGCAAACCACTCAAGTAGAAAAGCTTCCAGGACTGTCTCATTCCAGAGAATATGCAGAAGGTGGCTCCCTGCAGATAAATGTTGACTTATGGTTTTGAGTGGCTTATTATATGTCATCGTGCCTCCAATGACAGCCGAGTAATCGCTCTGGTGTCACCTATGTGGAGTTTATCCAAGATGAGAAAAGCAGGGGGAGTCTTGGTCTCGAGTCTCAGCCATGTGTGGCCAGTTGTTGTCATCATTCAGGCAAAATCTGCCTCTGCCACGGGTCCCCATGGTCCCCCCTGGCCAGCTCTCCTGAAGGCTGATATGGATGGCAGATGCTGTGGGCATCAAAACTGGCAACAGTAACCCACACAGGCTCTGGTGGAGGGGCCCTTGGCTGGTCAGGAGGCACTGGGGACTGGGCCAGAATCTGCAAACCGTTCAAGCACTGGCCTCATTATCTGCTTCAAGGGACTGTTCCCAGCGTGGACTTGTTGATGGGAGCCCTGTTCTAGCTAGTCTCCTGCTTCCTGAGGGATATCCTTCAGCAGTCCCCACTCCCACTCTTTCCCCTATTGCTGAGGGCCAAATCATCTATCTTCTACTTGGTGCAAAGATGTCATAGTAGTTCACGGACTCCTACCCCTAAGTCTGTCCTCTCCGTGTGACAGACATTCTGGTCTGAGGAGCAGGTTCAGACACTGCTTTGGATCACATTGACTTTACTAGATCGTTGTCTTTCTTTTTTTTTTTTTTTTTTTTTTTGAACCCCAGTTAGCCAGAAACTGAGAAAGAGACCTCCTGCCTCTTTCTTCTGATGTTTACTTTTACATTTTTTTTTTAAAAAGCATCTTCTGTGGTTTCAGAGCTGACTTTTGATTTTATAATCATCAGTACCGACTAGGTTGCATTGAGACAATACATAGTACAAAATGGCAGAAGTATATTTAGGATCATTTCAGAAATGGTTGGAAATTCTTTCCAACTCCATTGACCAGGTTTTTGTTTGTTTGTTTGTTTATAAAACTCCCTTCAGAAGCTGGAATGGCTCTCACAGAGGACCTGGGTTCTATCCCCAGAACTCACATAGCAACTTACAACCTTTTGTGACCATAGTCCCAGTGGATCTGGGGATGAGAGACATGCAGGAAAACACTCACACACACAAAATTATTTTTATAAACCCCTTGAATCAACAACTCAAACAGCAATATTTAAAAATCACAAACATTTTACCAATTCCACCCAAAGGCAGAGTGGTGCTAAAAATTTTATGTTGAGAAGCAACAGTAGAAAAATGTCTATGTTTCTGGTCATTAAATGGACCCGTTTCTGTAATAACAGAAAACTTTGTAGCTTAAGATGCCCCAGTTCATAACACACAATAGTCTCGAACCCAAGCCAAGGGTCTCCAGACAGCATTCTTTGGCTCTTCATCACAGGACTGCATGTAGAATACAAAACAGCAAGTATCAGGCTGCAGAAGCCACACAGTGCAGCAAGGCCAGCTGCAGCCACCAACACCTGGATTCATGTGCATTCGCTTTCAGCTACATTTTGAATGACAGGCGCTCAGAGCCCTTTGCTGCTGCCCCTGCATTCAGTCCTAACTCCGTGAGCCACAGCTGAAGCGGCTTCACTCTTAGAGAACCAAGTCATGGAGATAGCCTTCGGAAGACCCGGCCAATAGACGGTCACCTTCAGCTGGGGCTCATGGGTGGGGCAGCCTGGGCTGCCTGGCTTTTCCTAGTCCCACTGGAAATAGCAATGGCTTTGGGAGGACAGCACATCTCAAAGGTGAATCTGTGTCCTGTCATACTACAGGGCACCTGAGCAGAGAACAGGGGCTCCAGCCACCAGAGCGTCTGGAGCCTGCCCGGTGGCGGCGTGTGGGGCTGGGAAGGAAGCAAGTGAATTGGAGAGGTGGAGATGCTCTTACCCTCACAGTTTTCCAGCTACGAGCGGGCTGTGTAATCAGCCGAGGGACACACCGAGTCCTAGTTATTCACCCTACAAGGTGGAGAGAATGCTAATTCTGGGGAGTGAGGGGCCACCGAGACACACACGGTCTAACCTAAGAAAAGGATAGGGGACAGGGACAGGTAGGGGGACTCTTAGTAGATGTCTCTTCGTCCAATAAATCCTCTCTGGGCACTAGTCATAGACCGCCCTGGCAGGTGCTGGAAAAGGCCAGTTAGAAAGGCAGGTGAGTGCCCTTGAGCAAAAACCAGTCCTACTGTAAATAAAAATACTGAGGTGCTTGCCAGAGTAGTGACTTCTTACAGACAGATAGCCCTGGCTTAGGAAACTCCTCCCAAAAGAAAGGGCAGTTGCCCCCCTCCCCCGAGCTAAAGATCAAGTCATATTCCCTGAGTTAGAGAGAGCAGGAAGAACACTCTAGACAGAGAGAGCCACCTGTGCAAAGTCCACATAGGTGGAAGGGAAGAGAGAGGAAGGGGTGGAGGATGGTCACACGGCTGGCTGGGACAGAACCTCAGGGAAAGGGATGTAGAGAGTGGCTCTTCCACTAAGAACAATAAGGTTTCTAGCAAGAATTTTAAACACGACCTGATTGTAATTTATGAAAGATTAATTTGGCAAATAACAGGGGCCAAATAGAATAACCAGGAAGCCAGACAAGGTTTGTGAAATAATTGTCAAACATTGTATGATGCAGCTTGAGCTCCTGCATTCAAAGAGCAAAACTGGAAGGCTCACAGCTACTGGGGGCTTCTGCCTGGAGCCTGAGGCTCCGGGAATAGGGAAGGGGTGGGGTGGGAGCTAGGAAGCAAAGCACAGCCGTCTTGGTGTGCTGAAGAGGTGTACATGGAAACTTGGGGAGACCAAGGAAGCTAGAACTTGTGGGATAGACTTAAACCGAGTGGGGATACTGTAGAGATTTCTGTGGTCTTGAATATTAGCACTAAGATGCAGCGTGTGAAAAGAATTTCAGGTAGCCATGGCAACAGTGGCTGAGAAGCTAATTGGCTCCCTGGACTAACACAGAGAGAGGAGGCAGTTAAGGTCATATTAGCTGTGATGAGGCACCCTCGCAGATCCATCACCGAGATGTTCGCTAGGAGCTTAGGAAAGCCACCATCCCCCAACCATGGTGTCCACCACTCATTGGCCATCTATAGACAGGTTAAAAGTTGGCCCATATTCCAGCTTCAAAGATTTAGGAGCCTCTCCAGGGCAGCACAGAACCCCAAACCTTGGCTACCAGCCCCTATCATTTTAGTAAATCCCTTTGTGAAAAAAGTTGGACCCTGTGACCTACAATCTGGAGAACAGTAGTCACAGAGACAACCCTGGAGGAAACGAAGACGATGGACTTATCAAAGGCCCTAAAATGACAGTTAGAAGGCAGACACGGTGGCACATGCTCATAGTCCCAGCATTTGGGAGCTTAGAGTAGGAAGATATAGCCTGGGCTACGTAGCAAGTTCTAGGCTAGGCTTGGTTAAGTAGTGAAACCTTATGTCAAAAATCCCACCAACAAAACATAAAAAGAAAAAACAAAAGCTAGCTACTAGCTGATATAGATATGAATAATTTGCATTGGTATGGATTTGGCTTTATTGATATAAATTTAAGGTCAATTTTGTTATGTGTATATGTATTTCTGATCTTGATTAAGGTATTGTGATTGTGTAGCTCATTTAAAAATGTAATGTATAATTAAGAAATATAGGTTAATAGATAATTACCTATAATAGTCAACTTTGTAGTCATGCTATGACTTTATAGATATATAGAGATATATTTCAGTTAGATAGGCATTATTCATATCTTTCAAAGACTATAGAATATGGCATTTAAAATGTTTTAATAACTTAGGACTTTTCATGACAATGAGACATGTCTGCTCCTGACAGCACCAATCTACTTCAAGAGGAAGATAGGCATTGAAGAGACTCCTTATGGAGTTGGTTAGCCATTTGGGTAAGAAACTGCTCTTGCCTGGACTGAGGCATAAACTGGATATGAAGTACCCACAGAGAGGTGACTGCTAAACTTGCCTAAAGGTGAGATGATCCTTCGGGGTGCCTGCTTCATAAAAGAGTCTGTGAGACATTCTGCAGGACACAGAAAAAAGTGACTGAACTGTCTTTAAAATTTCCTGTTTCATGGAAATGTCTGCTGGACACTGTGGGCCTGAAGGCTGAAGATGGATGCCCCAACGGTACAGAAAAACTTTGGGTAACTGTCCAGGCAGCGAGATGTCTTTGTCATTTCTAGAGTTTTGGACTTATAATTTACTTAGGTAATATTATATCCTTCTGGAGACTTTGATGGAGTTGAAGAATGGATAATTATAGTTTTCCTTAGTTATGATAAAAGATAAAATAGGTATAAATGTTATAACTGTAGTTCTTATTTGATACCTGTTTTGTTATAGCTAATTTTACTATGTTAAAGTGAAAGCCTTTCTGGTTTTGTTTAAACAGGAAAGGGAAAATGGTGTAGGAGGTCCTTCTGTATTTGTGTTGCTTTCATTGGTTGAATAAAGAAACTGCCTTGGCCTTATGATAGAGAAGAGCTTAGGTAGGTGTGGAAAAGAGAACTGAATTCTGGGAGGAAGAAGGCAATGTGGCAGATGCCATGATTCTCCTGCCCAAGATGCTGGTTAGACTCATTCCAGTAAGCCACAGTCAAGTGGTGATACACATTAATGAAAATGGGATAAATCAAGATGTGAGAGTTGGCCAAGAAGAGGCTAGAGATAATGGGCCAGGCAGTAATTTAATTAATACAATTTCTGTGTGGTTATTTCAGGGAGGTTAAGCTAGCCAGGTGGCAGGATGCAGCCTGCCACTCCTCCTCCTATAACTAGATATACACCCAGGAATATTAAGAGAGCCACAGTGAGCAGGGAGCACTGTGAGTGACTTTGTCCTCTGACACAGTCCCCCTGTTCCCTGCTCTTCTGGTCAGCCCAGCTGGAAGGCAGGGCATCTTAAAGACTCTCAAGGGGAAGAGGGTCTGTTGTTGTCTGTGGGTTCCCCTCCTGGACTTAGAATGTCTATTCTTCCAATGCAGGTTCCCCCTGATGGACAGTGGTTCATACCCAGGTTGGAGGTTTTAAGATGTCCCTTCTGGTCTTCGGTTGCCTTAGATCGTGTGGTATGACCTGTCTCTAGTAGAGGCCGCCAGTGTAGCGTTTCTTTCCCCGCTTTGATGTGAGCTCGCTCCTTTCCTTCTCTGTTCCCAGTTTTGAGCCTGGGGCATGGCACATCCTATGAACAAAGGCCCAACCATCACCAAAGAGCATGGGCAAACTGTATATGGCCGAGCCTTCTTCACCCCTATCCAGCTCCCTCTAAGGTTGATCTGAGCCTGCACTGGCATGCCAGGTACCAAGGGCACAGACAAGAAGGGTGAGGAAGAACCATCTTGGGAGACCCAGTGACACTGATGAAGGAATGAAGTAGGTGACAGGAGGGCACGTGACACCTAGGGTTACACATGATTTGTAGTGAGCTGCAGTGCAGGACTTAGGCCTGGGTGCCAGTCGCCCCACATGAAGTGATAGGGCAACAGGCAAGGCAGGTCAGAGGGCTCTAGGCCAGGACCCTGACCCTGGGAGGCTCATCCACCTTGGTCTGTTCAGTCAGCCCTACATGGTGGCCTCTTTCTCAGGCTCTGGGTTGGAGCTCACCTGTCCTCCCTGCCTCCATGCTAGCCGCCCACCAGCCCCTCTCTAGGCAGGGCCACTTCTCATTTGTGCAGAAGATCCTGTGAGTCCCTGTACTGTGAGTGTGTGCACATTTTAAACAGTCACAGGAGGGGTTGGAGAGCGACTCAGCAGTCAGGGGACCTCCTTGCTCAGGCTCACACTGGTTGGGCAGCTCCCAACCACCTGTAACCCCAGCTCTAGGGGGATCTGAGGCCCTTTTCTGACCTTGCTGGGCAATCATATAGATGTGCACATTTACCCATCCCACATATAAATATAAATACTGTTTTTTTTTGTTTTTTGTTTTAAAAAGGCCATGTGATTCTGTATGTGAGCTGTGCTTCCTCTGCCCCACCAAGATGAGCAGGGTCCATGTGCTAACTACTGTGTGTTTGGCGTTCAGCCCTGGCCAAGCTTAAAGAAATGGGACAAACTGAAAGGTCAAAGGGGAGACAGACACACAGAGAGACAGAGAACTTTGTGGAGGCCTTGTACCTGGAGTGCAAACACAGGGAAAGGGTGGGGTTCTGGACACGGAGGTGGCATGGTGGCCAAATGTGTCAGGTCGGTCAAAACCATCTGGCTCTGGGGCCAAGTTAAGAACCTGGGCCCTTCTCCAAGAGCACCTCTGAAGGGCACTGCGTACCTCCCTTCCTCCATTCCAGCAACCTAATATTGGCAATTTCAAAAGAGCAGACACAGTTGTTGGCAGAATAGAATTATAACCCAGCTTCTTGGTTCAAGTCCCCAGCACCATCTTCTTGTTTATAGACTTCTGCCTGTTAGGGACCATCGGGGAGCTCATGATTTCTTCCAAACTCACCCCAGGACCCCAGGGGTATCCTGACCCACAGGATACGAACAGGGGTCCCTGATAAACCTAGTGGAGAGGAATGAAAGGAGACAAGAGACACGAGAAACGACAGCAAGACAGGATTTCTGATCAAGCCGTTTATTATTTCCTCAGAAGCTGTAATATAGCAAACAGGCAAAGGAGGGAGGGAAAGGTGTCAGGGGAAAGGGAAGGGAGTCAGGAAGCTCAGGTCTGCTGGAACTCAGGTCCAGAGACATTCCTAACTGATAAGTAAATACTGAGGGTCTGTAATTGTTGACTAACCAAGGAAAATGCTAATGAGTTCCGGAGCCTGATTCCTGCAGGTCTCTGCTAGGAGATAAGATACCAGGTTGATTTCCTAGACCCTGCAGAGGGAATAGAGGTAAATATTTTTCTTAACTTATGAGCTTAAGATGGCTGTAACCAAAATGCAGATCTCAAAATACAGGCCTTTGCTTCTGGCACAGGGGAGTCCCACTTCCCTGCAGTTCTTCTCTCACCTGTCCACTTCCTTGCCACTGAGACCTTGGGGTCCGGTCTTCTCCTCGGAGGAGTTTGAAGCACTGGCTGGTCTTGGTACTTGGGGATGCCCTGGAGTGTGTCTCGGGAGGCATTTGCATGCAGTTTGAACAGAAATTTTCTCCCCTTAATACTGAAAAGCACACTGGGCTTCCCTACCTGATCCGAGGAGAGATGGTAATTAAGTCGCTTGTGGCTGCCTAATTTTATTTATTTGTTTATTTATTGCTGCAATGGAGCCTAGGGCCTTGGGCATGCTAGGAAACTGCTCTATGGAGCTCCGTTCATGTTTTAATTTTGTTTCAGCATTTCATGAGCTGACCTGAACTCACTCTGTAAGCCAGGCAGACTTTGAACTTGGGATCCGCCCCCCACTCTCCTGAGAAGCTGAACCGATCAGTGTTAGCTCCTTGATACTGATGATTGCTGTCCCCCTACCCCCTGCACCTCCATCCTCCCTTCTCTGATTCAGGAATACTGGCTAGGAAGAAAGTAGTTGATAGCTATTGAGGACCCACTTGACTCTGGGGACTCTCTGGGTCAT
This sequence comes from Alexandromys fortis, assembly GCF_014885135.2. Taxonomy (NCBI): domain Eukaryota; kingdom Metazoa; phylum Chordata; class Mammalia; order Rodentia; family Cricetidae; genus Alexandromys; species Alexandromys fortis. The sequence goes on from NW_026067960.1 coordinate 4,852,250, forward strand.
GGTTACAGTCACCCTGGGTCATGTTTACAGTAATAGTGTCAAACCCTCCACCCTGGAAGCTTGATGCCCAGCTTTTGACCTGTCATTCCGGAGAGACCTTCCTCCATTGTCTGTCATTGCTAGAGTTTTCCTAAAAGTCAGAGCAAGCCTGGGTAGGAAGATGAAGATGGAGGAGACGTGGCTGCAGGTAGTGTTTATTGCCACAAAGAAGGCAGGCTGCTGGGTGCAGAGTCCCCCTTGGTCTCTTGAAAAGGGAGGAGACTACATAAAGATAGCACCCGCTGAGCTACCCCTACCCATGCCATTCTTTCAAAGAAAAACCTTTCTGCAAGACTAATGAAGAGTTGGAGCTCATGATGTGTGTCATAGTCCTTGTTCTGGCTTCTTCCTCTACCCACACACAGTGGTCCTGGACACTGCACAAAAGGACAATCCAATGAGACCCACTTAGCGGCACAAAAGCTATCAGCCCAGCCTCAAGGGTCCCTTGCTTAAGAGCTGTGAGCTCATCTCACTGTCTGTCTTTCTCTGATCTCTTTTGTGGACAGAAGGAATGAGCAGAGAGCTAGGTGTGGTGTTTCTGGGCATCTGTACTTACTTTCTGCTGGTACTGAAGTTCAGGTCTTATGTGTATTGGGCAAACACTCTACCACTGAGCTATGATCCCAGCGTTATTGGTAGAGTTATAATAGTGATTGTCAGAAATGGTTTTCCTTTCATACTGCTCCCTCCTGCACCTGTTTAAAAAACTGTAGCCCCAAGCAGGCTTTTCAAGGGCAGCCTGGACTTTTTGGTTGAACCCCTTGTATGCATACATATGTGCATATGAGTATGTGGTATGATGTGTGCATGCCCGTTCACGTGTGTACCGCTATGCATTGGTGTGCTTGTGTATTTTTAGGGCATAGGTAGATGTTGATGGCACCTCTCACTGAGTATGGAGCTCACCAATTTCTAGGCTGGCTGGTCAGAGAGCTGTAGGCTCTCCCAGCATTGAGATTGACAGATTAGCTGCACCCAGCTTTCTATGCGGGCTCTTAGTCCTCATGCATTACTGACAGGGCCAACTCCCCAGCTCCCCAGCACCCAGGTCCCCAGCTCCCAGCTCCCCAGTTCCCCAGTTCCCCCCAGCTCCCCAGTTCCCCAGCTCCCCAGGTCCCCAGTTCCCCAGCTCCCCAGGTCCCCAGTTCCCCAGCTCCCCAGCTCCCCAGCTCCCCAGCTCCCAGCTGAGGCCCTCTAATAAGACTAAAAGGGAAATTGTGGGGGCTTGAGTACCCTAGCTTCAGCATGAATTACCATGTGGGTGCTTTGCCATGACATGTTCCAGTTAGAATTAGTGTGGCTCTTGCCTGTGGTCCATATAGATGGGGCTCCCCACTCCAGGATCATCAGGAAGCTTTGCATGTTCTGGGATGTTAAGATGGAGAAGTGTCACCTCTTCAATCCCAGGCAGCTCCAGGAACTTGCCTTAGGGTCAGAAACAGGCAGAGGAGCAGCTTGGAGTTGAACCTTCCCCTTCCTTTGATCTTTTATTCCGATCTGGATATCTAGGGACCCTAGTACGCTCCTCAGGGGCTGGCCGCAGACCCAGGCGAAGCTCCTCCCCTATCCTGGGGGAGAAGAACAAAAGCCTGTCTGAGCTAAATGGGATTTTGTAAAGGTGCCATTCCGTGGAGAATGGAATCCCAGGGTGGGATCAGCCTTGCAGTCGTTATGAAAACCTGGATCTCTCTGCTGGGAATGGGTGGGTGGTGGGGAAACCAATCAACGCAAGGTCAGCTGCCCTCCTCCACTGTAATGCTGGCCGCTGACCTGCTCTGGCTGGCTGTTGATTAACTTCATGAGGGTCTCCCTCTGGTGTGTGAGGGCAGCCCCTGACCCGGATAAAGTCTCTACTAACCGTGTGACCTTTACAGAGTGGCAGGGCTGTGTCCCCTCTGGGTCTCTGAATAATAAATCATCAAGGGCTGATGAGAGACCAGGCCACATGAAGAGTCAGACAGAGGACAAAGAGGGGGCAGTAAATCTAACTTCTAGGGTCAGTTTTGTTTTAAAAAAAATTGTTTGTCTATAGTAATTTTTATGCAATGTGATTATGATCCAAGGGCACAGATACCAATATCTGGAATTCTACTATCTAAATTCCTGTCTGCCCTGTTTAGAAGCAGTGTTAAGCAGCCCTCTTCTTTACCACCCAGGGGCAGACAGCAAGGCTGTCTGCGAGGGGTAGGGAGGAAGGGTGAAAGGGCACCAGCCTGCCTCCTAGATCCTCATTGGCTGACACCCCAAGGAGAGGGCCATCCATCAAGTCCCTGCTCTCCAGCCGTGACAGCCCAAAGATTCCCAAGCCCACAGAGGCCTGGGAAAACTACTCCCCAGCACACCCTGGGTGTGAGAAGCTCTGCTGAAGAAGCCGGATGTGATGGACACCTGTGCTTACGTCCCGCATTCAGTGCCAGCTCACAGCAGGACTTCCAGACCATGAGTGCGACATTGTTGTAATTTTTGTTGTTTTTGTTCTGAAGGTTGGTCTTCGGGTCAGAATGGCAGTGCATGCAGGGACTGTTAAAGATAGAAAGGTACCAGGGTCTCTGCTCTCCATAGCTCTCTGTATGCTTCTTGCTGTAGGTTTAGGAGCTCTGTCTTATTTTAAAAATTTAAAACCATTTTCAGAACCTCAAGGCAGCAGTAGAAAATGCACTTCCTCCTCGGTTTCTTTTCTCTGTCTTTCCCTTCCTCCTCTGACATTTGTTCCCGGGGCTGCAATGGTCCTCTCTCTCCACTGCTGAGCCACGACCCTGGCCTGTTTGCTTTTGATGTGGAGACAGTCACCTAGGCTAGCCGTAAACACACTCCATAGTCCAGGCAGGCCTTGAAATTGGAGTCATTCCAGGGCCTCCTGAGCAGAGAGATGACCTGCACCACCAAGCCCAGCCCCCACCCTCCTAGACCCTTACATCTGGGAAATCCCAAGTCTGTTCATGTCCCTGAGTTGATAAACAAAGAAAAATTTAACTTAACAAAAGTGGCATGGGTAGAAAGTACCCTACAACTGCAGCCCTCCTCTCAGGTGCTGGGAAAAACAACCCAGACACTTCTTCCCAGCGTCTTAGAGAGTAACATCCTTCCCTGGAGGAAGAGAAACTGCCTCCAAGTCCTTTTGGGTTAGATTAATCCCCAGTTGCTAATTTTTTACTTTTGATAGTTTTCTTCTTAGCGCCTAACCGTCCACTTTCTGTTCTGAAGGCCAGCAGAGGGGCTCTAAGGTGTTTTCGCAAACACTCAAATCAAACAAAAGCCTGAGTTTCAGGGCTCACCTTTCCACTGTGAGGTGAGGCTGGCGTGGGGATTAAAGGACAGACAGCTTCAGGTGTCCAGGATTGCACAGCCGCTGCCTTCAGACCAAGGCCCACAGAGTTTTAATGGCCGGATGCTTATCTAGCCAGAATTCAATGAGATGAGCATTTTACAAGCCACTGGTCAAGATAGAAAAGTAGTTTAAGCCCCGAAAAAAAATTCCTGAGGGCAGGCATCGAACAGTTTGTAAATCCATAGGATTTTCTGCCTTGGGGCGTGCAAATCCTTTGCTTCAGATAATGTAAATTGGGCAGAAGTCATAAATAGGGAAATAAACACCGTAGTGTTGCAGCTTCCCGCACAGGGAAATCAGTTTGCCACTGTGGGCTGTCACAAGAAACTCTGTGACAAGGGCCTGAAGGTCCAGCTATTTTTTGGGGTCAGCCGTTTTGTTCTTTCTGGTTTAATAACCTTTTCCTCACTTGGCATCTTTATTGCCAGAAGGCCACAGCCACCCTCATTCCCAGAGAACTCATTTTGGGGGGGGGGTGCCTGAATTTGGACAAGGGCTGCTTCATTTTCTCTTCTCTGGCTGGGGCTGGAATGTCGGTGCTCTCTGATTGTTTTATTTATTTTAGACATTTTCCTTGGACTGTCTACCTGTGGCCGCTGCCCTGGTTTGGCAGCCTCTTGATTTACAGTGGCTATAAACATTCCAAAGTACACACGTCAGTTAAATAATACCATAACATTATACAGTTACAGTTGTGTTATGAATGTGCAGACGCTGCAGAATAAAGAAGAAGGGGCATTTTCTGTGCTTCCTCCCCAGCGCACATTCCTTCCTGCTACCTAACTAGCCTGGGTTGACTTTGGAAGCCCCTGGCTCAGTGGAAAGAGGGCAGACTTCTAAGGTTCACTCCTGGAGGGGCCTCGCCACCTCCCAGCCTCACCATTCGGAAAATGTTCCCGTTTTCTTCAGTACCGGTGCCCAGATGCGCATCTTTCCAAAGCATGTTTGAGGGCCCATGAGACTGCTCAGTGGGTAATGATTCTTGCTGAACTGCACAGACCTGGAGACCTGAGTATGGCCCCTGGAACCCGCATAAATGTGACAAGTGAGAACCTGACTTCACAGAACTGGTCCCTGACCCCAAGCAGCACGCCATGGCACACACCCACATGAACACACATGTGCACACACAGAGACATAAGATACACATGCATACACACATACATATGTATAGTCACACACAAATATACATGAACACTACACAATACATGTACATACAAATACATATATGGTGTGGGAGGTCCTTCTGTCTGTGCATTGCTTTTATTGGTTAATGAATAAAGAACTTGCTAGGCCTATAGCATGGGAGGAGAAGGGCGGAGTCAGAGAGAAGCAAAGAAGCCGCAGGAGACAGACACTGGGAACTTTAGCTGGTAAACCACTGTCATGTGGCAATACACAGATTAAAAGAAATGGGTTAAATTAAGATGAGTTAGCCAATAAGAAGCTAGAGCTAATGGGCCAAGCAGTGTTTTAATTAATACAGTTTATGTGTGGTTATTTCGGTTCTGGGTGGCCAGGATGAACAAGCGATCCCTTCCTCCAACACATATATACATACACACATACAGATATGCACACACACAGACACAAAATGCATATATACATACACACATATGCACATACATATACACAAACACACATATATACATGCACACATATAAATACATACACACACATATATACACACACATGCATATACACATACACACACATACATACATCCCCCCCACAGTGATACTCATGACCATGTTTTAAAATGACGTGTGGATCTGAGCCTGGTGGTTTCTCAGGAGGCAGAGGTGGTGGTGGTGGGGGTGTCTCAGGATCGTTATGAGACCATGAGTGGTGGTTTATTCCTGTCATCCTGGCACTAAGGAGTGAGAGAAGCAGGAGGATTGGAAATTCGAAGTCATTCTTGGTTACATGGTGAATTTGAAGCCATCCTGGGATACATAAGACTTGGGGGGGGGGCGGAGAAATAAAAAGTAAAAGAAGGCTTGGGAATGCAGCTCAGTGGGCAGAGCACTTGGGTTGTGTGAGCCAGGCCCTTGGTTCAGTCTTCTGTGAGCATTGTGAGTAGCAGCAACAGCGACCACGCTGACTGACAGATGGAGAGACATTGCTCCCCACAGACGTTCGCACGCTCTCCCATTGAAATTCACATTTGTTTGCATCAGAGTTGCCCAGGAGATGGAAAGTTCCAAGATGGCAGCAAGAAGTACCCAGAGCAATGACCTCCGTCCCTCCACCCATTGCTTTCTCACCGACACAGACAGACAGACAGGTGTGTTTTCCCTAAAAGCTACTAAGGAGGAAAGGAGGAAAACCTGTCTGTGGACCTAGCCATCTGGAGAGAGATCATCAGAAAACCCACTGTAGCTTTCTAGAGATGACGGTCATGAGGAGAGTTCTAGAAGGCTCCTTCACAGAAAACACAAAATAAACAAAACCTGTGAGATGGTGAAAGAAAGACTTTACACAAAACTGGCCAGAGTGGAAAAGACCCCACTACAGAGCACACTTCAGGCATAGCAGGGAAGGCGTCCACAAATGCCAAGCTGGCTGCAGGCCTGGCTTGCAGGGCCTTTGATTTGGGAGCTATCCCCCTTGCAGGTCTGGCTCACCCAGCCAGCCTGGCCCAGCAAAGGAGGACAGTCCTGTGTGGTTGATGCTTGACTCTGGGAGTGGCTGCAGTGCTGTGGAACCAGCGTTGCTTAATTGATTGGCAGGGCTCAATCAGACTTTAGGTTTGGTAGACAAGAGGCCTCGATTTTCTTTGATGGTGTTCATCCTTTAGGGTAAAGTTCTCATGAGGGACTCTTGAGACTTTCTCACTCATGATCTCTCTGCACCACAACTCTGAAATGGTCAAATTTGGTGGATTTCCAAAGCCCGGTGTCGTTCAATATCTCAGCAATCCCAGAACATAGAGAGGTGCCGGCAGAGGAACCAGGACCAGCCTGGGCTACGACAGTGGGAAGCAGGAAGGACAGAAAAATCCCAACAACAAGCCAGCCGCTCATGTTACAGTGTAAGGTCAGAAACCCAACAACTTCGGGTCTGTCTTATGCAGATCCCAGCTAGAAATCTTTTGCGTTTTAGTTGAACCACACAGAAGCCAGGAAACTAGACAGGGGCCTTTTAGGGAGAGGGCATCTGAATTGAGGTAGGGTAAGAGTAAATTAGGCGTAAAATGAAAGCAGAGAGGTAGGTAATGGAGAAACAGAAAGGCTTAAGCACGGAGGGCGGGGGAGTATGGAGGAGATGGTGGTGAACGGGAGGGAGAACCCAACGAGAGTGGGCGTGAGAAGCCATTGGGGGTCTAATGACTCACAGACCAGCTTCAGACCGGAACAGTTGGAGGATAGTAGGATGGGTGTGAAATGGAAGAAGGGAGAATAGCAAGAGTTAAAGGGTGAAATGGGGATGGGGTGGGAGGGAGAGGAAGATGGCTGACAGTAGTGGGTGCCTTAGCCAAAACTAGAATGGTAGAAAAAGCCTCATGGAAGCTCACTGTTTGCTAAGATAACTTAAAAGTACAACTTAAAAAAAGAAAAGAAAAGGAGTTCAAATGGAATTACTCAGCCGGGGTGGACAATGTCATTTACAGAAGATGGGTTATTAAATGAAACCCAGAGTACAAGGCATGGGAGAGGCACCTCGTGCGTTATTGGTCATGAGGTCACAGAGGTTGCCAGAACAAGACAGGCTATTGCCATTAGCTTTTGTTATCCACATAATTACAGGATAAAATCCTGAAGACACCACGCACTTTGGCTGTGAGACACAGAGAAATTATAGGGCTGGAGAAATGGCTCAGAGGCTAAAAGTACTGGACGTTTCTTCCTAGGACCTGGGTGAAATTTCCAGTACCTACATGGCAGGTCGCAACTTCTCCAATCCCAGGGGACCCAGCATCTGCCAACACTCTAGAGGAAGTGGGACCTGGGAGAACAGAGCCTCTGAATGAGGCAGACCATAGTCTTATGCAATAGCCAACTTTATTCAGAGCATCAGACAATTTATACTCCTTGGGAGTGTCACGTGAGTAGCGTTTACATGAGCTTCTGGCTGTAAACTTTCTGACTAACAAGGGGCAATAGGTGAGCCCAAGCAAACCCACTCCCTTCTATTATACCTGAGAGGGGCAAGAAAACTCTTTCTGAGCTCAATCCTGTTTGGAAGAAGCAGGGGTCACGAAACTCTTATTTTCTTGGATTGTTCTCACAAGCACTCAGAATTCTCCTCACATAGCTTCGCTCTTGGACCATGTTCCAACAAACTCCCTCTCCTGGCCTCTGAAGGCACCAGGCACAGCCTCCTCCAGAAGGCTAACTTCCTACGTGGTACACAGACACAGATGTAATAAAACACCGACACATAAAAATTAAATTAAAAAATTAAATTAAATTAAACTTAATTAAGACATGTAGAAAACAATCTGGTACTAATGAAGAAGCTTCTTAGCTTTCACAGTTCCAGAAGGCGCCACACAGGGTGCTGAGGGAAGACGAGGGATGGACAGCTTTACCCACCGCTGGACCTGTGGATTCCAATATGCCCCTGCCGTGCAAGATGAGGTCTCCAGTGCAGGAACAGTAGCATGACCACTATGGAGTCATTGACCAGTTTCAGATCGGAATTAAGGTCTGTTCCACAGGAGGAAATTTCAGGCCTGGCATTGTAACCACAGTCAAAAGTCCATGGCGGGGAGGACAGCGGCCTCGGGTAGAACCTGCCATTGTTACCTTGATAAAGGATATGTTGTCAAATGACCCCCTAAATATTTATGATTATACTAGTACCCTTGGGCTGAAACCTTGGTCAGAAAACCTTTTTTCTTTTTCTTTCTTTCTTTCTTTCTTTCTTTCTTTCTTTCTTTTTTTTTTTTTTTTTTTTTTTTTTTTTTTTTTTTTTNTTTTTTTTTTTTTTTTTTTTTTTTTTTTTTTTGCAGTTGGCAGCAGCAATGGAGAGGATACTGTTGAAGTACTGTGAGCAGGGGTGTTGGTTCTCAACCCACACAGGGACATCTTCATGAAGCCAGCACCACCAAAGCTTGAGAAACACAGAGGAAAGGAAGATAAAAAGACAGTAAAAGCCAGAACAAAGAGGGGAGTCCTGTGAAGTGCTGACTTCTAAACTTGATCTGGCTGTGGCCATCACAGATTCAATATAGCTGTGGTTACCTAAACATGACCAGCACAAGACACAGCTAGCCTCAGCCTCCACATGTGGGGAATACAGTCTTCAGGCCCCAACACATACTAAGGAGACACGGGCAGGAGAAGATTGCAGGGCCAGGGAGGAATCTTTGGGAGCAACGTGTTCTCTGGTAGGTTTCCTATCCTTCTGTTTAGCCTCAGGGGAAACACATGAGGACAACATTAAGTAGATTCAATGTGTCACGAAACAACACAACAAAAACAAAATTCTCACTAATACCACCTCCAGCAGCAACAAAGACAAAAATAGCTAATTACAAAAGCCAAAACAAAATAAAAGTCCTCTTCCTTTCTCTCTTTGAATAGCTCTTGACTCTTACGTGTTTTTAAAAATAAAGTTTTATTGAGACAACTGGTTTGCTTATGTCTGAGTCTTATGCATGGCGATTTCAGGCTCCAGCAATGGACCTAATGTATTCTATAGACAAGCCGCTTGGTGATTATGTGAAAGCAATAAGCACTTGAGATAAATCATGCTTTAAATTTCTTTCTGGTCCTTTTCCGAATTAGCAATATGAGGTGAGTTTTCTCTCGTAGTGGTGGATGTTGAAAATGGAGTGACCTGCAACTCCCTCTGTCCATGTGATACCCAAACAACCTACACATGCCATGACCCCAGGGTTCGGGAGATCCGGCTTTGTATTTTTCCATCTAATTGTAGTTACAAAAATGTCCATCTTTGTCCCCTGCTTCTACTTTAGCTTCATTCTCCCTGCCCTGATGTTCCATTTAACATTGTGTGATGTGTCCTGGGCCTGGGCTTCCACATTTTGAGGGTTTTAAGCAACCCTACCCAGCACCACAGGTCCCAGTGGCATTATCAGTCATGCCGTGAGGTGTCCACGAGCTCTGATCTCTTCTGAACCCAGGTGGAGCCTCTGGAGCTGCTTGGGGCTGCTCTTCGGCTCCTGTCTGGACCTGCCTCAGGACAGCGGGCAGCTAATTCAAGAAACAACGCTTTTGCTCCTCAGCAAGGTGCTAGTGGACTGAGGGCTCAGGCCAGGCCGTCAACAATGTGTGCAGGCTCATGTTCCCTACTGCCCAGCCCAGTGGAGCTGGTTTGACCCACCGCTCAAACGGTTCATGGAATCTTTGAATAATCACCATCTTCCCTTCTCCTGTGCTGATTCCTTCCCACACTGAAGTAACCAGCAGTGTCCTAACTGGTATCTGCAATGTCCATCCGTTCCACTTCTAATCTGACATTTACTGCACTGTTCATCTGAGCTACCACCCAATCGCTCATCCATGTTCCACCTCTTTCCCTTCGCCCATCTGTCTATTCACATATCCATCCCCCGTCTTTTCTTCCATTCGTCCATCATTCCTTTATCCTTCCCTCTGCACACCTACACTTCTTGCATCCCCTCCACTTATTTTTGTATTCTGCTCGCCATGCATCTACCCACCCATCCATCCAACCATCCATCCATCCATCCACCTGTCCATCCATCCATCCACCTGTCCATCTCCTCACTCAACAAAAGTTTACTGGCTTCCAGGTCCCATGCACCATTTTTAGCATATAAAAAGTGGAGGAGACCACCTCTAAGCAAGCAGTAATTCTGAACTATCTCAGTGAGGGAAAGAGATAGGCTCTCTTAAAGACAATAATGTCGAGTCCACCCAGAGAAGGTTTAGTTCAGCAATGTGTCTCATGGGGGAGGTGATGTGTGGTTAGAGAGATTGTCTACACAATTTTTTTTGCTGAACTGGGGGGGGCCGAGAGTCAGGGGTCTACTATTAAATGTTTCATGCCTTCCTGTTGGATTATCTTTGGACCTCCAGTCCCCAAATAACAACATGGAGGCTTCTTATTAATTATAACAGCTTGAAGTCTAGCTTAGGCTTGTTCCCAACTAGCACTTACTACTCAAATTAACCTGTTTCTCTCCATCTACGTTCAGCCACGTGGCTTCCCCCTTTCCTTAGTACAGTACCTCCGACTTGCTCCCAGTCTGCTGGCGAAATTGCATGCCTAGATTTTGCTTCCCAGTTTCTCTCTCTCTCTCTCTGCTCAGAAGTCCTGCCTATCCTCTCCTGCCTAGCTATTAGCTATTTTGCTCTTTATTAAACCAATCAGAAGGTGCCTTGGCATAGACAAATCTCAGAGTACAAAAAGATTATCCCAGAACAATTAAAATTAAGTTGCTGTGAAACAAAGCAGTACTGGCCGTAGTAAACTGAGGTGCCTTGTCTATAGAACATGCTAGGTCAACTGCTGGAGCCTGAAATCGCTATGCATATGACTCAGACATAAGCAAACCAGTTGTCTGTCCCAATAAAACTTTATTGATAAAGACACATAAAAGCCAAGAGTCACTCAAAGGGAGAAAGGAAGGTATTTTTGTTTTGTTTTGGCTTTTGTAATTAGCTATTTTTGGTTACTTCCTATAAGTTGAAACTCGAAAGATTAGCAGAGGGGGTTAGGATGTGGGGAGAGAGAAGAAAGAAGGGGATGAGAAGATTGTGGGTTGTTGGCATGAAACAGTTTGGGAGATGGAGGTTAAATGATCAAGAGTCTGAGGGGAATGCAGGATTTGAGAGAAGTCATCAGCAGTGTTTCTTCCTGTGGTGATTCTGGGTTTGTGTGTGTGTGTGCGTGAATGCGTGTGCGTGTGTGTGTGTACAGGCATGCTGCCTCCTCAATAAAAGGATTCATTGTCTGAGTCTCTCATGGGCATGGGCATACGTCTTTGATCAAGTCTCTCCACAGAGTTTGGGTCACCAGGATCTGAAGTTACCATGGAGGCATCTGCACTCTGGACTACGGTAGTCTCTTCCCTCCATTGGAGCCTGCTGTGGCCATGGACCTGTCTGCTTATCTCCAGCCCCAGTGCTCAGCACATGGCCAGCACTTGGCAGGTGGTGTGCCAGAGTTTCCCATAGGTAGGATGTGCTTGCCAGCCCCAGGATGGTTAATGTCCTCTCTTGCGACGCCTCAGAGGATGTGTCCTGAGCTCATGCTTCATTCCCATCCTGCTTTGCAGACTGGAGCAGCTGCTCCCTCGGTTTATTTAATGCTGGAGTTTCATCTCCCGCCTCGCCTGGCTGGCCTGTCTCTGCCTCCATCAATTCTCCAAGGCCATCCAAAGAGCCTTATGAACGCGATATTCACAGATGGCTCCTGGGACCTGCAGGCGGGTGCCGAGCGTCACACCTAATTGCCTGGCAGTCTGGGCTTTTCCATCAGCATCTGCAGGTCAGGCAGGGTCTCAACGAAGACTCCTGAGTCCCAGGAGCCCTGTCCCATGGCTCCTGAGCTGGTCTCTCGGGGGTCTGGGTGATTATGGCTAGTGTGGTTGAAATCGCAGGCTGGAGAATCTAATTTTCTACTGTTCCTACATCAGCTCAGCCATCCTGGGAGAGGCCACGTTGACTTGTCCTCTGCTAACTTCCCTGTAGCCCTGTAGCGTGGGGACAGCACAATGTGCTCACACCATGGAGAGCTTCATCAGGCCACGCTCTGATCCAAGGCAGTGTGGATTCGAGAGGGCTTTGGAAGCAGGGCCTTTCCAGGCATCCTGGGTGCTATTGGGTGAGCCCTGCTTTTCTCTGGGGGCCACAAAATGGCTCAGCAGGTAAACACTTTTTGCCCCTAAGCCTGATGACCAGAGTTTGATTCCCAGTTCCACCAGGGTGGAAGGAGAGAGCCATGGCCTACAAGCTGTCTTTACCCAGGCCAGGTGTGCAGAATAAGCCACCTCGGAGATAGCTTTCCCTTGCTCTCAACTAAGACCACAAAACAGAGGCTAAGGCTTTACCCTTGCCTTCTAGTGGCTTCTGTGGCCACAATAAAACATGGCTACAAATCCCTCCCAGAGACTGGAAACAAGACTTGGCTCTGAGCCCTTCCCATGATTTAAACTGCGTGGTTTATGCTCCCAAAGAGGCCGAACTGCACGCAGATGCCACCCAGGGCTGGATGAGCCTAGGCTGCAGGACCGACTGCAGGAGATGGCTAGAGAGAAAAGGGTGTGCCCGTGTGTGCCTGTGTGTGCCCGGTACCTGGGAAGACAGGGGGCTGATTACACGGGATGCTTGTCCAGCCGACAGGCTTATCGAAGAGAACCAGAGCCAGTGCCACCAGCCTGTTTGAAAGCAACCACCAAACAAGTCCCCTGGGACTCCTACCTCACCCCCACTAGACTCAGAAGCCAGAAGCAGAGGACACAGAACCTGTTTGACAGTTTGTGAACACCAGCCTCGTGGATGCCAGAGCAAGACAGGGAAGGGCAAAGAAGGGTCTGTGGGCTTTCAGGGTGTGTTTGAGCTCAGGACACGCCCAATGTCTCAGCATCCATTCTAAGGGGCCAGGCAGGAAACAAACAAGAGGCAGACAGGTCCGTGAAGCCCAGAGTGAGGTGTGGAGAGAATTGATTGCTTATGCCTGGAGGTAAAGGGACCCCTGATAACCAGATTTTACTGGCTGCGATGGTTAATCTTGATTGTCAACTTGAATAGATTAAGAATCACCATGGAAACACACCTTCAGATGAAGCTAAGAGAAATGATGTTTGCAGATATGCTTAACAGGGGAGGGAGGATCACTGTGATGTGGATGACACCGTTCCAGGGGCTGAATGAAAGGAAGACAGCAAACCGAGCTGCGGAGTCCATTCTTTACTGCTTCCTGACTACAGATGCACACTGACCATCTGCCTCGAGATCCTGTGGCCATGCCTTCCCCACCGTGACAGGCTGAGCCAAAAGACATCCTCCCTTCGCCAAGTTGTCGTCCAGTGTTTCGTCGTACCAGTGAGACAAGTAGCAAGGTGCTTGGTTTTCACAAAAGCTAAAAGTTGGGGCTTTCACAAGCTCTTAATTTTACCTTTTTCTTAGTGGCGTCAAAAGAAAACTGTCTGAAGGCGAGACCGGGGCCTTTGTCTGAGGGCTGGACACAGCTCCTGGGTCAGGTTTGGAGGTCCTGGTCTGTCAGCACTGAGGATGAAGGAGCTGACTGGCCTCTGTGAACTTTGTGCCCAGCACACCCACAAACTGTCCTGTGCCCGCTGCTGCCATCTGTGGGTCCCCTTGACAGTTTATCCCCTTCTTTCCTGGGCCCAGGCTCGCATCTGCTTCCTCATCCTCCTCAGAGCAGGGCTAAGAGACCACGACAGAGGCTATACATTAAAACTGCTGCAAGGCCCTCAGAAGGTGGGGCTTGTGCGGTGACACTCAGTTCTCACGGTAGCCACCTTTGCAGACTCGTCATTTATATTTTACAAATGAGGAGAGCAAAATGTGGCATGCTCCCACGGGACAGCCAGGGGTCCTTGCTGTGGGGTGTCTTATCTACATGGCCAGAGACTCAAGACCTCTTCTCCTAGCTGGAAGCCTGGTTCTTTTCCAGGCATGGAGGGTAGACCTGGCCTGCAGTGTCTTTGTTTTGTTCCTGTTGTGCTGATAAATACACTGACAAAAGCAATGCAAGGGAGAAAGGGCTGATTCGGCTCACAATTCCCATTTACAGCTCATCCTCACTGGGAAGTCGAGGCAGGGAATGTGGAAGAGCTGGCACATCCCAGAGAACGGCGAGTTAGTGCATGCGTGCTTGTGCTCGGCTTGGTTTTTCCACCTTTGCATGGTCTCCGATACCCTTCTTAGGGGATGGTGACACCCACAGTGGGCAGATCCTCCCACTTCAGTTAACGTAACCAAGATAATACCTCATGGGCATGCCCACAGACCAACTTAATCTAGACAGTGCCCTAATTTTTATGTGGTTCTAGATTATGTCAAGCTGAAGAAGGTTAAACTATACGTCTCATTCGCAAAGAGCTCCCTGACCTTCAGGCAGGTTGGGTTGAGTGGATGATCTAGGAATTTCCAGACACCAGAGTCTTCTGCGCTGTACCTCTCTTTATTTGCTTTTCCTGTTCCTCCCCTTGTACGAGGGTGGACTGTGCCCACCTTGAACTAAATGTGGGAGTCTGTTTTGCCCACAGCTCTACCTCAGCCTCTGCAGACCAATGCCCAGAGTTTCTGTCTCCACTTCTGCATGTTGTCTGTGTTTCCAGGCACAGTACTAAATACTCCCCACTGGTGTTTATCTAATTATCACCCTGTTCCCATTTACTCTCGAGGAGCTTGCCAGAGGGCATGGAGCTGGTCAGCTGGGTGGAGAGTTCTCAGTCTGGTTCCGCCTGTTTCTGAAGCTGCTGTCCCCGCTTCCAGCTCTCCCCATGGACTCCATGGAGGCAGGGGACACACAGAGTGACAGTAAATACTCTGAACTTTGTGGGCTGTGACGTTTGTCACAGCTTCATAACTCTCCTGCGGAGGGCCTGAAGCAGCCACATGGCCGTGTTCCAAGGACCCTTTATTTATAAACTCTAGTGGCAGTGGGATTGGTGTGGGGGCCTTTGTTTATGGCCTCTGTGGCTGCTGTTGAACACAAGATACCTCCACACTGCAAGACGTCCTGAAATGTGAGAAACCGCATCTAAGATCCGCGAGATTTGGTATTTGTTGAGAGAACGAGTGAGTGAGTAAATAAATGACAGACTCGGGTGATCAGGGAGAGTTTGGGGACAAGGTAGACACCCTAAAGAGCTTCTCGAGCTAGGATCCTCAGGGCATAACCCCTTCCCATAGGATTGACATGGAGGCTGAAGCCTCATTCATTCCTTGCCACCCAGTCTCCATGATCCCTACAGGTAAGCGGGACCTGTTTGGTGATCCTGCGCAGGACAGAGGGAGCCATGTCTCTAAGTCTTGGCAAGAGCACAGAGGGCAGCTGTTAACTTCAGTTCCATCACAGCTAACCAGGCAATGGGTACCTTGAATGCCTGGTTACTGCCTTCTGGGAGCCTCCTAACATCCAGTCTTCTAAACCACCCAGATGTAAAGCTAGCTTCAGAACTCAGAGGCACCAGGCGTCTCCTGTCCCCACAGAGACTACCCGGGTCAGCCATGTAGAATTTCACAGGCAGGAACTACTTGGTGCTTCATTGGTGCTCCAAGTCAGAGCCTACTTAATGCTTTCTATAAAGAGCCTTATTACACTGAACGTGGTGTATTATATTCTCCACCGCACTTCGGCTACGTGCACAGACTTCTCCCTGTGTCCCTGGGCCAATAAATTAGATTTAGATTACACGGGAAGCAAGGCGGCCCAATGCGTGAATAACTGCCAGCCGCTGCTGACTGAGATGTCTTGATTTAGACAGCTGAATGGCTCGGTGAAGAGGCCGGGAGGGCACAGGCTGCATAGACAAGCCTCGTGTGACCTAGGTGAGCTGGCTTCACCTTGAGCAAGCAGACATGCTTGGCTAATAGGCGTCTCCAATCTGAGGTCATGTTCATTACCTGAAGGCAGTTATCCCAAGTTACTGACCATTGATTCCAGTTGAACAGTATGGTCTGACTTTGGAGACTTCCAACTTGGGGTGTCTCTGTGGGATAAGGGACCAGGGACAACAGTGTACAACCTGAATTACTGCAACGTCATGGCCTGGGTGGGTCCCTGGGAGGGCTGTGACCAGTGCACAGTTTTTCTCTAGAGCACAGAGATGGCAGAGTAGAGTGGGGGACAGCTCTAGGAGAGACTGACGTCAGGAATCCCCACTAGAGGTCTACTCCACACATTTTAGGGCAGGCTCATAATCCTGGGGTCCTGCCAGATGCCCAGGAAACTCGGGGTGTTCACTGTGGGCTCGCAGAGGTGCTTCAACTATGCAGAGAATTTCACTGAGCTCAACATCAAAAGCTTCTATAGCTGTTTGCCATCTCTGTAGGGGTTAACCTAGTGCAGGGGGTGGCCTGGTACAGGCTGACAGACTCAGAATAAACTGGCTAAAGACAAGACAGAAGGAAGAACGGGGTGAAGAGAAGCTTCTAGAAAGAATCCAATAATATGCTATCAACTTCAGGAGAAGGAAAGGAAGGAGATGGAAGTAAAAGAGCCCAGAGACCTCTCCTCTGTTCTGCATCCCTACACCCCTATCATAAAAGTGACCTTTGACCTCTGCTCAGCCATGTGCTCTCTCTACCACGATGGCTCTACCATGGAACCAAAGAACCTCAAGTCTGTCCCCAGAGGCCATATACTGTTTTATGAAGCAAGGTGCTCTGATTTTATTTTTTTGAGGGGAGGACATCTGTTTTTTATTTTACAGGCAGGGTTCATGTAGCCCAGACTGGCATTGAGCTTACTGTATTCCTGAAGTTGACCTAGAACTCCTGACCTTTCTACCTCTGCTTTTGGAGTTCTGGGATTGCAGGTACGCACCACCGCCTGGGGTTTGTGCAGTTCTGGCGGTTGAGCTTAGGGCTTCCTGCATGCTAGGCAAGCATCTACCAACCGAGTTACCTCTTCAGATGTACAAAAGTCGCATCATTTTAGTTTTCCTGTGGGTATGCTTGTTTTTGAGACAGGGCCTTAAGTATCGGAGGCAGGCCTTGAACCCCTGATCCTCCTGCTTCCACCCAAGTGCTGGGATTACAGTTGTGCACCTGTAGGAAAGAGGAGGACAAGACAGATAAGGGATGTTACCTCAGGAACCAGGCCCTACTCCATACGGTACTCTCTAGACCTCTCCCCTGTAAACTAAAGTGAGAGCTCCTGCTAATAGGCTGAGCCCCAGGAGGACCGTGGCCATTTTTACAACAAGACTATTATTGGTCACATGCTTTCGAGCTGGTCCTCTTTGGGAAGAGGGAGGTATGGGGTAGGCCAACGGTGGACAAAGGACACTGTGGTAGCGATGAGCTGCGTACTTGCTCACTATGCACACATATCAAGAAAAAGGGGACAAAAGCATAGCAGTGACGTCGGGCAGCTCATCAAAGGGAGCCAAGGAAGGAAAGAGAAATGCCTCCGAGGGGCCCCAGGGGATGATGATGGCTTAGAGGATTTTAGGAACAAGCACAAGAAGAAAGCAGAGAGCTGGGAGGGATGACTCATCCAGACTACTTCCGGTCCTCACAGCAGGAGAACCCAATTCAGCAGGCACAGGAGACAAGGAGGGCCTGATTAGCTCCTTTAACCAGGATGAGTGAGCAATGAGTCACTCAGTCATGGCGAGGTCCAGGGGCTCCGTTGATGTCTTCCTGCGGCCCCACTATTCTAGTCTTTGTTCCTCACTGTTCCTGAGTGCAGTAATGACGACCAGTAGAGGTCCCGATTCAGTCATCTTGTTCCTAAAGATTTCCAGAGAGTTCCAGAGTCGGTTTTGGTAGGACAACTGGGTCAGAGCTCACGTCTAGAGTCAGGGTTAGGAGTCAGTGTGACCTTGACTGTGTGCTCTAAGGACAGATAAGAATCGGTGCTCTCCAGAGAAATGGGGCCCAAGTTCTGGTCACAGTGTCCCCTACAGGGCTGAGAAGAGTGGCCGGTTGGCGTGGGCAGGTCGGGGAGGGGTCCATCCTGGAGAAGCAAGGAAGACAGGTTGACAGGGACAGCGTAGTCCCACAGCCTGTGTCTTGCCTCTCTCCGTGCTAGCCATGTGATCACCTGGGATTTCTGAAACCACTTGGTGCTCCGAGGAGCCTTTCGAGGAGCCTTTCAATGACACCCCCTTTCACCTGAGCAGACAGAGTACAGACAGAGTACGGACTCTAAGCCTTGGGACTTGGGCCCTCCCCCTCTCCTACTGCACAGAGTTCTTGATTTTTCTCTTTCTACTTCACAGCCTCTCCGTTTTATGTGTCGTTTATCGTAAACCACCTCAAATCCTTTTTGGAAGCAGGCAGGGTATAAATTATAAATAGATTTAATTTAAAAAACTCAATAGGGCAGTTTCTCTGTAGGGCTTCCAGCGATCGCTTTGGCTGGCACTTCCCTCATTACCTCAGTGAAAGGGGAGGGGGAGCATCTGGGCAGGGCTTAACTCTTGGGGTGCCGGGGCTGAAGACCTTGGACCTTGTGGCGCAGAATGCCAACTCTCCTGCTTGTGTCTAGCTCTGTGACCCTCCCAGGAGCCCATTCCTTCTTGCTGTCATCCCCTCTGAGCCACAGATGATTGGTTCGGGCTCATTTTCTTCCTTTAGAACCATTTGGGCCTCCTCACACCTCCACAGGGCAGCGAATGGGGTCATAAAAACCAGCAGTGGTGACGACAGTGGCGGCCACAGCTGCAGCGGGTGTGCAGGTCAGCTCAGGAGTCAGTCTGCCTGCTTTCACGGGTCTCTCGAGCTGTGTAACATTTCACTCCCAGTTGCTGGACTGTAAATGTAGGCTGTGCTGGCCAGGGGGGGGGGGTCACGAGGCGCCCCTGAGGAGGGAGGGCTGTGGTCAGGCTGGGCTAGAGAGAGGCAGGGTGAATGACCGCCTTGTAGACTGCCGGCTCAAACACAGACAGCTGCCTTGGGCTATATGACCTCAAGTCAGATGGCTGACCTCTATGGGCTTCAGTCTGCCTGTCTCTAAGGTAGACATAACAACAGTACCTATTGCAGAAGTGGGGTAATTACTTGAAATATTTTTTTCCTTCCTTTATCCCAGTCTGGCCTCAAACATGTTGCATCGATGCGAATGGCCGTGAACTCTGATCTTTCTGCCTCTACCTCTCCGCTGGGACCCTAGGCATGAGCCTCCATTCCATGTTCGCGCAGGCATCCTGCATTCCAGGCAGGTGCTCCACCAGCTGACTGACATCCCCAGTGACTATTTGAATCCTTTAACAGACCCTAAGTGCTCATCCTGGTGCCCACATGATTGTAAGCACTTAACCCTGCCTCTGCCAGGGCTCTGAGCACATCCCTCCCACAAAGCAGGTCATCCGGGCAGCTTCTACTTCCTCTTCCCTGGCCTCACCCTGCACCAGTGGAAGCAAAGCCATAGGCTGCTCTGCCTGTCTGTCCCTCTGTCTTTCCATGTTCCCTAGTTATGTTTTCTGCATTCATCTTTAATCTTGGTAGGAAATGATGTAATGCCGGTGCTAAGCAAGACCCAGGCCAGGCCAGAAGTGAGTGAGAACAACTTAGGAAGAAAATGGGGGGCGCTGGGGGCTAGATAAATGATTCAGGGGTACAGGGAATACACAGATCTTGCAGGGGACCTGAGATCAGTTCCCAGCACCCATACTAGGTGACTCGCCATTGTAACTCCAGCTCCTGGGAGGGGGATTTGTCATCTTTGGCCTCCTTGGGCACCTGCATTCATATGCTGAGATATGGGAGAGAGAGAGAGAGAGAGAGAGAGAGAGAGAGAGAGAGAGAGAGAGAGAACAGTAAGGAGTTGCTTGTTTTGAGGGTTATTCTAAGATGGCCATTGGATATGGGCTTTGAACGTGCTGAAGTAAAAATGTGGGATGCAACATTGCAGGTAGAGGGTGGCCAGTGCAAAGGCCCTGGGGCAGAAGGCAAATGGAAGTCTCATAGTCTCAGGCCTGTAGAATGGATCGGGTCAGAGGTAGGGCAGAGGGTAAGAGGGTAAGGCCCTTGGGGTCTGAGGGAGAGGTTTGGGTGGTAGTCTACACAGGTAGGCTATGCAGGTAAAGCAGAGGAAGAGACTCTAGCATCCTTCTCAGTCTGCTCCTGAAATGGAACTGTCAGTCATAAGGACAGGTGCATGGGGTGAGACGTGGGTGGGACCTCAGTAGCCCGAGGTTCTTTGTGGCCTCACCTCCATGAACTATCAGTTGATCTGGGGTAGTGGGAGTACTGGGGCCGAGTCTCCCAGGTTCTCATCCCTGAGCTGTGTTTGCTCTTACTGGCCTGTCCTCAGCTCTAACGCATGGCTAGTGGATATATTGACATTATTGGTTTGTGTTCCCATCTGTGCAGGAAGTTTGTACTTTATTAAATATGCACATGCCTCACGTTGTCCAAGGGGAGGTTAGTTCTTTCCTAACCTGCCCCAGGCCAGCTGTAGAACCTCACATTGAGGAAGGAGAATCAATTTAAGCCCTGCTCAAGAATGCGGCTTCTGTTCTCCAGCTTCAGGGTGCCCAGACCTGAAAAACTTGTTGAGGAGGGGAGGTCTCCCTTGGTTCTGACCTTAAAGAACTTGCAAATAAGCAGACAGTGTTAGCATGAGGCAGTGTGAGCATGGCTGGAGATCCAGTCTACTGTGGCGTGGAGTATCCTTCCAGAAACAGGTGGAGGTTCTGTAGAAGTCATACTGGAGAGCCACTGAAGCCACATTGGAAAGCCACGGTTTTTCAAGACCTGGAGGAGCCTGGACTTTATGTGTGGACAGTGGAATTCCATGACAGGGAATTGGACTTTATGTGTGGACAGGGAGTTCCGTGACGGGAGGCAGCATGCACCCTCATCTCGACCTAGAGATTGCTGTTCTCCTCCATCACCTGGAGGACCAATCCCCTCCAGCCCTGACTCACAGAGCACACTTCAGATGATGGGCAGGGATGGGCGCCAGGAGAAGCCTACATCTCCAGATCACAAAGGGAGGAAGTGAGAAAGGAGGTGATCAAAATTCACATGAAGCCTATGTGCACAAAGACTCCCTCTAGGATGGCCACACCCCCACAGTCCTTGTGTCTCTAACACAGCACCAGCTAGGCAATGACTTGCTGAGTGAGGGACAGCAAACATCCCAATCCATTCCCAGGTCTGCAATGTGGTTGGGACCTCCAAAAAATGCCCCCTTTCACCTAGACCTGGGCCTTCCTGGTCAGTCTTCTGTATGTCCAGTCTGGAAGGAGACAGGAGCAGAAATAGAGACAAACCCTTCCAGGCTTTCGGGCAACACTGACAAGCATTGGCTATCCAAAACTAAATCAAAGGCACCTTGATTCCCACGCAGGGAACACAAGTTCTTGGCTTCACCACACACATGAACGAGCTGCTCACGCTACCACTTACCGGACTCCTGTCCTTGAAGATGTCTCTTCCTCTCAGCAAAAATGAAAGCCTGTCTGCATTGGCTGCACTTCCTGTTGTCTGTACTTCCTGTTGTCTGTATTACCTGCACTTCCTGTTGCTGTGATAAAACACTTGACCAAAGCAACTGAAGGGATGGAGGGTTTACTTGGACTAACAGTTTGAGGGCATTGCCCATCATGGCTGTGAAGGTATGGCAGCTGGGATACGGAACAGCTGGTCACAGCTGGTCACACTAATGCGCTGTCAAGACAGAGAGAGAGAGGAGTGCTGGCTCAGCCCAGTTTCTCCTTATTATCTGTCAGGGAGTTAGGAATGGTCCTCCCACTTCAATGAACCCAATCTAGAGACCTCTTCACAGACATGGCCTTGTCTCCTAGGAGATTCCAGTAAAGTCGACAGTCTTTAGTCACCACCACACTGTCCAAAAGATGATTGACACATGGGCTGGAGAGACGGCTCAGCAGGTAAGGGGCTTGCTCTGTTCATAGTTGGAAAGAGAGAACTGACCGCACAGAGCTGTGCTCTGGCCTCTGCATGTGTGGCATTTGCACTCATGCATACGCATCATGCACACACACAATAATAACGATTTTATAAGTAAAAAATTTAAAAATTAAAAATAAACAAGTTTCATACCCGTGGAGCATTGATGACAACCATCTCAGAACTCATGCCATTTCTATTGATAGGTTCAGTGTGTCAGCCGATGCGATGGACTCCTCTGCCCTCTCCTCTCCTTGAAGTCTTCCTGCTAGGACGTGAGTTCTGGAGGAGGAGATGCTTTCACTGGCTTCCGTTGTGTCTCCTCACGTCAGATCTAGCCATCTATGTATCATTTATCTACTAATCTGTCACCCCCCTGTCCTAGCTATTTATTGTCTGTCACTTATCTTTTCAAAATCTATCTTATCACCTCCCTAGCTACCTATCAATACAGTATCTTCTATCATCTAGCCAGCAATCATCTTCCATCTATACATCTAGCATCTGCTTGCCTATCCTTATTTATCATCTATCAACTTATCATCCATACAGCTATCTACTTACCTACCTGTGATCTATCTCTATCATTGTCATCTATCTATCTATCTATCTATCTATCTATCTATCTATCTATCTATCATCTATCTATCATCTATATATCTATCATCTATCTATCTATCCCCCCTCTCATTGTGCAGGTGGGTTTTTGTTTTATTTGTTGTTGTTGGTTTTTTTTTTTTTTTTTTTTTGCCTCCTTTACACAAGCTAAGGTCATCTGGAAAGAGGGAGCCTTAGGTGAGAAAATGCCTCATCAGATTTGCTTGCATGTAGGCAAGTCTGCTGTGGGGGTATTTTCTTGATTAATGATTGATGTGGGTAGAGCCTCTGTGGGCAGGTGATCCTGAGTTGTATAAAGAAAGCCAAATAAGCAACCCACCTGAATCAAGTCTGTAGGCAGCATTTCTCCCGGGTCTGTGCTGCAGCTGCTGCCTGCAGTTTTTTGCCATGACTGCCATTCATGATGGACGGTAACCTGAAAGGTGAAATAAACCCTTTCCCAAATTGCTTTTGTTCAGTTTTCATCACAGCAACAGAAAGCAAATGAAGGCAGATTTTGGTCCAAGGATCATGAGGTATTACTGTGACAGACCTGACTATCTTGTACTTGGGAGGATGGTGGTGTTTGGGACTTTGGGCTGGAAAAGGCCAAGACATGTTTGGAAATGGTGAGTTGTTTGAACTTGGAAGACTGCTGAGGCTGGACTTGTGATCTCCAGAGGGAAGGTGAGAGCCCCTCAAAGGCTCTGTTGGTTACTTTGAATTAAGAATCTGTGGTTCCTGCTCAGCAGGGGCTGAGGAATCAGCTGTGATTAAGAAGAGACCAGTGTCATTGTAGTGAAATCTGACTAGTATTTCTTCATGGCCAGTGCATAGAACTTGTGGCAGAACTTGATCATGGTAAGGATCTGCCATGGGCTACATGGTTTTTGTTTGTTGCTTTGTTTTTTTTTTTTTTGGAAGACATAAAAGGGGCATGGAGAGAAGCTGAGCATTGGGACCACGAAAGCCAGGAGACCTCCGCGCAGATGCAGGCAGCCTTAGTTGCAATAATGACCCCAGGAGAGAAGGGTTCATAGAGAAAGGCCGAGTCTGGCACTGTGTGGCAAAGTCAGAGTGCCCAGAGAGAGGTTAGGGGAGGCTATTGAGGAAGGCGAAGCCCAGCTGCAGCGGATACTCCAGCTTACTGCGGATGAGAAATCTGTGGGATGGCTGCCAATGACAGTGGCGGGAGTGGAATGGAGCCAGCCGAGCCTACCGAACAAACTGCACGCACTGCGAATGACAAACACAGAGATGAAGAGTGCGAGCCCTTTGAAGTCCGGAAGATTGGGAGTGAATCTCAGATGCTGGACACTGGGTATGATTCATATTGTTGAACTTTGGTTTTGCTTTGATCTGATTGCATCTTGTTCTCTTTTGAAATGAGAAGTATGAAATTTAATTCTCATTTTACAGCAGTCCACATTCAAGGGACTTTGGACTTGTAAAGAGATCTTGGATATTTTAAAGAGACAGAACTTTTAAAGGCTTGGGACTTTTAGAAGTTGGGATGTGTTTCATACTGTGATCTTGATAATAGCATGAGAAAGTATTTTTGTGGTAAGTTTGTGTGTCAGGTTGATTATGGTAGTTGGTTTTTTTTTTTTTCTATCAACTGACACAACCTACGGTTATTTGGGGAGAGGGAGCCTCAACTAAGGAAATGTCTCCATCAAATTGGCCTGTGTTTTAGAGTTTCCATGAAAAGACACCATGACAACAGCAACTCTTATAAAGAAAAACATTTAATTGGGGTGGCTTACAGTTCAGGAGTTCAGTCCATTATCATCATGGTGGGACATGGTGGCATGCAGGCAGACATGGTGCTGGAAAAGAAGCTGAAAATTCTAAATCTTGATCCCAAGGCAACAGGAAATGGTCTGAGATGCTGGGAGTGGCTTGAGCATATATGAGACTTCAAAACCCACCCCTGCAATGACACATTTCCTCCAACAAGGCCATACCCACTCCAACAAAGCCACATCTCCTAATAGTGCCACTCCTTTGGGGGCCATTTTCTTTCAAACCACCACAGCCTGTATAAAAGTCTTGGGGGCATGTTCTTGATTAATTATTGATGTGGGTGAGTCCAGTCTACTGTGGATGCTGCTACCTCTAGGCCAGTGGACTTGGGTTGTAATAAGAAAGCAGGATGACTTCATTTGAGTTGTTGGTCAGACTTTTCAAGAGTCTCCCAAACCATTATAGACTATTACTGTTGCCCTTGGTTGCCCAACCAAGGTTAAAAGTAAGTCCCTATTACTAAAGATGTTAGGTACTTCAGACACAGGATCAAGAGGAACTGAGCTGGATCTGACCTAAAGGCTTCCTCTGTGACAGCTAGCTCTCATGGTACTGGAAGGCACCATATCTGCTTCCAGAGGAGGGAGGCAACCAATCATCCTACCCACTATGAGCCAAAGCAATGAATAGCATAGCATAATGACCCCAAGGGTTCAACAGTGGCATGCACACCTTGATTACCAACTAATAGCTCTCTAACTGCCCTAAGTCTACCAAACAAGAGGGCAATCATGCCTGGAAACCCAGTCAACCACCCACGGGTAGTGAACCCATGGATCTTGGAGGAGAACCAATAACCACCACTTTGCTAAAGTAGCACCATCTCTAACTACATGCTAGGTGTTTATCTTTGTGCTCACAGATAAGTATGTTCTCACCTTTAATCGGGGGAACTTTGCTTTGTAATAGACAGAGACCATTCCAGAAAATCACAATGGGTCAAAATGCAGATTGTGGAGCCCAGCTCCAAATGATACATCTGCAGTAGAACTGCACTGGGTCAGAGACCACTCTTGTGATTTTTTTTTTTCTCTTGGAAAAAAAAATGTGGCTGCCTTTTGGCTTGTCCTAAGAATTTGCCTGAGGCTGGATTGAAAAGTAGATGAATTTCTTTGGCAGAGGAGATTTCAAGACAGATTGATGTTGACTGTTTCATGCTTCTTAATGATCGCTCATACAAGTCTACAGTGAAAAGGAGCAAGCAGGTCTAAAAAAAATACATGATAGACAGTTTGAATAGGAAAGGAGCAACAGGAAATTGAATGTTGGGGCCAAGGCTTATGTGGAAAGACAAGCAAGATGAGAAAAGGCCAAAGCTGCATTGTGATAAAGGGAAGGGTGCCCCCATGGTAAGACCTCACCCAGCTAAGCTTCCAACTCATGAGAGGAAAAGATTTAAGGAATTAACAAAAATTGTTGCAGTATAACTCAGAGGGCCCAGAACCTACCTAACCAGGCAGGTGAACTTGGCAGTGTTATCCATGTGGTTTCAGCTTTAGAATTATAAAGAATACTCGAGAAAGGGGGTAATGTAATTATTCTCCACAGTTAAGGAAAGTCAGTGAGGTCAGGCTATGTGTGGCTGGGCAGTCTCTGCATGAAGGTCCTGAGAAGGAAGACCAGAAGAAGCCATTGCATGAAGCTGTGAGAAGCCTGAGCTGCACTGGGGATCCCAAGGTATTAGAGGTGCCAGAGCTGTGGGAGATCTACTGGGGTGATCTGTACACAGTGGGCAGAGCCAGCCCATGAGAAAGATGCTAGCAAAGCTAACAGGGAAGATCCAAATAAGGTCTTTGACATAGGACATGGAGTTAAAGGATTTGAAATTTGCCCTTCTGGGTTTTGGTCTTGCTTTGGTGCAGTATTTCTTCATTGTGCTTCCATTTATCCCTTTTAGAATGGTAATGCACATTCTGTGCTATTGTATGTTTTTTGTTTCTTTGGTTGTTTTTTTTTTTTAGTGTTTTTTTTTTTTTTTTTTTTTTTTTTTTTTTTTTTTTTTTT
>NW_026067960.1:4878557-4982553 GCF_014885135.2 Alexandromys fortis
TTTTTTTTTTTTTTTTTTTTTTTTTACCTCGAGACAGGGTTTCTCTGTAGCTTTGGAGCCTGTTCTGGAGCTAGCTCTTGTAGACCAGGCTGGCTTTGAACTCACAGAGATCCGCCTGCCTCTGCCTCCCAAGTGCTGGGATCAAGGGTGTGCACCATCACCGCCCAGCACTAGTGTATGTTTTAAGTCTGTAATTTCTTTTTTGATTACAGTTAAGAGATTGCCTGGAATCTCAAAAGATATTTTGATCTTTTGGAACAGTATAGAGACTGTGAAAGACTATGGGGATTTTTGAAGTTGTAAGGATGCATTTTACACTATTAGATGGCCATGATAATTTGGGTACCAGAGAGTAGAATATGGTGGCTTGAATGAGATGTCCCACATAAGTTTCAGGAAATGGAATGCTTGGTCCCCAGTTGGTGGCTGTTTGGGAAAATTTAGGATATGTGGCATGGTTGGAAGACTTGTGTCACTGGGGGTGGGCTTAAAGTTTCAAAAGCCTGCCACAATCCCTGGGGCAGTCTCTCTGCTTCTGGTCTGTGGGTTAAGATATGAGCACTTAGCTGTTGTCCCAGCATCTGCTTGCTGCCATCTTTCCAACCAGGATGCTGACAGACTCCTAACCTCCCAACTGTAAACTTCAGATAACCCTTCCTTCTGTTAGTTGCCTTGGTCATGTTTTTTTTTTTCTTTGTTTGTTTTATCATAGCAACAGAAAAGGTAACTAAGACAGGAATGCTCACATACAAAGGGGAACACTTATGAGGCCTTCATCCTAGACAGAGCTAACTAAGAATGTTGGGGCCAAGAGAAACAGTCCTCTGTTGAGGGAGCTGCGGGCTGTGTTCCTGCCACCCGGCTCCCAGCCGCCTGGCTAGTTTATACCCTGAAATAACAACACACAAACTGTATTCTTTTAAACACTGCTTGGCCCATTAGCTCTAGCCCTTACTGGCTAATTCTCATATCCCGAGCAACCCACCTCTAATAATCTGTGTAGCACCAGTCTTACTGGGAAGGATTCAGCATGTCTGACCTGGTGGCTTGCTTCATTGCGCCTGCCCTGGAGCGCAGAAGCATGGCGTCTGAGCTCACTTCCTCTTCCTCCCAGCATTATGTTCTGTTTACTCCACCCACCTATGTTCTAACCTATCAGGGCCAAGCAGTTTCTTTATTAATTAACCAATGACCTTCCCCATCAGTCCTCCCCAAGGAAGAGCACACCAGCTGGAATATGTATGCAGGTAACATTAGACAGACTGAGCAGGGTGCATTTACATATATATACACACATGCATACAAGTAACAGTTTGAGAAAAGGAGGCCATGAATTTGGAAGAGAGCAAGAAAGCAAAGGGGATGGCACATGGGAGGGACTGGACAAAAGAAAGGGAAAAGGATAAATGGTGTGATTTTGTTTCAAGATTAAAAATATATAAATTAAAAAGAAAGTGGGTTGAGCAAACCAAGGGAGCAAGCATGTAAGCAGTGGCCTCCACAGTCTCTGCTTCCATCCCTGGCTTAACTTCTGATGAGGGACTGCACCTGAGAGGTGAAAGAAGAAGCCTTCTATCCCAAGTTGATTCCCACTACGGTGTTTATCACAGAATCGGAAGCAGACAAAGACAGTCGTCTATCATCTACTTCCCTATCATCTATCTACTTGCTTATTATTATCTATCATCTATTTCCCTTTCATCTCTCTATCACCTCTCTCATCCATCAGTCTATCATCTTTACCTACTTACCTCCTTATCATTACCTATCTTCTCGCCCTTTCACCTATCATGGCTCTCTCAATCACCCATCACCGGCTGCTATCAGCCGTTATCCATTTTCTGTCAAATATGGTTCACCTGCATACCGTCTATGATCACGTACCTGTCATCTCCCATCATCTACCTGCGCATCGTCCTTCTCTTTGCCTGTCATTCTTTCTCAGCCATTTGCGATGAAGATGCGATTCCTCTGAACAGTCCATCTTGTCACTTCCTGCTTTCCTTCGACAGTCCTTCCTAATGGCCCTCCTACTCCATCTCTCCACTGCCTGTGCAGGGTGCGTGGTCATTTGTTCAGCCAATTATCCCCGGGATGCTGAGGGTTCCCCCACCGTTTTCCAAGATTTATGAAGGACACAGCAATGGGGCTCCCTGTTTCTCATCTTTAAGAGAATCTGCCATTCAGAACTCTTGACTGTGAGGAGCTAGGCCAAAGGATGTGCACCTTAGAAGGTTTGTTTTTAATATTTAAAGCAACCATTTTGTGTGTTTGTTGTTTTGAGACAGGGTCTTACTCTGAAAGTTCTGGGACTTACTGTGTAGATCATGCTGGCCTCAAACTCACAGAGATTTGTTGTCAGAAGTATCTGTCCCACCAGCAGCTCCCAAGTAAACACACTGATGCTTTATATTAATTATAAATGCCTAGCCAGTATGTTATGCTTGTTATTAACTACCTTTTACAAACTAAATTAATCCACATTTCTTATCTAAGTTCTACCATGTGGTTCATTGCTTGTTGCCTCATTTTGTATAAGTCCTGCTTCCTCTGCATCTGGCTGGCAACTCCTCAGACTCTTCTCTTCTTCCTCCCAGCATTCTCAGTTTAGCCCTCCCACCTAACCCTATCCTGTTCAGCTATTGGCCAGTCAGCTTCTTTATTAAACCAATTACAGAGACATATATTCACACAGTGTACAAAGGGATTATTCCACAGTGGAGATCTGCCTGCCTCTACTTCTCAAGCGCTGGATTAATGGTGTAAACCACAATGCCTGATTTAAAGCAAATATTTTGATGGACCTAAATGTTGACTGGTAATTTCCATCAATAAACAGTGACATCTTTGGGTATCTATACCTTGAATTTCTCTTGAGGAACTGATGTTAAAATGGGAACTGCATTGAGGGTGATAGAGAGGGTCTAACTGGCTTGGTGACTATCCTTGTGTCCCTGAGTTTGAACTGGAGAGTGATTTGATTGGTACCCAAGACATCTCTTGAAGGTGGCATCCTTCTGGTGGTGTTTTCTGTGTGGTGACACCTACTCAGCATCTCTCTGGCTCCCTGGAGAATTTCACCCACCATTTCATTTGAACAATTTGGAGTCTTTTTACTGACATGACACTGTGGTGATGTGGGATTTCCCTCTGCATGCTGTGAATATGTTTTATTACCATTGCTTAATAAAGAAGCTGTTTTGGCCTATGACAAGGCAGAATAGAACTAGGCAGGGAAAAATAAACTGAATACAGGGAGAAGGAAGGCAGAACCAGGGAGACACCATGAAGCTGCTGAAGGAGAAAGACACCGGAACCTTACTGGTAGGCCACAGCCTCGTGGTGATATACAGATTAAAAGAAATGGGTTAAAGATGTAAGAGCTAGCTAGGAATACGTCTAAACTATTAACCAAACAGTGTTGTAGTTAATATAGTTGCTGTGTGATTATTTGGGTCTGGGCAGGCAGGAAATGAAGGCACAGTCTCCATTTACACTGAGGTTCCAGATCTCTGTGTGTTTGGCCTCTGGGGTCTGGGTAGGTAGGTCAGAGGCTATCAGGTACCCAAGACCATGAACTTTTAAATCAGGCAATCCAAGTTGGAGTTCCAACCTCCTTGCTTGCTACAGCATCTATGGCAAGTGGCTAAAATTCTCTAACCTACAGTTGCCTCATGCCCACCAATGCCATGTACAACAAAGGAGGCTGGCTGGTTGGCAGAACATATTTCAACCGATCATGCAGCTCAGTTTAGGGCACTTTGGTTCATGAGTGCTCACCACGAGGCCAAGAGCAGGCTTTGAGAAATGGATATCTGGTACCTTCCTTTGCTGAAGAAAACTCAGGGTACTCCATCTTGCTTTCTACTCCATCACCACCGACTAGCAGGTGTAGGACAAAACTAGGAAGTACAGGCTGCATGAAGGGAGGGGTGACAATGGTCAGAGATCTAGGTCAACTATCCCTTTCTATCAGATCTCCAGAGAGATCTGGTATGGGGTGAGGTCTTCAATCATCCTGAGAGAGATGTGGGAGTCTTCAACCCTGGAAGAGAAAAGGGTGACCTGTTTTCATTACATCCAGGTGCCAGTCAAGACAGAGAACATGGTGGTGTGTGTGTGTGTCTGGTGGTGGTTATAGAATCACTACAGGCCACTGGGTAGTGTCTGCTTCATCCAGGTTGCCAGGCAAGGGCTAGGACTGCAGCCTCTATGTGGGTAGAAGCGGTCCACAGAACCTCCATATCTGCAGCCCATCAGGGTACCCGAGGATGGAGGAACCAGAGTCAGGGTGACCCCAGAAGGACAGTGATGCGAAGCTGTGAAGGTGGCCAGCAGTCTGGTCATATTGGGGGTACCAGGTATGACACTCAGGAGGTTTCTCTTGGAAGGCCATTGCCACCCCTCCTTCTCCTGTTCCTTCCAAAAGTCATCACTTCATGCACACCCTCAGCCCTGAGTAGTAACAGCAGACTTTCAGAAAAGGCACATGGTATGAATGAATGACACCAGTATCAGACAGCTATTGCTCATCATCCTGCTGGGAGCATAATGTGGGCATTAAAACAAAGACTCACTCCCCTTTCCCCCTCCCCCCACTCCCAATTTACTCAGAAGATCTTGTCTAATTCCCCTTCCCAGGGGGATCCATGTATGCCTCTCTTAGGGTCCTCTTTGTTTCCTATCTTCTCTGGGGTTATGGACTGTAGGCTGGTTATCATTTGTTTTATATATAATAACCACTTATGAGTGAGTACATACCATGTTTGTCTTTCTGGGTCTGGGTTACATCACTCAATATGATGTTTTCTAGTTCCATCCATATGTCTGCAAATTTTAAGATGTCGGTGTTTTTTTTTGTTTTGTTTTGTTTGTTTTTTTCCGCTGAGCAGTACTCCATTGTGTAAATGTACCACTTTTTTTTCAATCTGCTCTTTAGTTGAGAGGCATCTAGGTTGTTTCCAGCTTCTGGCTATGACAATTAATGCTCCTATGAACATAGTTGAGCACATGTCCTTTTGGTATGATTGAGCATTTTGGGGGGTATATACCCAAAAGTAGTATTGCTGAGTCTTGAGTTAGATTATTTCCTAATTTTCAGAGATATCACCAGACTGATAGCTGATGCGGCTGTACCAGTTTGCACTCCCACCTGCAGTGGAGGACTGTTCCCCTTACTCCACATCCTCTCCAACATAAGTTGTCATCAGTGTTTTTGATCTTGGCCATTCTGACTGCTATAAGATGGAATCTCAGAGCTGTTTGGATTTGTATTTCTCTGATGGCTAATGATATTGAGCATTTCCTTAAGTTTCTTTCAGCCATTTTAGATTTATCCATTGAGAGTTCTCTGTTTAGGGCTGTACCCCATTTTTTAATTGGATTATTTGGTATTTTGATGACCAGTTCTTTGTATATTTTGGAGAGCAGTACTCTGTCCTATGTGGGGTTGGTGAAGATCTTTTTCCATCTGTAGTCTGCCATTTTGTCTTGTTGACTGTGTCCTTTGCCTTACAGAAACTTCTCAGTTTCAGGAGGTCCCATTTATTAATTGTTTTTCTCAGTGTCTGTGCTACTGATATTATATTAAGGAAGCTGTCTCTTGTACCAATGCACTAAAGACTACTTCTTACTCTTTCTATAAGGTTTAGTGTGCATGGATTTATGTTGAGGTCTTTGGTCAACATAGTTGAGTTTTGTGCATGGGTATAGATATGGATTTATTTGCATTCTTCTACATATTGACATCCAGTTTTGCCAGGGCCCTTCATTGAAGATGCTTTCTTTTTTCCATTGTGTAAGTTTAGCTTCTTTGTCAAAAAATCAGGTGTTCATATATGTGGATTAATATCAGGGTCTTTGATTCGATTTTGTTGGAAGAGGGGAGGGGAGATGGGAAGGGTAGAGGAGAACATGAAGGATTGGGAAGACTCAGTTGGGGGAAGGACAGAGAGGGAGAGTAAGGAAAGAGATACCTTGATAGAGGGAGCCAGTATGGGGTTAGTGAGAAACCTGGCACCAGGGAAGTTCCCTAAAATCTACAAGGATGACCCCAGCTAAGACCCTAGGCAATAGTAGAGAGGGTGCCTGAACTGCCTTTCCCTGTAAGCAGATTGATGACTACCTTAATTGTCATCATAGAACCTTTATCTAGTAACTGATAGAAGCAGATGCAGAGATCCACAGCTAAGCACTGGACTGAGGTTCTGGAGTCCAGTTGTAGAGAGGGAGGAGCAATAATATGAGCACAGTGGTTAAGACCATGATCATGTGAGCCACAGAAACAGCTGACCCTGAACTGACAGCCGGGGAGCCTGCATAGGACTGAACTAGGCTCTCTGAATGTGGGGGAAAGATGTGTGGCTTGGGCAGTTTGTGGGACCACTGGCCGTGTGAGGCACGATTAATAAAAACTCAGAGAGAGAAATTGGGATTCAACTTGATGATCTGAAAAGTAAAACAGCCAGCCACTGGCTCTTATCTTGACCTCAGACCGAAATGGCATCCTGCCTCCCGGAATCTCAGAATGAAACTGTGTTTGAGAGCTGTCTCTTCCTGTTTTATAATCCTCTCTAGGGCTTGGATTAAAGGTGTGCACCACTGCCATTAAAGGCATGCACTGATTTCTATGGCAACTAGCGTGGCTACTGGGATTAAAGAAGCATGTCATTATGGCTACTGGGATTAAAGGTGTGTGTCATTATGGCTATTGGGATTAAAGGTTTGTGTCATTATGGCTTCTGGGATTAAAGGTTTGTGTCATTATGGCTACTGGGATTAAAGGTGTGTGTTATCATAATCCAGTCTGTAAGGCTGACCAGTAGGACTGTTTTACTCTCAGATCTTCAGGAGTCTTTATTTATTAAAATACCATTGAAATACCACTGCAGCCTTGGAACCAGTATTTAACCCTAATGCATGAACTGACTGTTTGGAGCTCATTCCCTATGGAGGAATACCTCCATATCCCAGCCTAGATGCAGGGAGTAGGGCCTTGGTCCTGCCTCAAGTGATGTGACTTACTTTGTTGACTCCCCATGTTGACTATCTGAGGAATGGATAGGGAGTGGAGTGGGAAAAAGGGAGGAGGAGTAAGAGGAGGGGAGGGAGAGGGGGCTGAAGAGATTGCCTAGTGGTTAAGAGCATCCGCTGCTTCCAGAGGAACCAGGTTTGATTCCCAGTGCTCATATGGCAGCTCCCAACTGCCTATAATTCCAGTTCCAGAAGATCTGAAGTTCTTTTTCTGATTTTTGTAGACATATAGGTGGCATACAACATACATGCAGGCAAAACACTCATATATGTAAAATAAAATAAAAATAAAGAATCCAGGTTCCATTAAAGTGGGAGAAAAGAGCCTGGATTATGTACATGGATGCATTGTAGTCAGAAGACTTTCAATGAGGGAGAAGAGAGAGAGAGAGAGAGAGAGAGAGAGAGAGAGAGAGAGATAAAAACAAAGAGAGATGGAGACAGAAACAGAGAGACACAGGGAGAGACAGAAACAGAGAGAGATGGAGACAGGAGAGACAGGGAGAGACAGAGACAGGGAGAGATTAGGAGTTACCTCTGCTGACTGTACAGCTAGCAGTGGGACTGTGAGCCAAGGCCTGTGCTAGCTCTTCTGTTGCCCCCCAATACCCACATCTTAGGGTTTGGGCTTCTGGAGGCATGAGACAGTTGTTTCTCAGGCATTTTAGCAAAGATCAAATGTGGATGAACGAGATTGTACTGTTCTGAGATGCTGAGTCTGGAAATGTGTTAGAGCAGACGTAAAACAGTCACGAAAACCCCACCACACTGCAGTGCCCCACGTGCGTTCCCTGGGTGTGGGGAGGTCTATAAAGTGGGAAAGGAGCCAGGAGGGTGACAGAGAGACAGGCTTTGGGGCCACACAAACCCTCATCTGGCTTGTTTTTTTTTTTTTCACCTACCTGTTGGTCTCATGGTCTAAGCCAACAGGTCTGCCACCAGTGGTTTACTGGGTCAAGTGCTCTGTCCCAGCAGGCTTCCAACTCCCTAAGGTATCAGACAGGTCAAGACCCCAGTGCTTTCTGAAAGTTGTGTCGGGGGTGTTGGGGAAGAAGGGGATTTACCCAGAGCAACTTAGAGTCCAGCCATGGAAAGCAATGGATACAGACTCTGGCCGCCAGCCTTGTGCTCATTA
Organism: Alexandromys fortis; assembly: GCF_014885135.2. Taxonomy (NCBI): domain Eukaryota; kingdom Metazoa; phylum Chordata; class Mammalia; order Rodentia; family Cricetidae; genus Alexandromys; species Alexandromys fortis. The sequence goes on from NW_026067960.1 coordinate 4,886,725, forward strand.
GCAGTGAACTGGCTGCCCCCGATGAGATCAGTCAGCCCTGGGGTGAGAGGCTGGGGAAGGACACTACAGCCACAGACAAGACCACCCACGTTACCACATTACCCCTGTCCCCTCTGTCCTCCTTGTTGAACCTTTTCTCCATCTTAGCAGCCATTGCAAGCTTTTAGCTTGCCCTCTGTCACGTCATTAGCTCCCGGGCATGTCATGAGCTTCCTAATGGGATCCGCTGTGTCCAAAACTTGTCTGCACACTGGTTGAGTGGGGAGAGCTCGGGTGTGGATGGGGGGTGTGTGCATAGGTCCCTTGTTGCATCTACAAACTCTGTGGCTTTGAGCCAGTCTCTGAGCGTGGCTTTGGGCTTATGGGTCGTTGGGGGAACATCCTGTCCCCCAGCTGTCTGGGAGTTGGCCAGGTCATGTTCATCCTAGTCCCTGATTCCCCCTAGGATGCTCCTTCCAGATGTCGGCTGAGTGAAAAGGCACATGGGACACACAGCTCCTGGCCCAGCTTGGTTACAGAAGGAACGGCAGGAGACCATCCACCTGCCGCCCATGCTTGCCATCCCCCCTCCTAGCCCTCTCTTTCAAGCTGCTCCCCGATGCCTAAATGCTAACATTTTGGGGAGGTTTTTAAATTGCTCTGTAATTATTTTCAGAGTGTCTTTGGAAATCCAGTGTTTGTTGACTAAGGACACGATGTGGGTGTCCTTTATACTCCATAACCCACGGGTGCCACTGTCTGTCCCACCATCCAGAGAGTCAGGTAAAAGCAAAAAGGGCCACCTCTTGCCCATCTCCCGTGACACCTGACCTCAGAAATCTGTACTGATGGATGAGTGGCAGATGGATAGAGGGAGAGATGTGTACATGACACATCAGAGTTTCTGTGCTCGTCTTTTCTGTGGCTCAGATGATTTTGGAGAGGTGTGGTCTACATTTTCAAACACCCACTCCATGGGCCAGCCATTCTGCTAGAGATTCATGGGTGTTCCCAAAACACTGTTAGAGGAGTGTTTCTGTGTGTGTGTGTGTGTGTGTGAGTGCGCGCGCGCGCGTGCATGCATGTGTTGCTCAGTAAAGTGAAACAGACTTCTTTTGAACAAGACTTCTTAGTACCTATCCTCTACCAATCTGTGGCCCTGGGGCATAGTTTAGCGGTAGGGAGCTTGCCTGGCATGCCTGGGACTCTGGCTGGGTTCCATATCCTTAACAGCAAGAGAAAAACTATTCTGAGAAGCTGTGTTCATCCCATGGAAGAGTGTGGATGGTGCCATTGTCTTCAGCATCGGGTCTGTCTCAGCAACAGTCACACACATAGCAGTCTTAGGGAGAGAGGAGTCTTCCTCCAGTTTCAAAGAAGATCCAATTGCCCCAGAGGGAAGAGCTGTGCCGACCCAGCGTGGCCACCAAGTCAGCCCTCACTGCATTACCACGGGTGCAGAGAAGACAGGACTGACTTCATCCCTCAGGGGCTTCTCCTTTGGGCATTTACTGAGTGAAGGTTTGTGTTCTGGTTGTTAGCTACCACGAGTCTCTACCAGACAAGTCCATTTGTACACTCATTCTTTGTCTTTTGTACCCACAGGATCTGTACTGCAGGCCTCTCTTTCCTATGAAAGAGCTTGTCAAGGGTAAATCCACAAGGTTGTTTGAAGATGAAGCCATTTTCTCTGCTTAAAGGTTAATAGATTTTGCTGGCAGTGTACGAGTGGAAATCTGAAGGATTCTACATTCTCCATGCGCCTGGTGAAGGCTCTCCTTCTGGAAAACAAGCCCTTGGAACATAAGCATAGGAGCCCTCAGTGGAAAGAAGGCAGCAGGGTAGCCAGGCACTTAGAGGGTATCATTGCTTGCAGAATGGTCCCTGCAGGCCTTGGGAAGCTGCCACATCACCCACTGCCTCTTCCCACTTGCGGGTTGTACAGGGCTTCATACTTTCTTCCTGGCTCCCATCAGATATGCCCTCAGTTGAAGACAAAGCCGAACCCCAGTTCCAAACCCCAACCCAAACTGACATCTACCCTGGTCATAGACAGAAGGTGGCAATGCGTGACTCAATCACAGACCTTCTATGCCTCTCTTCTGTGGATAGAAGATTCTAAATCAAGCCGGTCCCAAAGCAGGGCCACTTCAGGACTGTATGTTCGGCACTCTGCCACCTTCTCCCTGCCCTGTCCATATGTGGCCACCCTCAGGATTTAATCTTCTCCAACTCCAGCACAGGACACTCTTGTCTTATGTAAAGGCTTAGTTAATACTACCTTGTTTTCTATATCAGGCCTGCATCTGCTTTTTTGAATAAAGTTTTATTGGCACAGCCCTCTGCCCTCCCCAGCGACTGTGCTCATTTACCTATGTTTTGAGGTTGCTTTATGCTACAGTGACAGTGGAGTAGTTTTCAATAGACTTTGACTGCAAACCACAGGGGTTTACTACCTGACCCTTGGCAGAACAAGTGGGTCACGGTTGTTTCACTTACTGCCTTCACTTGCTCAACATCTCAGGCAGTTTAGAGATCCCCAGATTTAGAGTGGCAAGGAAGGTGAAGTGCTGACCACAGTCATCAGCTCTGAAGTTCTAGGACATGGCTGGGAGGGTCTGGTACACACTGGAGAGGGAATGGGGTCCCTGGGTCAAAGATAGTCTGCTGTGGGAGCCCCACAATAGCCATCTGCCAAGAACTGGGAAGTGAGCTGGAGAGGTGGTAGACCAGTTTGGCCAATGGCTGGCACTGAATAACAAAGTCTGCTTGGGGGATGAAGACTTGCATAAAACCTTGAATGCTGAGGAAAGGAAAGTGGGGCCAGTCACCCTCATAGCCCAAGCTCTCACTGGAGAGAGGCAGCGGCTAGAAGCTTGGCTTCTTATTTCATCTTCTAATTTCTCCTTCAGTACTAACAGAATAGACGTGGACATGTGATCACTCAAAACACAGACCCCGCTTCCCTTGCAGCTACATGGGATGATGTGTAAATTCCCCAAAGTGATGGGGAACAGGAGAGAAGTGGCAAGAGCCTTCATGGTTCCTTTATCCTTTCTCTCTGCTGAAACACAGGTGTAATAAGGGCAGAGATCAGAGCAGCCATTTTGTACATTGAAATAGAAGCTGCCTGCACAGGCTACAAAAGAATGAAGTGGAGGCCAATAGGGTCTCTGAGGACTGGGGGGATATCCCACCTGCCTGTAAAGTGAGAGCCATGGATTTCTGTGTTATTAAAACCTTGATTACTTCGGGTCAGTTGTAGCAGCCAAACCTGTAATATGAGATGCCTACAAAGTCCTCGCTCTAAACATACAACCTAAATAAAGACTGTTGCTATGTATGAAACAGCACTTGGAAACTCTGGGGCCTTCTCCTCCCAGCATGCAGTCAGTGAGCACGTGCGCGCGCGCGCACACACACACACACACACACACACACACACACACACGAAGAGCCCCTTTCCCACTGTGCCAGATGCCTGCTCCCATATGGGACAGAGGGGAGAGAGAGGGGAAAGTAGCCTTGCTCATTTAAAGACCAATGGAGAAGCCTAACTCTCTGCAGCCCCCAGCTTTCACCTTTGCCTCCTTCTCCTCCACAGATGGAGCTAATATTTAAGGAACCCCAGGTCAGCCCCTGTGCGAGGGGGCCACTGAGAACAAGAGCCTGGAAAAGACTGCAGATGGGCATACCAGGATGTCAGCGGAATAATTCACTCGGCTCCTCTGGCCCCTGTGGAGAGGGCGCAGGGCGGGGCTGCAGCTCAATGATCTCAGCCCTCCTCCCTGCCTTTCCCAGAAAACCACAGGAGCGCTGCCAGCGAGGGGCCTGCAGCCTAGGCCCCTCGAATGCAATCAGCCGTAATAACTCAATAGGCTAAAGTTGGGGGCTCCTTCTGCCGCCCTGTGCCTTCGCCCTCAGCAGCCTGCCTAATCCAAGAGCCTCTCTCCCGTCCTACCCTCCCCACGCCAATTCCAATTAGCTCCCTCTCTCATAGACATGTCTGCAGCCTTCCTCTCTGCTTCACTGACAGTATAGGGCATGGTTCAGGTTCCCACTCCCACCAGAATCCCAGCACAGATCAGAACTCAAACACAGGAAAGGCTGAGCACCACGCACAGCCACATGCACCCAAAGCCGTGGGAGAAGGTGCTTACAGGGTCCCGAGAGCCTCCGCGCGCGCCAGGAAGGCTGCCACCAGGGAGGGGATTCAATATGCAGTATTTCATGTTGGATTAACTGTACTGTACAGTTGAACACTGAGGCTGGAGCTGAAAAACAAATGTTCAAATGTCTTCGTGGGTGACCTCCAAGCTTCCACGGGCCCCTCACTCCCCTCATAACTCAAACTTGTTGGCTTGGAGAGGCAGCTGGAATTCTGTGATCTGTGCACAGCTCTCCCAGGCAGCCGTGGTCCTGCTCTGGAGCCAGCACTCTGACACACTCGGGGGTGGAAGCCCATGTTTCCATTTGGCTGGGCAGAGAACCATATCTGAGCTCACCTTCCCAGGGGCTTCATCGCCCCAGCAAGGGAAGAAGACAAAGGTTCTGTTTCACGGCAAACACATGAAGGCTGCTCCTTCAGAAAGGGTTCATTTATTCAAGGGGATGCAACAACCGTTTCTCTTCCCCCCCCCCGCCCTGTGTGTGTGTGTGTGTGTGTGTGTGTGTGTGTATGTTGTAGGCCAGAGGACAACCTTGAGTACCATCTTTAAAAACAGGGTCTCCAGGCCTGGAGCTCACCCACTATGCTAAACTGGCTGCTGGCCCATGAGCCCCAGGTACCCCAAGTACTCTCCTATCTCCATCTCCCCTGTGCCCCCAACACTGAGATTACAATGCACCATCCTGGCCTGGCCTGGCTTTTTTTTTTTTTTTTTTTTTTTTTTTTGCGGGTGCTGTGATCAAACTCAAGTCTTCAGGCTAATATGGCAAACGCTTTCTAAAGAGAACCATCCTCCCAGCCCGAACAGGCCGCCCAGCCTCTGGCAGCCTACTTACCCGTTCATTTGTTCACACATTCATTCCAACAACAAACAGCAAACCTCCCAGCAGCCTCACCATCTGAACGAATTTCTTTTCTTTTCTTTTTTTTTTTTTTTTTTTTGGATTTTCGAGACAGGGTTTCTCCGTAGCTTTTTGGTTCCTGTCCTGGAACTAGCTCTTGTAGACCAGGCTGGCCTCGAACTCACAGCGATCCACCTGCCTCTGCCTCCCGAGTGCTGGGATTAAAGCGTATGCCACCACCGCCCGGCTGAACGGATTTCTTAAAAGAATCTAAAAACCTATTATGCCCCAAATCACAGTTTGTGGACCACCCCAGGTCTCAGGGATCCCCCTCACAGACCCCTGGCCACCCTTACATCCCACCTGTGTGCAGGACCCTCCTCCTAAATGTGTTAAACCTGTTGATTCTTTCAAACCCATGGGCTTTGGTAGAAGTAATGGAGGCCGTTTCTGAACCTGAGGCCTCTGCTTTGTTCTTGGTGCGGCTTCCCTCACGCATTCACTCTGATGAAGCTGAGAGGATCACGTGGCAAGCAGCTGGTATCTGCCAATAGGCCCCTCAGGGGTCTCCTCTTTTCTCCCTTCCATTGACCCCAGGGTTTGGGATGAGGCCGCAGAACTCCCCTGATCAACGGGTTTGGGGTGACCTACTGGGGACTATTCTGAGCACCCTGGCCCTAGGCAATCTGGTCCTCTATTCAACCCTCAGCAGGATGTGGGTGGGGATGAAGATGTCTTTTCTCCTGTGCTAGCCCCTAGCCTCCACCTCTCACAGTTGGCTCTGGTTTTCCTTTGTCAAACTGGAAAAGCAAGAAGCTGACCTAGTTCTTGCCCCTGAGAGCTCTGGCCCTGCTGTGCCCCCTGGGAAGCTGGCAGGCAGGAGCAGCCTTAGCAGAACACCAAGCTAAAGCTTCAGCAGTCAATGGGGCCCAGCTGGGTGCAGAAAGGGCTGGTAGCTCCTCTATTCTCTCAAATCCTACCTCCGAGGCCACCTGGGGACTGTCTATGGTTGGTCTAGATTCGGTCTCAAAAAAAAAAAAAAAAAGGCTGGTTTTGGGGGCATTCTCCAGATGCAGGAAGCAGAGACCTTGACGATATCACCACAAGGATGGTCTTTTAGCCAGGCGAGGAGGTGCACATCCATGGGGAGAGGCACTAGTTTGAGGTCCGCTTGGGCTAGGAAATGGCCAGCCCCTGTCTCAGAAGTGAATTGTTTACTGTACTGCAATTCATGACAGCTAAATTATGGAATCAAAGTAGGCACTCAGGCACAGAAGGATGGATATAGAAGATGTGTTCTATGCACACACTCGAGGGTTTTTTCTGCAGCCGGAAGACACGACAGAAGAATGAAGCTTCTGTCATTTGCAGGAATATAGATGCAACGGAAGATGATCATATCAAGCAAATTAAGCCAGTACCAGAAAGACAAATCTCATATGCTTTCTCTCATTTGTGAGTCTTAGAGTTTATAGATAGATAAAATCACGTACATTTAGATGGTGTTGAAGTAGCCATGAAACCAGCTAAGGAGACAAAAGGGGCTGGGGGAGGGGTGGGGGGGGGACAGAGAGGGCATGGAGGAATGTGCTTGAAGTACATTATACACTTGTTTGAAGATGGCCCTACTTAGCCCTGTATAATAAAATAAACTTTAAAAAGAAAAATGGGCTTTTTAGCCAGGAAGACTTGGGGCTTGTTAGGGACCTCAGCAATCACCCATGAGTGCGGCTCTCTTGTCATGCTGGGGTACTGTTTTAAATCCATCTTAGTGCCCTCATCCTCCTTCCTCCCCTGACCCCCCCCCCTCTCTCTCTCTCTCTCTCTCTCTCTCTCTCTCTCTCTCTCTCTCTCTCTCCCTTTATGGAACAGCTCTACTGACACATAATTTACATACTATACAGCTTACCCATTTGAACTTGCATGAGTCAATGGTTTTTAATATATTTGCAGATCTGTGCAGCCATCACCACAGTCAGCTTTAATACATTTTCATCGCCTCCAAAAAAAAAAAAAACCTATCATCTTCAGCTATCACTCTCCCATCCCCCAGCCTCAGCCCTCACCAAACCCAAATCTGCCCATGGTTTCCATGCCTTTCTCCTCTGTTCTTCAGTTGGCTCTGGATCACACCGGCCACGGCCAGCTGTTTCTGATTTCTTCCATTCAGTGTTGTGTTTGGGGGAGGGGGGCTCACGATGTTGGGGCAGGTAGCCAGCACTCAGTCCCTTTCGATGGTTGAAGAGGGGTTGTGCTGGAACTTGGAGGAATCCTGCTGCTTTGCACTCTGGTCTGCTGTGCAGAACTTGGGTTGTTCTCAGCGGCTGGGAATAACATGGCTACAAGCTTTTGTGTAAATGGTCTGCCATGACCAATGTTTTTATTTCTCTTGAGTATGTACCTGAGGCTGGATGGCTGGGCCATAGGAGGCCATTTGGTCATATGAAGCCTGGCTGACTGCAGGGCAAAGCAGCTGTTTTGAGTCCCTCACAGCAGCTCCCAAGGGGTCTAGGAGCCGGCTGGCACTTGATACTGCTGCCCCGTGGTTGTCATAGACTATCTCATTCTCCCCATGCCTGGCATTTCCAGGGACAATGGAGACCATCTCTTCATGTGCATACTGGCCAGCCATCTGTCTTTCATGGAGACATATCATTTATTCAGAGTCTTTGCCCATTTTTTAATTTGGTTCTTTTTGAGTTGTGAGGCCTCTTTCTGGGTTCTGCATGGAGATACTGCAAAACAATTAACTTGGTGTTCTCTAATGACTAAACGTGTCTTTGAATACTTCCACTCTGCCTACCCTCTTTAGTTTCTTGATGGATGATCTTTGAAGGACACTTTCAATCTATGCAAACTAGGCTGGCCTCAAGCTCTCAATCTTCCTGCCTCAGCCTTCCCAGTGCTGAGATCCCAGGAGTGGGCTGCCACACTTGGTCAGAGGCTTTCAACTTTGAAGAGATCTAATTTGCCTGCCTTCTCTCTCACCTCGTCCTTGTGACATTTCCTCGGGTAGCCCTCTGCCAAATCAAGTCTATCAAGATTTGCCTCTAAATTAAAGAATCTTAGCATCCAGTCCTTGATTTTGAACTGACTTTGTATGGTGTGAACTAGGGGGTGGTCCCTGCACCCACCCCTGTCAGATATGCTGTTCTTTCCTAATAGGATGGGCTTGGAACTCTTCCTAAAATGTTGGTCTAAAGTCAGATTAGCCAGGCTCACCAGGTTCTAAGTTATTTAAAACTGATCCTTTGTAGACACATAGTTCCATGAATTTTGACCAACTCTGCAATTAAAAAAAGAGACATTGGGGCTGAAGAGATGGCCCAGGAGTTAAGAGCACTGAATTCTCTTCCAGAGGACCTGGGTTCAATTTCCAGCACCTACAGGAAAGCTCACAACTGTTTGTAACTGAAGTTCCAGGGGATCAGACACTCATGGCAAAACCACCAACGCACATAACATAAAAATAAAAAAAAAATAAAAAAAAGAGCAGTGTCCTCACCGTGAGGTCCTCTTCCAGCCCTTGGCACCCAAGCTCTCCCTGGTCCCCAGCTCTTGACTCCCCAAACCGAATCTGTAGAGATTTATAATTTTGCCCTCTCTGTCATGACATAGGAATGGAATTGTGGTCTTTCTGAGTCTGGCTTTCTGAGTCTGGCTTTGTTCACCGCAGAGAAGGCTTCTGCTGTCCACTCACATTTGTGGCTTAGAACTCATGCAATTTTAATCATAGAGGTACCTGCTGTAAAGGCATGTCATGATGAGTTAAGGAATGTTCAGTTACTTTCCAGACTGGGCAATTAAAAGGAGGTTTCTAAAAGCCTTCACGCATGTGTTGGTTACTATCATCACATCGATGGGACTTAGATGCACCCAGGAGACACACTTCTGGGCGTCTCTGAGATGGGTTTCCTGAGAGCTTTCATTGAGGAGGGAGACCCAGCACACCATGGGCCAGGGTTCTGGACCGAATGCAAGGGAAACATGGAGGCCAGCTCTCTCTGCTTCCTGACTGCAGGCACAATGTGCACACCCACCATGCCTTCCCCACCGTGATGGACGGCAACTGCAAACCCTCCTTCCCTGGGTTGCTTCTGTCAGATGATTTTCACAGCCATGAGGAACATTCGTAATAAAATGTGTAGCTCTTAGGTGTAAACATCGGTTTTCATTTATCTGAGGCAAGTACTTGTAGGTGGGTTTGCTGGCTTGTGCGACATGCACATTTACAGGAAGCTGCCAAACTGTCTTCCAAAGTGACTTCGTCGTTTTGTATTTGCACCTGCAGCAAATGAGAGTTCCGGATGGCTCTACTTCTTTGTCAGCTCAGTGTTGTCAGACTTAAATTATTTTGTCCAATTCTAATAGGCAGATATATCTCAATATAGTTTTAATTTGGATTTCTCAAATGACTAACGATCCTGAGCATATGTTTATTGTCTATTCATATATCTTTTGTGAAATGCCGGTTCAAATCTCCAGCCCATTTCCTGCAGTTGTTTGTTTTGATTACTCTGCTGGAAAGACTCCTCATGCATTCTGGACATCTGTACTATTAGGTATGAGCCTGGCCGTCATTTCCTCCCAATCCTGGGGAGAAGTATTAATTGTCTACTGCCACAAAACAAATCACTCCCAAACCCAGCAATTAAAGCAACACACATTTATTATCACACCCAGTTTCTGTGGGTTGTGCATCAAATGCAGCTCTACTGGGGAGGGAATGGGGAGCCGTGGGTTGGGGGGTCTCTCAGGAGTTTGCAGTTGTTTTTTTTTTTTTTTTCATAGATCTGCTGTTGCTTAAAGACCCATGCACCTTTCATGCCTCTGGACACCCCTGCTGGCTGTTGGCGGGGGGGGGGGGGGGGGGGGGGGGGGGGTGTTGGGGGGGGGTGTGGTTTGGGGGTGGGGGGGGGGGGGGGGGGGGGGGGGGTGGGGGGGGGGGGGGGGGGGGGGGGGGGGGGGGGGGGGGGGGGGGGGGGGGGGGGGGGGGGGGGGGGGGGGGGGGGGGGGGGGGGGGGCTTGGTCTTCCTGTGGGAAATCCTGCAGGGATTTACCTGAGCACATCCACAGTGTAGCTGCTGGCTCTCCCTGAGAGAGGGATTTTTGTTGTTGTTTGTTTGTTTGTTTGTTTACTAAAGCTAAGTAGAAACTGAAGTATCTTCTCTGACCTCCATTCAAGTCTCACACAGGGTCAGCCCTCTGGGGTGCAGGGGGAGAAACAGAGGCTGTCCCCGAAGGAGGGCAGAAAACCTCGGGCCATCTTGGCATTCAGCAGCTCTCATCTGTACTTTCACTTTCCCATTGTGCCCTTGGAAGAGCTGCCTTGCATCCTTCTTGTGATCCTGATCCCTCATCTGGAAAGGGATGTTCACATCTGTTCAGGAGATGACCTCTGGAAGCACAGTAGGCATTTGCTTCAGGTCCCCAACTCTGGCTCTCCTCAGGCAGTTGTTCAGCTCTGCTATATGGACTTCGCTCTTTGGGCCCTATAGCCCTCTTCAGTTCGTTCAGCAAGAAGTTTCTCCAGCCCCCAGCAATTATCAGAACAATACTGGGACCCTAGAGGATGGCCCACAGGCATGGACACAGGGTCCACAGCCACTGGATCCATGGCAATCCTGCAGGGGTTGGGGGGACAATGATGACAATGACCAGCCTCTTTACCCATATTAGGTTTCTGAAGCAGGGCTGTACAGCTTGCTGAAGTCTCAGTATAGCTCAAAGGGGCATTCTGGGCTCACAGGGCTCCCTCAATGCCAAGAGAGAGATTGTTCCTCTCCCCTCAGCCCTGAACAGGTTGGTACTAGGAGGGTGCCCACACTTCATGTTACTAAAGAGACACCCCGGGGTGTTCTAGCCCCCCCCCCAGGACAAATCCCACCATACCAGCATCTTCCATGCATGAGACCCAGGGCAGCCCCTGCCACTTAGATGGACGCCTTGTCAGGGATATGCTGGGCTTCATGGGCAATTAAATTGCATACATGATACATCTGGGCTGGAGTGGGGTGGGAGTGGAGGTGAGGTTCCCTAATTAGATTCCTTCAGAACCTGAGGGTTCTTTGAGATGAAACAGCCAGAGGGCTGCTGAGTGTGACGTGCGCACACTCACTTGCATGTATGCGTTCACATTCCCAGAAACGGCCCAGGCTCCAGGACAGAGTAAACACAACCCATAGCTGCCTACCGCCCAGAGAAGGCATCTGGCTCCACTCCCCAGGGCCCTAGCTCCCTGTTCTGATGGCCATATGGCCACCGAGGGTGGGAAGCATCCCCCTGCCCCCTAGGGAGGACCGTTTCCCCGCTCCACAGATGCCAGGTGTTTACATCTAAGGCCAGATGGCCCCGGCCTCCTGGGGAGGTCTGCGTGGGGCACAAGCTCTCCCCAGGCTTCTGCTGCCCCCTGGGTCTCCTCCACCAGACTCTCAGTGGGAGCTTCTCAACTGTGTCCCTCTGAGCGTCAGATCTCCACCTGTGGGAGCCGGTGGTGAGCCTGGTCATACAGCTAAAATGAGTTTCCTGTGAGGAAGACCCGACTTGTTGCTTCATGCAGAGCCAAGGACCTCATAGAGGAGTCTGTCTAGCTGAGGGCCACAAGGAGAGTTCCTGTGGCTACCCACAAGCCACTGGGGAGGCTTTGTTCTCTCTGGGGGATAGACACCACCTGGAGAAGGAACAGAGTAAATGGAAAATGTCAAGTGTTCCCCTACTTCTGCTAACCGCCCAGAGCCCTGGTCTAAGTATATCCGTGGAACTCTTGGGATATACTTACATTGCAGTTGTTCCTTTGGAATTTAAATGGATCAACATCCTGCATTTTCATTTGCTAAATCCCTACTGGGGAAGGCAGCTGCCTTCAGATGAGTCTGCAAACGAGGGAGGGGGTCAGGGCCCAGAAGGATGCTTGTGACTCCCTCCTCTGGTTAGCTAAATTTACAGGAAGCTTCATCCACACTTGGGAGAAACATGTTGGGTTCCTGTGAGGCCAAGGTCAGACAGAGAGAATGGTGCATCAGACCATTCCCACTGTTTGCACAGTGTGACCCTAGAGAGCTATCCATGTGGTCTGGGGCAAGATTCTTAGCATGATGGCTCTTCCTGACAGCTGGGTCCTGGCTTCAGCCCTAGGTCAGATAAGACATCGCTAGCTTACAGGTTGCCTTCACTCCAGCCAGCTTCAAGTTTCTACAGTGGTGAGGATGAGACTATGTTGTATGATGTTTTCTAGGGAGATGGAAATAAATACAGGGCAAACCAAAGAGCCAGTTTGACTCACTTCTAACATGGCAAACCAATGGCTTTATTGGTGCTTGGGTGACTCAAAGGCAGACTGTCACTGAGAAGCCCAGCATGGGCAATCACCTTCTAAGCTGTGTTCCTGGAGCCCCCTGTTCAACTTACAGGCAGTTCCACCAAACAGTCTCCTCTCCCAAGCAACTGTTATTGCTTACAGAACCTCTGTGTGTGTGTGTGTGTGCATGCGCGTGTGTGCATGTATAAACCCTGTAAGCTTCAGGGGTATCTCAGGACTCCTCATGCCCTCTGCTTTCTTGGGTATAGACACCTCGTGCCCAGATGAGACTCAGGAAGGAGCAGCTATGTGATGGGACTGTCTCTGTATCCTGGCAAGGATGAATCGAGATGGCATGTGGAAACAAAAATGATTATTGTTGGCCAGGGGGGACTAACCAGAACCACACCCTCTGTGGCAGTGTCCAGCCAGCACAAATGCCCCCCGTTTCTGACCCTTCTCTGGGTGCAATAAGGACAAATTGAGCCACTCTGATATCTCTTTGCCCCTTCTATATTTTTATCTACTTCCATCCGAGAGATTTTGTAAAGTCAGACTGATTTCTGATACATTCTGCTGTGAATCAAATTATTCACCAGCTTCCTCTAGGACCCTGTGGATTGCTACCAGGCACTTCTGTCTCCTAGGTGATATTCCTCTGTCAGTCTTTTGAAGGCCTGCTTGACACCCCAGAGTCCTTTACAGCGTGAGTACAAGCCACAGGGAACAGACCCATCTGTCTTTTGAAGGCCTGTTTGATGCCCTAGAGCCCTTCACAACGATGAATACAAGCCACAGGGAACAAATCCAAAGATCCCAACCTGGCCTGGAGTCACCTTGTTCTTCAGATGGATAAGCAGATACAGGGTCTGGACAGCTGCCTCCCATGAATTTGCTTTATGAAAGTCCATCCTGGAAAAAAAAAACACTAAAAAAACCCGGGGAACGTTTAAGAACCTAATTTTTGTACCCATAAAGGTGCAGTCTCTCTTTGGGGGGGGTCTATTTGGCTGGACAAATTCCCACAACCCCAAAGACTTCATCTCAGAGAAAATTCCACTCTGGATAATATCTGCATTGCATTGAGTTTGCTAGCTACTTCCCCACATGATTCTGCGGTGTCCTTCTGGGGATCCCAGTGGTACTTTTGTATTAAAATGTGTCTTGCTTCAAATCACAGCTTGCAGAGAGACTATGATCGCTTTAAGCCATAGAAAATTGCCAATTGCGGACTTGTTAGGTGAACCACATGAAAGACTCAACCAGCTACAACCAGAGACACAGCCCAGCCGGTATCAACCAGTACAATAGCCAGTCACGACCCCCACTGGTGTCAGAGAGGCTAAAAGTCTCACACAGGGTCACCCAAGGCCTCTCTGAAGATCAGTATCACCCACTCTACAGAGGCCTTGGCTAGGGCTGGGCACCACCTGCCCCTTCTTCTTCTGGCCTTGCTGTTCCTGGCCTGGGCCACCTTCATCTTCCATTTGTAACCTTCCATTTCAGTTTCCCAGAGCATCCTGGTCCCTCTGCTTCCCCACTTTCCGGATAAGGGTTGTCCACCAGCCCGAGGCCTGACTGTGGCCCCAGAGCCTTGCCTACAGGCCTGCTTTGGCCCAGTGCCCTCCGCACTCACTTCCTCTATGACGGAAGAGCTTGCCCATCTTTAAAATGGGATGAAGAGGAAGAAATACAAATAGACCCAATAAGCCTAGGCAGTTTGGATGCTCACCTTACTAGACCTGGATGGAGGTGGGTGGTCCTTGGACTTCCCACAGGGCAGGGAACCCTGATTGCTCTTTGGGCTGAGGGGGGACTTGATTGGGGGAGGGGGAGGGAAATGGGAGTCGGCGGTGGGGAAGAGACAGAAATCTTTAATAAATAAATAAATAAATAAACAATAAAAAAATTAATTTTTTTTAACAAATAGACCCAATAAGCTAACAAAGCAACATGTTAGCACCAGGGATCACTCACGGGGTACAGGAGACAGGAATTGTCTAAGGGATACTTCAGCGAGGGCCTGGCACATGTTTCCCTCTCAGCTTCCATCTACCCTTCCTTCGCAGCAGAGACCTCTGCCTAGCATTGCTGGCCTCCCTGCCTGCTAGGCTCCAGCAGCTGGGGCCAGGACCACACCCACACAGGAGGTCACATGTATTGGTCAGGGAGGCAGGGATGCAGTTGCTGTGGGCACTGTGTGACCTGGCTTCCTGTCTGGGATTCCCCATTGTCTGTCAGTTCTGAAAGCTTCCTTGGACAACAGAAGCCCAGTGGAGAGAGCATCCTATTTTGGGTGTTGGGCACAGGCACATTCTTAGGAGGAAGGGCAGCATGCCCTGCAGGGTAGGTGCATGGGTCCTTGTTGGTTCTATCTTCTATTATGTAACTCACTTCCTCTCTGCACGATGCCAGCCAGGATCTGTCAAGAACTGAGATCCCAGGTAGGCTCCAAGATCTCAAGGCTATTCTAGGAAACCTCTTCCATGAAATCTCTGCAACTTTGGGGGACCTCACTGCTGATCCCCAAAACTCAGAAGTATCAGATTAGGAACTGTGGGCTTGACAGGACTCCTGAAACACAGTTGGTCACAGACCACTCCCACCTGACTCCTGGAGCTCATGTCTCAAGACCACTGCACACATCCATACATAGACATTTGACTTGGGGATAGCCTGGTGCCCAGAGCCACATACTGTAGGACATGTGACCCATCTATATCACAAGATTGACTGGGGCCCTTTTGCTATGCCAGGCATACTAGAGATGGAACATTGCCAATCATGGGGCCTCTCTGAATCAAATCACAGTATCAACTCCCAGGCTGCGGATGAAAGAACACAGTTTACCTGGAAGAGCCTACACTCTGAATGGGGCCATGGCATCGCTCCGTGAGGTGGAATCTGTTTCTGCAGAGGGGCACAGGTTTCCTGTGTATGATCAGTCTGGGAAAACAGGGCCCAGCATGTCTGGCGGTTCAAACTTCATGGAGGCAAATATTAGGAAGAATAGTCTATGAAGTTTTCTTGCCAGGGATAGATATATGGTATATACATATGATATATGGTTTATATATGGTATATTAATGTCAAAATATATGGAACATTGATGAACTGTGAGTGACAGCCTGGTGACCCCCAGCTGCTGTGTTGCTACTATTTCCAGCAGCAAATGGTGGAAGGATGGCTAAGATCTTGGCCTTTAGGGTTGTGCAGATGAGGAGAGCTGAGGCTGTGGTCTGTGTATTTGATGAGCTCGGTGAGTGTGGGTCGTTACTGGTATTTATTACTAGAATAGTTACTTGCGGGCCCAGGGAGTCAAGAAGCAACGATTCCCTTATGCATGTTGTTCTGGGCCTGTCTGTCCCTGCAGAAAGATAGAGAGGTGATTTTAATGACAAAGAATAAAAACGTAAAGGTCTAATTTTGGGGCTCCCACGGATTTGCCTCACTATGCCAATAGGCCCAGTCGTGTGTGGCTCTTGCATGGTAAACTTGACTGCTTCAATTCGGGATGCTGACAGCCCTGCCATGCCCCGAGGATAGCATTCCACAGACAGGAGAGAGCTGGGAGTGGACACTGCCTCACAGCGTGCTCAGGAGTGCACACTGATTCTGTGATGACCTGGGGTGTGTGGAAGGACAGAAACACGTCCTGTGGTCAGCATCCTTGGAAGACAGTCTTGAAGGACCAGAAGACTTCTGTAGAAGGAGAAGGTAAGACCAGAGACTCAGCATTCCCCTCCCTGTCCTTACTGACTGTACACCGAACTCTAGTTGTGCGATGGGCGTCAGGCCGTACGGCCAAAGGCACACAGGTGGGACTGCCATGCTGACTGCCCGATCTTTGGCCAGGGGAACCCGGTAAAGCTTGTTTTTGAGTCTGGTGGGATTCCTCCAGCTGTTGTGAGCAGTTCCTAAATCACCAGGCAGCTTGTGCCTCTAGTGAAGTGCTAGAGATTGGGGAGGAGGACAGTGGGCATTTGTGACTGGCTGGGCACAGAAGCAGGTAGCATCTCTGTACTCATTAAACGTAATGACCCGTGCGGCGTACTTCTAATTGCTATGGCTAATTTTTACGGAAAGTCCCCTCCTGGGCCCGGCCAGCTCTGTCTAGGTGGCACCACCCTCTGCCTATGTTAACACCAGGACACCACCTCGGGGATATTCGCTTGCCCACTGTGGAGAAAGCAGCTCTGTGTGTTCCTTCATCCCACGACTGGCCGTTTTCACTTGATGGACGTCTGGTATCCTTACAAAAAACCAGTTCAGTGTGGCAAATGTGTCATTGAAGGCCTCACTCTTTCATCTGGTCCCATCAAGATTCGATTTGGGTAGTATATGTCACCCCATCCATGTCCCCGCCTGGACTCCAGCCATGGACAAAAGTCTTCTCTGTCCCCCCCTACTTGCCACTAATGGCTTGGACATTTTCTGGTTGGCTGGCATACCTTCTCCAGTGACAGCTACTCCGTACCTTGGGTTTGTTTATTTTGTACGGGGCAGGGGTGGGGGTGGGGTGTGCGGAGGCTTTTCTTTTTCATGTTTCATTAAACTACAACTGCTGTGTTTTGAAAAGTGGTACCTCGAACAAGTCAGTGAAGCAAACAGCTCTGCCTATTGGGATGTACGAAAATGAAGGCCGCCATAGGGAGCCTCTAGCCGCGGAGCTGAAGGCCTGGTAGGCGGTGGGACTAAGGTGGCACGACTCACTAATTGTATTTCGGGATCTGTCTGGCCCCAGCATGTGGCCAGGAGCTGGAGATGAGGCCTGGCTGGTGTTCCCAAGTTGAGACATGTCTTCCCCGGCCAGGGCCGCTGGAGGTGGGGAGGACAGAACAATGAGCTCTCCGCGGGCAGCGTGAGAGTATCCACCCTGGCTTTCAGATATGCTCTCCAGAGTTTGGGCCCTCTGAGCATCGGAGAGAATTTTAAATGGGGTACAAGTCCACCTGTCCAGCTCAGGTTGTCTCTGAAAGAGATGCACATAGGGAAATATGGCAAGGGGCTCCCACTCCTGAGCAGGAGATGAATTCCAGGGCAGAGTCCCAGGCCAATGCAGGCCAAGGCAGAGGCAGCCTCAAAAATAACTTCCCCAATCTCTGGTGTCCAGACCGGCTCAAACTGCCCCATTTTTCCCTTGGAGGCAAAGCAGCTGCGGTCCATGGCTAAAAATTGTGTTCACACTCAGAGACCAAGAGTACATGTGATTAGCTGTGTTAGTCAGAGCCTCCTGGCCTCCTGGTCTCCTGGCCTCCCAGCCTCTTGGCTCTGAGGCTTCTAGGAGTCTCAGCCTCTCTGCCTTCTGCTTCCCAGCCCCATCTTCCTGCAGCTCTCTGTTCACCTCATCCCAAACAGTGATCCATCCCCCATAGCCAGAACACACAAACCTATCTTACTCCGGGGGTCAGACCCCTGGCAGGTGGCCAGACGCAGTCTTATATTGCAAAGCAGGGCTGCCTTGGTGTCCTTCCCCCTCATTAACTGGCCAAACTACAGGGAAAAAAAACAAAACTTTAATCACCCAATGTTCATTTCCCCCCAATGTTTACCAGCTACCCCTGAGTTGCTGCACTGGGCCCCCTAATGCACCACAGGGAGCCAATCCCAGCACCACCCCCGGGGGAGGACCAAAAAGGAAAGGAAGCACACACAATTAAAGGTGTGCACACGTAAACATATAATTACAGATGTGAGCTGAGCCGTGAAGGGAAGAGGGTGGTGCGGTGAGCAGAGATGTTGACGACTTGCTCTGCTGGCCGAGGCACTTTGGAAGAGGCTAGATTTTCTCTGAGACTCAAGATGCGTCGTTGTAATCGTCTTTTCCTTTCCTTTCCATTTTTTTTAAAGCTATTTGTCTAGACTGGCTTTGAACTCCAGCTCCCTCCCTCCCGCCCCCGCCTCATCTCACTCTGCAGAGCCCCTGCCTTACAGGTGCCAGTTCACCATGCCAGCTCATAATGCCAGCTCCTAGTCCACGGTTTCAACACCGTTCCGGGAAGGACAGCAAGCTCTGTATACAGCTGACCTTTATAAGGACCGACAGGGACTCTGGCAGGGTCTGGGTGTGTACTGCAGCCCTTCCCACTGTGCAGAAAAGGTGGCTGAGACTTGGGGAGGCTCAGTGACTTCCATGACCTGCTGGCTGGACAGAAGGCCAGAAATAGCGGTGACAGTCCCAGCTGGTGGCATGAAGGCCCAAGATGCTCCTGAGTTCCTCGGTGGTTATGGGTTTTTTTTTTTTTGGTTGTTTTTTTTTTCTCCCTTTCCAGCTTCCAGAATGAGGCCCCAGTGAGGCCCTAGATCCCCAATTCAATGATGTCATCCAAGAACCATCTAGCAGGCAGTGGCCAGGCAGGGCTGGCTACACCAGCATCCTTCCAGCTTTGTTTCAAAGCAGAGATACTTGCAAGGACTGCTGAGGACAGCTGTCCTCTCAGGCCACCTTATGAAACTGGAGGAGCCCTGTGGCCTCTGGACAGGTGCTCTTTTGCCAGAGGCCAGTAAAACCCATAAACAAACAAAGGAGAGGAGCTCGGCTCTCAGCTCAGAGAGCCCGGCTCCTGCCTGGACCCCCAACAAACACTGTTCCCAAGCTGCACAGTGCACACGAGTCCCTGCCTGGCCCACGCGAGCCCCCCAGGGGCAAGTCAGGCACAGGTATAATATGCACTTGGTAGAGATTCGATAAGAGCAGGGGGCTGGGCGAGAGCTCCGCTGCCAGCTGCTGCTGCATCTGGAGCCCCCATCTCTGGGGCTCTCAGCGGAGAAGTACGTTGGGCTTGGGGGTCTGCTCATTGGATGTTTCCTCTCCTCCACTCCCCACTCAAAAGACAGAACAGATTGGAGGAGGCAGGCTAATAGCATCTCGGTGACAGCCCAATTTTCATTTCTCATGGAAGGGCCTCCCATTAGCGCTGAATCCCAGCTCCCTCCTTCTCAGAGCCCTTCTCTCAGCTCTTCTCCACACTGCCCTTTCCACTTGAAGAAATGCAGGCAGACCAAGACCACCCCTGCCTAACTACCCACGCGGTCTGCTAATCACCCTGCCTGGGAAGGTTTCCCAAGAAAAGGCACAGGGAGGCGAGGCCACTGGTGACCCAGGAGCACAGGAGCTTGCTACCTACCTATCTGGAGCCCTGTCTGCAGCTCCAGCTGGTCCTGGGGTCCAGCTGGATTTGCCCAGGGCTTGAGAAGCAATACCTCTGCTTCCCTGCAGTGATCTGGACAGCGGGGTCAGTATTAGGGTACGGTTGGCGGTAGCGTTGACGAGGTTGGGTTATATCAGAGTTAAGTTGGGTTGGTTTAGGTAGGATTTTGTGTTATTCAGCTCTCCTTTGCTGTTGTAAAATACCCAAGGAAAACAATTTAAAAGAGAAAGAAGATTTGGCTCACGGTTTCTAACGTGACTGACGCCATTCTTTTTAGGCCTCACGGTAGAAGGAAGGTGGCAGCGTAAAACTGATCACCTCAAAGTAGCCAGGAACAGAGGAATGGGGACCTGATGGACTCGTCAAGGACACATCTGTTGACTTACATCTTCAAGTTAAGCCTTGTCTCCTGAGACATTCAGCCAAGGACCCGCGCATGGGCTAATCTGTTGATGAAGCTGGGGTCCTCATTTTGTAACCTACTGGAGGTTCCTGGAGAGTTGTTGATTAACCATTGCCCTTCAGAATGAGCTTGACTTCACAGGCTCATGGCCATGGCCAGTCACGGCAGGGCCTTTAAAGTGGGAGATCATTAGGGGAGAGAGCATAGCCACAGACAGTCACATGCAACTGTAAGGTGACACCTAGGTCCCTCAGTTCCCCCAGGACATCAGAACAAAGGGCGTTTCTCCGTCTTATATGGCCCTCTGTCAGGGAGTGGAAATAAGTCCATACCACATGACCAGCCCAGATTTCCAAACTCCCAAACTCCATCTGTATCAGGTACGCTGAAGGTTTAAGGAGCCACAGTAATGTCCACTCAAGGCAGGGACCTCACTCCTGGTACCAACTTTCTCTATTAGTTCTCTCATTCGTGACAAGATGCCCGACCAACACAACGTAAGGACAGTAAGGATTTGTTTTGCTTCTATTTTCTGAATGTTTGATCTAACACGAGGTCATTCTGTGCTTCGGGTCCATTGTGAAATAAACCTCATGGCAATGGGAATGCTAAGAGAAACAAGGTGTTCACCCCACAGCAGCAGGAAGCAGAGAGAGCAGCTCACACAGGAAGCAGAGCCGAGCCATAACCGGGAGGGGCCACGGCAAGACAGTGACAGGATGGACACACTTCCAGCGACCTATGTCCTCAGATCAGGCCTCCATTCCAGTTTCCCCATCTCCCATCAGTCTATTGACATTTTAGCTCCATCAGTGAATTAAACTATTCGCTGGAGCTGAGTTCCTATGACCTAATCCTGGAATCATCCTGAAGACCCACCCAGGCGTGTGTTTTATTAGATTCTGGACCCTTTTCAGTCCAACAAAGGTGACAACCAAAATTAACTGTCAAATAATCCAGCCACCTCTCAGGACTCCACTTCTGAATATCAGAGCATCAAGCCACACGCGAGTCTTCACTTTCCAATCTAAATATGATTGATAGATTAAGTTGGGATCTAATGCTCTTGAAGACTGCACCAGAGATGTAGCCAAACGCTGGGTGGTTGTGCTGTGTTGCGCTGGGAATTCGAGTTTGCAGCTGGGCTCTGGTCAAGGCTGACATGACTTCAGGGTTTAGATGGAGTTGAGTTGGGGACAGCTCTGAGGCAGACCTTCCCCTCTCTTCTTGCTGGGACTGGAAGGGAAGCTTTATTGGATACCAACAGTTCATGGAGTGGTATTTAGAACAAGACCAGAGGACATTTTAACCTAGAAAAGCATGAATTCAAGAGAATTTTCCAATGAGAAATTAAAAATATGTCCCCTCCACGGTGTGCCTGGAGAGCTGTGTATGAAGGCATTTCTGGGACAAGTTGCCATTCCTGTCAGACTCGGAGACTGCTTTGGCTGTGTGGAGACTGAGGCAAGGGCATTGTGGAGAGAGAGACGGGAGGGGGAGGAGAGAAAGAGAGAGCGCGAGAGAGAGAGCCTGAGAGTGCAATCAAGTACAATGTGTGTGTATGTGTGTGTGTGTACGTGAAAGTATGCAGTGTGTGTACAGTATGTGTGTGTGCATGGACGTGCACAGGAAGAAGAGTATGCTTACGTGCATGTGTGATTATGCCATGCAATGTGAGTGAGTGAAAATGCATACAAAGACGGTGTGCTCGTGTGCAGATGTGTGCATGAGAGCATACAGTGAGCGCACAGGGTGGGCTTGTGCAGGAGTGTGTGTGTATAGGGAGCAGCCTGCCTATGTGCATGTGAGTGTGTATGTGAGAGTAGACAGTACTGCAGTACGTGCACATGGTGTGCCAGTGTGTGTGCACATAGATAAATGTATGTAGCGAGTGTGTGGAGTGCTCAGGCTTGAGCAAATGAGCCCACAGTGTTCTCAAGCCTGCTTTCCACTCTCCCTATTCCTCTGCCGCTGGAAAGCCTCATTAGTGTGCAGAGAACGTTCAAGCCCAGCCGGGATGAGTCACCGTGGCTGAGCTTCTGAGTTGCAGACATGAGGGCCCTGCTGCTGGGTACAGCTTACCCGCTGGCCTCTGTTTTGGGCCAGCTTGCCCACGCCATCCACACCCTCCCTGGGGCTGGGTCATGTCAGCTAGCTGCTCTGGGGAGGGGGGATGGGAAAGAGACTGACTCCTGAAGTGGTGGTTGTTTTTCTCTTCCAAACAGCAGCAGTCAGGAGGGCAGACACTG
This sequence comes from Alexandromys fortis, assembly GCF_014885135.2. NCBI lineage: Eukaryota > Metazoa > Chordata > Mammalia > Rodentia > Cricetidae > Alexandromys > Alexandromys fortis. The sequence continues at coordinate 4,908,814 of NW_026067960.1, forward strand.
GTCCCAAGGTTGTCCTACTCAGGAGCTAGCAGGCAGAGAGAGGCACCACTTGGGGTGTCTTGGGAGACATGGGGACCACCTGAGATGAGTGCATCTGTGAATCGGCATGAACAGCACAGGGCTTCATATGTGGTGGAAACTGGGTAGTCCTGAATGGGGCCAGGAGAACGGTCAGGCAGAGAAGCCCAGGGTTTCGAGAATGAGTGACTAGCTACCCCAGGAGGTGGTTTAGGTAGAGCCACTGCAAAGATTCCTGACCTGGGCAGGGATTGGCTGAAGAGAACAAGGAAGAGGTTGGGAAGCTGCAATGTTGGGGCTCTGACTGTGGGACGGAGGCTCATGGGGAAGTGGGAGGCAGGAGAGGGACAACCAGGAAAGGGTGACAGTGATGTAACTCCCCTCCCATGACAGGGAAGCCTTCTTTAGGGGACCAGAGGCTGCAGGACACATCCGTGGATTTTAGAAGTAGCTCCTCAGTGACTCTGGTATTAGCTCATATCTGCCGTCACTCAGCAAAGGAAGTGGCCATTAGCATGCATCTCACCGTGTGCTCACCTCGTTCTCCCCACACACTCTGAAGACAATGATGCCAGCCTGCTTACCAGGCAGTTGCGAGTAGAACATTCTTCCTCTCTGGGGTGGCTTGCTCCATAAGGGCCAACCCACATGTGCCTGGTGCAATGGAACCGACAGGCTATGGCTGCCAAGAAGGGGGCCCATGATCCTGTTTTACAGAGAAGGAACGTAAGGGACTGTGCTCCACCCTTTTCTGCCAGGGTGAGATACCCCGTGTGGTAGTTGACTTGGGTCACCCAAGAGACACACTTTTGATGTATACATCAAGGAGTTGGCCAGAGAGGTCTGGTTGAGCTGGGAAGACAGCTATGTGGGGCTGAGTGTGACTGCATCTATTCTGTTGGGAGTTCTTCTTTTTCATTCATAAAAAGGAGGAAGCAAGATGTTCTAAAGCTGTTCCCTCTGAACTGAAATGTTGTCGTCTGGAAGGAGAGGAGAGGCTCACAAAACTCAGGAAATCAATGAAATTCATGAGGCTTAGGAGATTCATGTAAACTCTAAGGGTCACAGATATCATCCCAAAGTTACAAGATTAGTAAGAATGTGCTGGGAAGAGGAGACTTTTGTGGAGACGCCTAGGAGTTGAGCAAGGAGCCCCAGGGATGCAGCTTTCTTAGGTCGTTGGTTGTGGTGGGATGGATGTGCTGGTGGTACAGCTGCTTTGAGTCATTCCTGTTCTTCTAAGGAGCCCTCATCCATAACCCTGTAAGCAATGCCATTAAACTCACCGTTCACCAAGTTGGGCTTGAGGGCACTCGTTCTTCAGTCTGCCATCAGTGCACTATGTAGGGAGCAGAGACCTTTGTTCATATCTCTCCAGGAAAAAACATACAACACATAAATACAAGCACTCATCTCTCTGTTCTGGATGGCAGGCACAATGTGCACATTTGGTTGACATTCCTGCCACCACAGCTAAAGCCACACTGGCTACCGTGCCTTCTCTTCCATGAGCCGTCCTCTCAAGCTGTGAGCCCAGATAAAGGCTGCTTGTTTACTTTCCTCTTGCTTGGTATTTTGTCACTGCAGTAAGGTAGGCACAAGAAGGGAAACAGCGAATAGGTATTGAGGATTGGGGCCTTACCGTGTGTGGTCCTGAGCCTCGGACTATGGGGAACTCACCAAGGACAGCTTCAGACATAGAGTGGCGATGACCCAAGAGAAAGGGCTACAAGTGCTACCGACAGTAGAAGCGAGGGTCAGGAACTCCCCTAGGCTCTTGGAGCCCTGATCATGTCATCACACAGTTCGGAGCTGGGCAAGACTTGCAGGCTTTGGTGTGGCCCAGGTGGCTTTCAGTTTGCGTTCATCCTGTATCTCCTTGCTGCCCCCATCCGTCTACTCCAAAATGAGGGTGTTCATTCAACACCATTGTAGACGGGACGTCTGTGATGTCACCTGCTTATTGAGTTCACAGGGGTCTATGGTTAAGAGATTTCCTTGATTCTCAGAAGAAACTTTGGGCTTTTAATCCACGTTAGGACTGTTAAAGCCTGTGGAGACTTCTGATGTTAGACCGGAAGCATCTTGCTTTACAAGATAGTCATTAAATGACCCCAAACCTAGGGAAACCAGGGATAGAACTGTATGGCTTAAAGGTGATCTCCATGGATCACTCTGAAGCTTGACATGATTTAGAACCACCTAGGAGACACACTTTTGGGTGTGGCATCCACATTTCTCTCCACTGCATCACACTCACGCTCACATGGCCACAGTAAGGCCTATCTTATTACCATGCCTGCCCCACCATGATGGACTATACCTCAAACTATGAGCCAAATCAACTTTTGTTATGTTGATTTTTCCCAGGCATTTTTTTTGTCACAGCAGGAAGCAAAACAAAACAAAACCCAGCAAACAAAACCCAGCTAATTTTGCACCCAGGGTGCAAACGTTGAGGAGGTGGTACAAGTCCTCGGATGAAAATCTGGTACCTGAGTCTTATCCCCCAGAGAGGAAGAAGATAAAAGTAAGGGGACTTTGTGGGCAGAGGCCAACCGAAGCTGTCCCCTAGGAGCTTGAATGTGGTTTGGTGCCATTCCGTCTCAGGCTGTGCGCAAGGAATAAGAAAACAAACCCCTTTTCCTTTGAAGGACATTTGACTCTGAAAGGCCAGAATAGCTTTTGTGCTGCTCTCCACCCCTTTTACAGATCAGTTTGTTATGGAGGGTGACAGAGAAAGACATCATGGTCTTAGGAGAAGTTTCAAAAGGTTTGGGGGAGGGGACTGGGGAGCTGGCTCAGTGGGTGAGAGTGCTTGTGTACAAGGATGAGGATCTGAGCTCAAATCCCAGAATCAATAAAAAGAAAAAAGGAACAAACAAACAAAACACCCACCTACCCAACCAACCAACCAACCAATCAGCTCCACTGGGCTGCACTCACCATCCACAAAGACAACACACTTGCTCTCTGCTTTCATTTTTGTTGCTATGGTCAAATACCCCTGGCCAAAAGCAGCTTAGGGGATGTATTAGCCTGGGCTTTCATCCCAGTGTGTGAGAGTGCAGTCCAGGGGCTGTCAGGTGACCTGCCCCCTTACCCTCCATCTCTTATTTCCTTGGGGCAAGGTCTTCCAGGGAACCTGGAGCTGGGTGGGGTCCAGCAGGCCCCAGTGAGCTTCCTGTCTCCTGCCTGCATGCATGGCCATTCACAGGCATTTTAGGGTTTTGTTGGTTGATTGGTTGGTTGGTTGGGTAGGTGGGTGTTTTGTTTGTTTATCACAGCAGCAGAAAGCAGACTAGGACAGGAGAGAAAAGCCAAGACCCTGTGGGGTCTCCAGGTTTTAGAGACTGTTAACTACGTGGAAAGTTACAACTAAGAAGTAAAAAGAAGAAGGGATAAAGGTGAGAGAAAAAACGAGGGGACTTTCCAAGTTATGGCGGAAGAGCGTAGGCTGAGGGTCTTATCCTAAGCTGGGTGGAGAAACATGAAGAGTCAGTCCTAAAACCTAGCTGAGCAAACTCAAACACAAGCAGAGCCATCAGCAGACATCTGCAGAGTGGATGTGGATATTAAATAATAGATTAAAGGAATGCTTATGGACGAATTCCTGGCTCAGCAGTGCCGAGCTAAAGGGTGAAATTCTCAGATCCCTCTGGCTTGGTTAGGTTCTACGTGGTACGGTGTGGCAGAGGGGGAGTGGGAGCCACTTCATCTCCTGTCCTAGTCGGCTTTCTGCTGCTGTGATAAACACCATGAGCAAAACAGCTTGGGGAGGAAGGGGCTTATTTCATAGCACAGTTTGTAGTCCATCATGAAGGAAAGTCAAGGCAGAAACCCAGGGCGCGAACTTGAGGGCAAGAACTGAGGCAGAAGCCACAGAGGTGTGATGCTTACTGGCCTGCTCAGTTTGCTTCCTAACACAACGCAGGGCCAGCTACCCAGAGATGGCCTCATGCAGAGTGTGCTGAGACCTTCCACTTCAGACATAAATCAAGAAAAGCCTTTCCCATAGGCCAACTGACGGAGGCATTTTCTCAACTAAGGTTCCCTCTTTCAGCTAACTCTAGCTTTTGTGAAGCTGATAAGAAAACAAAGCAAAATCAGGACACTGCCTCATTTTTTCTTTGCACAGTAGATCTAATGCTTAATCCTTATCCTTGCCCACTCTACTTCTTTCTCACTTCTAATCCTATTAACTAAAATTTGAATATACTTTATACTATCCTTAGTTGTTTATTCTCCAACAGATATTGGAGTCAAAAGGGACATTGTTATTAATTTGCTAGTACAACAATCGCATAGTGTAATATCAAGCAGCTGTGGTTGCTCTCCTACTTAATACCCTACTTGGGGAATATTATACAGCTTACACCAGGCACCTTGAGCTCCTGGTCCGAGGAATTATTTTTTGAACTAAACACTCAATTCTATCACATCCAAATCCCACTTGAACATTACAAAATACATCAACTGAAAGAATATAGTTGATAAAAAAAATAACAGCAGATGCATAAATCCCAACGCAGTAACATAAGAAACAGGAAAAACAAAGATGACTCCAAAAGTTATTAACCCTACAGCAATGACATCTAGTGAGAGTGTGTGAGATGAAATCCCAGACTGAGAACTCGGATAATGATAATGATCTTAAGTATGTTCAAAGTTACACTCCCATCCCCCCAAAACCAGATGAACTATAAAACAAAGAAAGAGGCAGATGGCGTGAAGGAGCAATTCAAGAAAGAGACAAGCATTCCAGAGCACACCCCTGTGAGATGCTGCAAACAAAAGACGGTAGTAAGCCAAATACTAACACACTGTGGAAGTTTCCAGCAACAGGACGGTCAAAAAGACAGCACATCTGAGCTCAATAGCAAGGAGGAAGATCAGAAACAACCCAACAAGGTCAGAGATAAAATAGTAAAAAGGGACCAGGGTGAATGTCAGGGCATACAAACATTCTAAAAAGACTAAAATGTATGGGTTATAAGCATAGAAGAAGGGGGAATCTCATTTTAAAGGTATAGAAGATAATGTAAAAAGAATCGTAACAGAAAACTTCCCAGAATTTGGAAGCTAGTGCAGATATAAGAGACATTTAGGACCAAACAGACAAAACTAAAAAGTTCCTTCTCTCCTCATATTTTAATTAAAACACTAAATATACAGAACAAAGAAAGCAGGTTGTAAGTTGGCACAGAAAGGCACCAGGTCACCTACAAAGGTGGGTCCCTTAGAATCCTATCAGATGAGCCAACTGAGACTTTTAAAGCAAGAAGAGACTGGGATTATGCATTTCAGGCTCTCAGAGATAACAACTGCCAGCTCAGACTGCTATACCCAACAAAACTACCCGCTATAACCGAAGGGGAAATAAAAACTTCCCATGGTCAAAACAGACTAAAGAAATTTGTGGCCACCAAGCCAGCCCAACAGGAAGTATGTGAAGGAATCCTCCAGACTAAAGAGGAAAATAAGACCTCCATGAGTTCTCAGGAAAAAAAACCATGCTAAAATACCAACCAAAAGAGGAAAAAAAATACCAAATTTCATAAAAATCAACCAAATAACAGGAATCAATACACAATTTTCAATAAACCTCTGGATATTAGTGGTTTTATTTCTCCCAATCAAAAGACAAACTGGTAGGTTGGATCAAAAGTCAAGAGACAATCCAGGCCTAGAAAGACAAATGTTGCCACATGTTTTCCATCCTGGCTTTGTGTTTTTTAGATTTCCATGTTTCATACAGAACATCTGCAGAGCTCAGAAAGCAAGAATGGATCCTTGAGAGGGAAGGGGAAGAGGTCTTAATGGATGAGAAGATAGCAGAACACGTAAGATATGAAGGGGGGGATACTGGGGGTTAATGGTTTATGTTGGTGTTTTATGACCAACTTTATTTTCTCTATGTTAAAACAAAACAGCAAAAACAGAACCAGCTACTACTTTCTGTGCACAACATCTAACTTCCTGTGCACACAGATCAGGGTTTCCGTGAAGGCGATCTTGTGACATCATCCAGGCGATGGGACGGTAGGATGGGAAGAAGACGGGATAAAGGATGTATGACAACCCTTAGGGAAACCTACTACTTTCTAAGCTAATTTAAACAGATATGATTTAAAAGAAAGTTTAACAAAGGCTCCCTCCATGGATGGGCAATGTTCCCTTGGAAGACATGGATTACTGAAGGAAAATCTCAGTGCTAGGGGAATATTGTCCTCTGAGTTACTGGCAAAGAGCTTTCAGAGGTCACCAAAACAAAACAGGCCATTGTCTTTGCTCCTGATTACCTAGCAGAACGAGATGATACGATCCTGTTGCTGAAGACACAGCATACTTTGGTTGCAAGATACAGAGAAATCAAGCTAGGAATGATCTGAACACTGCTTCCCTGCTGGCTAGCTTTTATAGTGCCAGGGGGAGTTATGCATGCTATTGGGAGAGAGAACTCGTCAACAGTCTTATCCTCCAGTGAACCTTGCATACTACAAGACTGTCCTGACAGACAAGGTGTACCTACTAGTGTTACTGTGGCATGAGTGTTATGGGGACAACCACCACGTTCTGCTTTGACTTGAGGCCTGATCCCCAGGAGGATGGTTCATACCCGGTACTGTAGATCTGATCAAAAGATGCAGCTGAAGAGATCATAATCCCTAGCAGGGGACATGTTGTCAAATTGCCTTTTAAATATTTATGTTTATGCATTCATATATGAGTGCTGCCATCAACCTTGGACAGAGAAGCTTCTCTAGGCAGGGGCCAGCAGATAATGCAGAGACTCACGACAAGACCAGGATACTGAGGATGAGTGACAGCGGAATGCTCTTCCCTAAAGGGGACATCCTCTTCAGCTCCACCCAGGGCACAGGGAATACTGTGGAAGAGGAATCAGAAAGAACATAAGAGCCGGAAGATGGGGAGGAGTGTGCTGCTGATTGCTGCCTTTGGGGCGAGCAATGGTCCTTGCACACGTGAGCTCACGTCAGCAATCGGGATCTTCACTAGACCTGCACGGACACGGCAAGCTGACGAGATCAGTCAACATTCCAACAGGCAGTGCTAACTGAACTCACTTGTTACAAAAAGCGGAGATGGAGTGAAGAGGGGAACATGTTAGGGCAATGGGAGGAGCGGAGAGATGTCTTAGTCAGGGTTACTATGGCTGTGATGAGGCACCATGACCAAAGACACTTGGGGAGGCAAGGGTTTATTTGGCTTTTGCTTCCACATCACAGTTTGTTATCAGAGGGCATCAGACAGAAGATGCTGCCAAAGCCATGGAGCAGTAATGCTTTCTGGTTTGTTCTTCATGGCTTGCCCAGCCTGCTTTCTTACAGAACTCAGGACTATTGGCCCAGGGGGGACCTGCCCCCCATCAATCACTAATTAAGAAAATACCCTACAGGCTTACCTGTAGCCCAATCTTATGGAGACATTTTCTCATTTGAGGCTCCTTCCTTCTAGATGACTCTAGCTTGTATCCAGGTGAGATGAGACTAGCCAGTAGAGACGAGGAACTGGAGTGTATATAATCAAGATGCATTGTATACACACATGAAATAGTCAACACAGTTAGAGATGATCTCTTTAAAATAGAAGCAATTAATAAAAAAACCAACCATTACAATCCACACCTTGTTTACTTGACACACAAACACCTATAACCTTTTATTCTTTGTTTCCACAGATGGTCTCGTATTTATTTTGGAATGCAGTCCACATTTAAAAAAATCTCCTGTATTCAATATTCCCAACAAATTAAAAGCCTAAAGACTCCTAACTGTGAAATCCATTTAGTATAAAGAGCATGTTAGAGACTTTACACATATAAACAGTATGCTATCAAATGAATAGTCACACCAAAGCAAAACCAAAACCTAGAAGAGAATATGTCAAATTTTACAGCTCCAGTGACCAGTCTCTTGGACTCCTGATGTAATCTCCTGATCTCCAGAGGGCTGCCATGTGCAGCACCCATAGCTTCTCTGGTAGACATAGGCCACCTCCATGCCACACCTGAAAGGCTATGTGGTGGGAATCCCCAGCATCTCATATCCTGGGGTCTCCATTGCAACAAAGGCTTTACCTTCACCAATGGCTTTTCAAGGCCTCTCTGCAGGAATTCCAACACTGCCCCAAGGTACCGAGTCTCAGACCATGTATGACCCCCAGCATGCCTTCAAAACCAGTATTACATGGATGACAATGGCATGGACGTGTAGGCTGGCCCACTTTGATGGCAGCTGTATAAACACTCCTGTGCTTTGACCTGAAGGAAAGACTTTCCTATGGTCCCGGTGAAACACAGAATTCACCTCTGTGGTGCTGAGCTCTTTGCCAGCACAGCTGCTTCTTTGGCCCATTTCACCAGCACAAACAGATTCTCAACCTTAACATCACATGAGCACTTCCTGGTCCTGTTAGAGTGAAGCCCTTATAATAGGGCTCCACTGTGGCCACTCTCAGCGCTACCCCACCTTTTAAGCTCCCACAAGAACCACTCCTTACTCTGTGAGCACTCAGCGACTTTTCCAGCCCCAAGATCCAAGTCTTCCACTTTCCTCTCAGCACACAGAGCAAGGTGAAAAGGACACACGGTCAGTTATAGTGCAGCCACGCTGCTTCTTGGTCCCCGTCTTCCTTCTGTTGCCCTGATCAAACACCCTACCAAGGGAACATCGGGAGGACATGCTTTATTTGGATTAGAGTCTCATACAGTCTGTCATTGCAGGAAGTCACAGAAGCTAACATTTGAGAAAGCTAGGCACGCTACACCCGCAGTCAAAACCGGAAAGAAAGGAAAGCATGCAGGCCTGTTGGCTTACTTCCTGGCTTGGTCTCAGACAGCATCCTTCTCTTGCACAGTTCAGCCTAGGAGCCATGCTGTACCCCCCACTGACATGTTCACAAGTCAGCGAGGCTCTCTTTTCGGGTTATTCAAAGTTGTGTCCTGCTGACGACTGAAGCTGGCTATCACCCTCACACACGTTGGGATGGTGAATTTCACTTTTCAGTTTGGTGAGATTTAGTGAGGGATTATGCTAGCTGATGTGGGAAAGCCTGTCCACTGTGAGCGGTACCAGTCCCTGGCTGGGATCCTGGACTGTATCTAAAGGAGATAGGGAACACAAACCTTTCTTGTGGATGTAACACGGTCAGCTGTGTCAAATTCCTGTTGTTCCAATTTCCCAGCCACAGTGGACTGGAACCTGGATCTTGAGCCGACATAAACTCTCAAGCCCCTTGGTCATGGGGTTTTATCAGAGCCGCAGAAACTAACTGTGCTGGTTTGAATGCAAACAGCCCCCATGGGCTCATGTGTTTGAATTCTAGATTCCCAGTTGGTAGAACTTTTGGGGAAGGGTTAGGAGGTGTGGCCTTGTTGGAGAAGTGTCACTGGGGTGTGCTCGGAGGTTTCAAAAGCCCATTCCATGCCCAGTTAGCGCTCTTTGCCTCATGTTGTGGATCAGGATGTAAGATCTCACTATTGTTCCAGCACTGGGTCTGCTTGTCTGCTTCCATGCTCCCCACCATGGAGGTCACGGTGCACCTCTGAACTGTAAGCCCCAATAAAGGCCACGGTTCACCTCTGGAACTGTAAGCTCCAATAAAGGCCACGGTGCACCTCTGAACTGTAAGCCCCCCGTAAAGGTCAGAGTTCACCTCTGGAACTGTAAGCCCCTAAGACACTATTTCTTCTGTAAGTTGCTTTGGTCATAGCACTTTGGTCATGGTGCTTTGTCATAGTATCGTAGTAACAGGAATTTAAGACAGTAACACACACACACACACACAAACCAACAACAAAACTAAATGAAATAATTTGACAGTGGATAAACAGATAGAACGTCATGTCGAGTGCTGCGGACGCCAGTGCTCCATCCATCCTCACATGCTGGTGTCCTTGTTGTGCTCTCTGGGAATGCTCCTTGGCCCTCATGACCCTCCCTGCCACTTCAGTTAATATCATGCTTGACTGGACACTTGGTGAGTTTCCCCTTTGCAGCCAACCTAAGGACTGTCCAGCTCAGGGATGAGCCTGGGAGGTAGAGCAGGCCTCGCTAGGTCACAGCGCTGTCTCTCTCACTCGTCTGCCTCCCTGTCTACTGTCCCATTGCCACTCTCTCCCTTTTCACCTTGACTTTGCTGTCTCCTCTCTCTGGCCTGCCCTCTTCCACACTCCTCTTCCATAATTTAGCTTCTTCCTCTTTTCCTTCATCTCTTCTCTGCAAACCCTAAGCACTCTTAGCATATGAGAACAGGTCCTGGCTGGTACCCTATCTCATTACCCAGGTTCTTTCAGTGATTTGGAATCCCTGTGGAAGTCCATTACCTCTGCTCAAGCACTTTTCTAGAGATCAGCTCTTTAAACCTTTTCCACTGTGTGAATGTGTGGGCTGTTGGGGGATGGGTATATACATGTGTTCCTGTGCATGCAGAAGCAGAGGCCAGAGGAAGTGTCTCCCTCCGTCACTCCCTACCTTATTTCCTTGAGATGAGCTCTCTCACTGAATCTCAAGATCGTTGTTTTGGCCAGCCTTGTTGACCAGCAAGATTTCAGGATTTTTCTGTCTCTGCCCCATCATGTTGGGTTACAGGCATACCAAAGTATGCCTAGCTCTTACATGGGTGCTGAGAATCTAAACTCAGGTCCTTGCGCTTGTGTACAGCAAGCACTCTTAGCCACTAAGCCGTCTTCCCAGCTCCCATGCATGCCCTTTACTGTCTAATAAATTTTTATGTAGCCTTTGGAACATAGGTACATGAATTAGGTGTACAAATCAAACACTGATATAAATCATGAAGAAATTCATTTAAAAACAATTCTTTGATATACACATAATTTTACCATTTATTAAAGATGAAAGCAAATTTGCATGCTAATGAGATGGATGTGCCTGTTCATTTTTACATAAAGAATTAAGTCTTGGCTGAATATTTAATGCTGCAGGATGTCGAGCATCTTCAATGTTTTTCAGAGTTGCTCAATATTTTGATTTTATAATCATCCACGCTGAGAATAGCACTTTGCAGAAATACATGGTACAAAATGGTAGACGCATGTTTAGGGCCGTTTCATAAACTGTAGGAAACTCGGTCCTAAACCCAAGGCAGGGTTCATTTAATGACTTTCTTTTTTAATGTAACTCAAGTCAGAAACTCAAACAGCAATTTTTAAAGTCAAACACTCTAATACAACGCAATCCAAATATCTACTAATTTGATATTTGCATGCTGAGGAGTGACGGGGGAAATAGGGAAAGTCTGTGTTTTCTGTAATTAAACAGCTCTGTCACTGTGAGAGCAGAAAGGTTTGCATGTACATCCGAAGGGCTGAGATCCAGACCAGGAAGGCAGCCCAGTCTGTAAACGCTGCACAAGGGTGAGGACCTGAGCTCAGTCCTTATCACCATGGACTAGACCCACAAGTGTCGTGGCACACACTTGTATTTATGGTGCTGGGGAGACAGACAGACAGAACCCTGGGGCCCATTAGCCAACCAGCCTAGAACTCTGTGAGCCCTAGGTCTCAGTGAGAGACTGTCTCAAAACAACAACAGCAACAGCATGGATAATTCTTGAGGAATGACATCCAAGGTTCACCTCTCCCCCTCTTCCCCCATACAACCTACTCCTCACAATCCACTTCATTTTATAACATTTGCTTATAACTGTCTGGAATCTGAGCTGAGGAATTTCATTGGATGTTGTGATGTACCAATACTTCAGCAACGTTGCATATTGCCACATGGGTGAACGCTGCAAGAGATACCTTAGTTTCATGATGAATTTCATTTTGAAGTAACTTGGTTGTTGCATGTTTAGAAACTTTTCACTGGTGACCACCACATTCAATCTCACGATTTCACAGCATTGGTTTAAGGAACTGGGTTCTAGAAGAATCTGTGGCATGCACTGGAGAGGCTGAAGGCAGTGTACAAAGGCAACGGAATGACTGCAGTTTATAATCCCTTTACTACTGCAGGTTAAACACAACTCCCTGCCCATGTGCTCATTTTCTTAGAAAGAACTCAGACACATCTCCAGAAGTTCTGCAAGCAAGGCCAAGAATCGAGTGGGAAGAACCAGCAGAACAACAGAGTAAGTTAAGACGTGTTTCCACAGTGTGTTGGAAGTTCTGGCTGAGAGCAAGGTATTGTAGGACTCCTTAGGAGATGTCCTCCATAGCTTTAGCTGTCAGCTTAACAACCTAGTCACCTGAGAAGGGAGTCCCAACTGAGAAATTGCCAAGATCGGATAGGCATGTGGACACTTTTGTAGGGATTGCCTTGATTGTGAAAAGATGAAGAGAGCCCAGAGGGTACCACCATCTGCAGGCAGGTGCATAAGAAACCTAGCTGAGTCTGGCAGAGAGGTAGCAAGCAGTGTTTCTTTATGGTTCTTACTCTAAGTTCCTACTAGAGTTCCTGCTCCGGCTTCTCTAGATGGGACTTGGACCTGGAAATGAAGGCCAAGTTGCTTTTGGTCAGTGTTTTGTTGTTACTGGATTTTTTTTTGTTTGCTTGTTTTGGTGTGTGTGTGTGTGTGTGTGTGTGTGTGTGTGTGTTTAATTACGGAAACAGAAAGGACACTAGAACAGAAAGGGGTACTGGGGAAGTGGGGTATGGCTGTGATGAACCTGAACATGTGACTTTCTACGTCTTTGAACTATTTCACTGGGGGATTGTGGAATTATCTAGAACTTTGGGCTGGAACTTCTCTCAGAGTTTAATGGGCCATAATTGTGGAAGCTTAGAAGTCAGTAGATCTGAGAGAAATGTGCTCTGCAGAGGCCTGGCTTGTGAAGTTTCACAGGGAAAAAGCACAAGCCTGTCAAGACTTGGGACACAGCCTGTGTGTGTGTGATATCTTGGATTAAGAATTTGTGTGTGCTCATCACCTGGATCTGACACGGCTGTGATTGACAGGCAACTCCTACCACCAAAGTGAAACCTTTTCCACTTCACTAGGATGACAGGAAAGTCTTCCCTCAGAGTCAGCACACAGAAGCTGTGCTCCATGGGCACTGGAGCTATGCCTCCAGCTGGCAGCCCAACTTAATGGGTAAGAATGTCCACGTGCTACTCGTTTTGAAGACAAGAAAGCTGCAGGATTAAATAGGTTCTAATCTGAGGTTTGGCACGATTGGAGGAGCCAGGGGGGCACCGGTGAAGGTGCAGTCTCTGTTACAATGGAGCCTGGGATACTGGAGATATCAGTGCCGAGGAAAGTCCACCAAAGATGGCAGCAAGGCTGGAGTGGAGAGGTGGAAGCCTGCAACAAGCTGTGTGCGTTGTGAGTGGCGGGGCTGAGGGAGTAAGGAGGCCCAAACCTTTTGAAGCCAGGAGATCACAAGTTGGTTCCAGATGCTGGACATGGAGCGCTAGGATCTGGGTTGACAATGCTGGAGTCTGGTTTGGCTCTGATCAGAGAGTTTCCATGCTCCAGTTCTTTTCTTTGAAAAGAATAAAGTGCACAGTTTTTTTATGTTATGGAAACTACTGCTAAAGGACTTTGTACCTTTAAAGAGACATTTAACATTTAAAGTATGAGAATTACTAAAGACTGTGAGACCTTTAGAAAAATATTTAAAATTTGTTTAATTTATGTATTTGCTTGCATGTAGGCATACGCACCACACGAATGCTTGGTGCCCACAGAGGCCAGAAGAGAGCATTGGCTCTCCTGGGACTGGAGCCGTAGGCGATCCTGAGCTGCCGTGTGGGTGTGCTGAGAACTAAACCTGAGTAATAGTGATTTTAACCTCTGAGTCATCTCCCCAGCTCCAAACTGTAGCAATCTAAAGTTTTATTATGCTTTGTATTTAATATTAACAAGCTATCTTGGGGACAGGAGTTGAAAGTTCGTGGTTTAAAGTGCCAGCTTGTGTATCAGGTTGGCAAGGGGGTGGTGTGTGCTAATTAGCTTAACTGTCCTTGACACAGCCTAGAGTTGCGCAAGCAGGGAGTCTCTGTTGAGGGACTATTGGGATTGGGTTGTTTTAGGAGCATGTTTATGAGGGAGAGGGCCAAGCCTACTGTGGGCGGCACTATCCCTAGGCAAGTGGTCTTGAGAAAGTTAGCTAAGCATGAGCCAGCAAGCTTGCTTCACTAGGATTCCTGCCTCCAAGTTTCTGCCTCTACTCTTCTCAGTGGTTGACTGAGACCTGGGCATATAAGAGAAATAAATATTTCATTCCTGTGAGTTGGTTTTGGTTGTGGTGTTTGTTTGTCTCCAAAACAGCAAGCAAACTGAAAGGGGAGACTGGAAAGTGAGGAGGACGAGGCGGTGGAGACCTGGACTCCAACCTCCCACTTTCTTTGTCAAGCTCTAATCGGTTACTTTCCCCACCGCTGTGACCAAACACCAGACAACATCAGCTCAAAGAATGAAGGGTTGTCCAAGGACCACCCACCTCCATCCAGGTCTAGTAAGGTGAGCATCCAAACTGCCTAGGCTCCCACAAAGCCAATATGTGCAGTAGGATCAAAAACCCATTACCATTGTTCTTGAGTTCTCAGTAGTCCTCATTGTCCGCTATGTTCAGCGAGACCGGTTTTATCCCAGGCTTTTTCAGACCCAGGCCAGCTGGCCTTGGTGAGCGGCGGTGGGGAAGAGACAGAAATCTTTAATAAATAAATAAATAAATGAAAAAAAAAAGAAATTGATGTGGGAGTGTCATATATCAATCTGTTGATTTCATTGGTTAAGCAATAAAGAAACTCCTTGGCCCTGATAGGTTAAAACATAGGTGGGAGGAGTAAACAGAATAGGATGCTGGGAGGAAGAGGAAGTGAGCTCAGACTCGACAGCTCTGCTCTCTGGAGCAGAGACGCCAGGCTCCGCTCTCCCAGGCAGCTCCGACCCAGGATGGATGTAGGCTAGAATCTTCCCGGTAAGCGCACCTTGGGGTGCTTACATAGATTATTAGAAATGGGCTAGTCCAGGTGCTAGAGTTAGCCGAGAAGAGGCTGGATATAATGGGCAAGCAGGGTTTAAAAGAATACAGTTTGTATGTTGTTATTTCGGGCATGAGCTTGCCAGGCGGCCGGGGTGCTGGGGACGCAGCCCCACCGCTTCTATTTTTAACAAGAAATTGGAAAAAAAAAAAAGAATGAAGGCTTGATTTTGGCTCACATTTCCGGGGTGCAGTCCCTAACGGCAGGAGAGTCATGGTAGTGGGGTGGAGGACTTGAAAGCAGCTGGTCACGCGTCTGCAGCTGGAAGCAGGCACAGAGGAAAACTGCAGCGTAGCTCCCTCCCTCCTTTTCATTCAGTCTGTGCCCAGGACATGAAACAGCAGTGCCCACACTTAGGGTAGGTTTTCCTATGTCAAACTACCACGTGTAAATAATATCACAGACACGCCAGTGCTGACAACCAGGAATACTGTCACAGTCCTAGTCCACCATGGGATTCTGCTTCCGTATCCACCAAAGGGAGACCCACCTTCAAGGAAGTGACCTGAGTCATCTTTGGAGCACCTGGTGCCATGTCCGCTCTGAACTCAGGGTGGGTGGGCTTTGTGTTATCTTCACGAGCTGAGTAATGCACCTGTGTATACAGGACTAGCTGGAGGGAGGGGGACCCTGAGAGTTCCCACTAAGCAGGTTCCCTTGAAAGATGCTGGGCGTCATTCTATGGGGTGTGGCATTAGTGAGGACTTGCGGGCTTTGCTGTCCAGTGAGCACATGGATCTGGTGGTACCCTGCAGGTTTCTCAGCTGGGATGCTGTGTTTATTGCCTCCCTGTGATTGAACTTCAGAGGCCAAGTTGGTCCTTCCAGAGATTGCTCGTCATTGCCCCTGATACCGTGATAGAGTCCAAGCTCAGAATCCTAGCCTCCAAAGCCCATAGCCAACAGTGACAGTAGGACCAGCTTCGGGGACTATGTAGCGGCTGCTCTCGGTCCTGCTGCTGAACTTCAGTCACAGAAGTGGTGGGGAGCATCCTGTCCAAGGACTCCAGGGTCTCTGGAAGGCTCGCCTCCTCCCACTTCCCTCCAGCTTCCTGCACTGATGGTATTGTCTGCCTGGGGACTCATGAGATATTGCTTCCCCCAAGAACTCAAACAACAAGGAAATATCTGATGGTATAGTTTCCGTAAGACCTGTTCCCTAGAGAGCCTGCTTTGGAATGACTGTCAGCTTCTTCAGTGCCAAGAATGCCTTCCTTGGGGACTATCAACATATGGAGTTTCTTTTTAATTTAAAATAAAGCAGACTCCCAATCCCCTTCCTCTCTTGCCTCTGTCTCCTACTGGCTGGCGTTCTGGCTGTCCTGTAAACATGGGAGTGTTGTGGTCTCCCAGCCTTTGTCAGTTTTACCTGGATATTGTCAACCACTCCCTTGGCTTGGCCATGCTCCAGGGGCCCCCTGGAAGACCCCGTTGTTGCTCATTTCAACCTCCTGGACCTCTTGACCTCTAAAGCAAGTGAATCTGTGCTGTCCCCTCCCTAGCTAGTCCCCCTATCCTGTTCTCAAGCTGCCAGAGACAATCCAAAGAAGAACTCCCAGGGTGGAAAGGGTTTCCCCTGCTCATTCACACCTGCCTGTGTTTGCCCAGGAAAATGCGCCTCTCACCTTCAGTGTGTGCTACCTGTATTCATTACTACAGCCCTGTTTACAGGGGAGGAAACTGAGGGAACAGATGTCTCTCCTCTAGCCCATAAAACCTGTCACCAATTCTGACCCCAAAGCATGCTCTTGACTCCGTGGGAGTATCCCTGGCAAAACCCCACAGTGGTCATTAAGTCACCTATATCTCGCCTCAGGGCTGGTGATGTCATGGCGACCTCAGTGTCATGGTATAGGTACTCTGAAGGCCGTGTTTTTTCAGATGTTAGGGTTTTCACAGGGGTTCAAGTTTCTAAGCTTTGAGCAACAAAAGATAGGGTGGGAGAGAGAGAGAAGACACCATGTGGCAAACTCAGCCTCCACCCTCTCACACACTTCTCCCTGGTCCTCTCCCAGCCCCCCGAAGCCCCCTTCCCAGCTGTGACATCACCAGTCACCCCTCCCCCTGCAGGTGACAGCCCTGTGATCCATCACCAGCCATCTGCTTTTTTGCTGCCAGAGACAGGAGAGCCTGGAGCTGGCCCCACTGGGCTGGGAGGCAGCTGCACCCTGCCCATCACTGCCCACAAAAGGCTGGTTGCATCTGTCCATTTGGACCCCCCTGCCCCTCCCCCCAGCCCTCCGCCATCTGAAGATGTAACGTCTTCCTATTCAGGCCTGGAGTTTCCAACCAGACAGCTCCCGGAGACTTAGCAGTGAGATTGAGATTTGATGAGGTAAAGCCTTGGGCATCTGTGAACCCGTGTTCAGGGTGCAGGCTGGGATAAAAGGCTGTTTGCTTAATGCCCAGACCAAATCCAACCCAGGGCCTGGCGCTTCAGAGAAGTGTCTCTGCTTTCGCCTCTTTAAAATTTGGGGCAAGATCCAAGCACTCGTCAGTCTTATCCACCTCTTGAAAAGGGTGGATTTTGTAAAGTAACGTGGAACTGTTTGTCAAGAGAGAGCTGTCCAGCTGCTTCGCAGGCTCAAAGCCGGCATCTTCATTCTTTGGGTACAAGATGTAAGCTGTGAATCCCAGTCCCTCTTTCTAGAAGGGAGAGTCAGATGGGCAGGCCTCAGAGAGATTTAAGTAGCTGGAAAAGAAATGGACGCGGAGCTTTGGCAGGCTCTTGTTTCCTAAAGTGTGGGGGAGAGGTGAGTGGAGAGTAACTGATTGAGCAGCAGACTTTTTCCTTGAAAAAGAAAAAAATTAAAAAGGGCTTTTTTTTTTTTTTTTTTTTTTGTCTCTACCCTGGGACAATGACCTCCCCCAGACAGCAGCCCCACAGGCCCCTTCAAAAGGGCACAATTACGTCCATAGCGTCTGTCGGTTCTGCTTGACTTGGAGAAATGGCTCCCTCCTCGGAGTTCCTAAAACATTTATCATCCCTGCGATTCCCCGGGCAATTAATCAGGTGCTGCCTTGACTATCTCTTCCAACGCTGTTGTATCGAGCGACTGTTTAACCCTTATCAGCAGCAGGGCTTTCCACAGCTTGTCTCTCTGACTCAACAGGAGCTTCTGGAAGGCCAAGCAAAGGTCCACCCATCACTGTGCCCTGTGCTTATTCCCTGAAGGTGTCTGGTCTCTTCACCAAGAGGGTCTGTCTATCCTGAGAGATAGCATTTGCATGCAGGATGCTTAGCATCAGACTGAGACCCACAGTGCTCACAAAGGGGCCATCTGTACTGGTGTCCTCATGAATACTGCCACTGGTTTGTTTGAACATGATTGAGTATCTGTGGTTTTTATTGTTTGGATTTTTTAAAAAAGATTTGTTTGTGTGGTGTGTGTGTGTGTGTGTGTGTGTGTGTGTGTGTGTGTGCAGAAGAGCAGGTGCCCTCAGAGTACAGAAAAAGGCATCCCTTGGAACTGAAATTACAAACAGTTGTAGCCATATAACATGAATTCTGGAACCTAACTTGGGTCTTCTGTAAGATCAACAAGCACCACTGAGCCATCTCTCGAGTCCTGCCTGAAGACTCCATCAGTGATTATTGTGGATCTGGATATAAGTCATGATCTGTGTGTGGGGGTCTGAGGGCAGTCAGTCTGTCCTTCCACTTCCAGAGATTGAGTTTAGATTATTGTGCTTGTATCATTGAGCAGCAAGAGCCTCATCTGATAAGCGATCTCACTGACCCTCAGGATGGATCATCTTTGGGTTCCAGGCATTGTGCTTCTGTGGGCATTTAGAGCAGCAATCATACCTTTTCCTAATGAGTTCTAGGCTCTGTTCTCTAAGGCTAGTGAACTGCCTGCTTCAAAGGCTCTCCAACTGTGTTACAGTTGTTCAGTCTGGGTGAACGCAGTTGTTCTGATCTAATGTGTAGCCTGCGGCTTTCAAAGGACAAAGGGTTTGTGGATAGACCTCTCCTAAGTCCCCCCACAGACGTCAAGAAGGAGGGTCAGAGGGAATGGGGTCACTCTGCTAGTCTGGTGTGGGGGTTCTGAGAGGCCCATGTCCAATGTTGCTGGAAAATGTTTGTGATTCAGCAATTCCTTTCTCCAGCCCAAGGATCCAGGTAGCACCAGCGTGTCTATGGGATGGAGAATCTAGGTAGTACCAGCGTGTTTATAGGATGGAGGATACAGGTAACACCAGCGTGTCTATGGGATGGAGGATGCAGGTAGCACCAGTGTGTTTATGGGATGGAGGCTGCAGTCACTGCAGGTAACCCAGCCATTGGTTGTCCTGTACCTGTGCCGATTCCTCACCTGCCTGCAGAGGCTCCTGGTTCCTGTGCGAAGAATGAGGGTACAAGGGGAGTGGATGAGAGCTGTCATGATCCCCCAGATGAACTCTCACAGATGGAAATAGGTCAGTGTTGGAGGGAGATACCTTCCTTCTAGACCTTTCTGACCTGGACTTTTGCCCTTTCCTGATTCCCTCTGTGTCCCAAGGCCCCATCATCTCTCCCTGCATATCAAGGTCTTCCATTTACAGTGTGCTGCCCTTTGTGCTGGGAGTACCATGAGGGCAGAGCCCAAGATGTAGCAGAGCAGGAGTGGGCACAAGAATTACAGCGCCCCTGCCATGGTTGAGAGCCTTATAAAAAAAAAAAACCCATTTGGCGCATTCTTGCAGCCAGTTAGACCCTGGGAGTAGGGGAGCTGCCGGTCTCTCCTAGCCTGCAGATCATCCCATTCAAATGTGAGCATTCAAACCATGCCTCACTCCTGCCCGAGGTTTACGACTCTCCTGGGGTCCATTCCATAGCCCACTTCTCAGCTGAAGCCTGATTTGGGGGCAGCTGAGACCAGCCCCAAGCCCCAGAAGGAAAGAAACCTACATCTCCCCAAGGGCCACCAGCCAGGGACAATAGATCCTCTGTCATTCAGTAGCGAGTATTACAAAACCTAAACACATTATCCTGGCCCTTGTGAGACGCTTAGGAAATAAAACAGATTTTACAAACACACATAGACATGAGAAATGAGGCGAAAACACGGCTGGGGCTGAGGGACTCCAAGGTGACCTCACCCCCAGCTGGCCCTGAAAGAAAAGAGAATAATGTGTGGCCATTCTGAAAACCTCAGGCTATGGGCAGCCTTTCAGAGAGGAGCTTACCCCAGTCAGGGTGAGGTCAAGCCTGGCAGAACCCCACAAGGCAGCTGCAATGGCCCATCCTCGTTGTCAATGAGATGGCATTCAGGACCTCTGAGGAGGCCCACTCTTTCTATGGAGATGTTTGCAGAAGGTTTCACTGAGGCAGGAAGGACCACCCTGAAGACAGGCAGCCCTGTGCCATGGCAGGGGCCCCAGTCTGGACAAGAAAGAGAAAGAAACCAAGGTGAGCATCATCTTCACGGTGGTGGGCCGAGTGTGACCAACTACCTCACCCTCTGGCTGCTGTGCCTTCTGTGCCATCACAGATAGCACCCTTGAACTGTGAGCCAAGATAAGCTTTTTCCTTCTGTAAGCTGCTTCTGTCAGGCATTTTGTCTTAGCAAGGGGAAGAGTTAACTAATACGATAACCTTATTTGGAGATTCTTCAGATAAGCCAATATGTGGGGATCCTGTTGAGAAGAGAGTTTTTTTTTTTGCAGTTTTTGTGGTTTTATTTAAACACAAATAAAACATGCATGCAAGCCATCTACTCATTCTTTTTGCTGCACAGCTTGGCGTTGGGACTGGTGACTCTGATGGCTGGCTGTGCTGCTGTTTCCACAACGGCGTTTTGGATCTTGGAGGAAACATTGTGAGCGATCTCACACAGTAAGACTTATACACATCAGCAGCTCCTCCAGCTCCTTGATGCTGTGGACCAGAAACTTCTGGAAGCCACTAGGCAGCATGTGCTTGGTTGTTGAAATTAGGAGCGCAGGGCTGCGTCCCCCGCACCCGGCCGCCCGCATGGCTAGTTTATACCCAGAAATAATTACACGGAAACCGTATTCTTTCAAACACTGCCTGGCCTGGCTAGGTCCAGTTTCTTATTGGCTAGCTCTTACATATTGTTCTAACCCATTTCTAATATTCTGTGTAGCCCACAAGCTGGCTTACCAGAGAGGATCTTAACCTGCGTCTGTCTGGAGCGGGAGAATCATGGCGACTCTTCCTCTAACCTTCTTTCTCCCAGAATTCTCTTCTGTATACTCCGCCTACCTAATTTTCTATCCAATAAAATGGGCCAAGGCAGTTTCTTTATTAGTAAGAAATCATTCCCACATCATNAATTTTCTGTCCTATGAGGGCCGAGGCAGTTTCTTTATTATTAACCAATGAAATCAACAGATAAGATACAAGACCCACCTCCATCACTTGGTTTTCTTGTTGCTCCTATAACCAATGTTGGCCATCAGGCTCTGGTCCTTGAATCTTCTCTGCACCCTGTTGTCAATACCTCTGGGTTTCCTCCAGTTTCGCTTAATCTTGACATATCGATCTGACTGGTGCTGGATGAACTTCTTGGTCCTCTTTTTTGATGATCTTGGGCTTCACCAGAGGCAAGAGGGCAGCCATGATGCCGCAAAGGAGATGGTAGCCACCTCGCAGGTAGCGCCGAGGAAGAAGGAGAGAAAAAAGGATTTAAAAGAGTCACGTGGCAACAGAGCAGAAACTAGGGTAATGTTGCACACTCACCAGCCAAGGATATGCCAGGAGCCACTGAGACCAGAAAAGGCAGAAGGGAGCCTTCCCTGGAGCCTGTGAGTGCAGCCACATGCCTAGACTTCTGGCCCATGCAAGCATTCCTGACTATGTTGTTTTGTGTCAAAAGAGCGCGATTCCCCAGTTGCTTCCAAGAGTGTCAGCTCTGTGATGGCTCTCCCCATGCTCGACTCCATTGCTCATGGAGAAGCTGAGCCCCCACCCTGCCCCCCGGGTAGGTATGGGGGTTGCAGAAGCCAGATTCAACAGTGGCATGAGCTTGTGCAGGAGACACAGCTCACCATGTAGCTTTCCATAGAAGTGAGGGCAGGGAGAGCTGTGACCAGTGCTGTGTGGGCCGCTGGTTTCCATGGGCAGTGGAAGGAAGAGACTTTCTCACCAGCAGACCTTGGAAAACCACCAGAGCCTCATCCATCCTTTGGGTTGCAGATGGGGACTTACAGAGCAGATAAATACGTTGTCAAGGAGATGAGCAGGCCAGACCAGCTTATGCCCTAGAAGGAGACATGGAGAGATGAGGTACCAGAGGGGAGTCCTGGGGAGGCCTGCTAAGGACATAGCTGGAGCCATCTTTGAGCAGTCACCGATCAGGTTGGCCCTGGACAATAAAGAATGATGTACCAAGCAGAATGGGCCATATGTGCAAAGGCCCTGTGCAGATAATTGGCTAGTGTCAGTGACATTCTTTTTTATCTTTTTATTTTTGGTTTTTTGAGACAGGGTCTCTCTTTGTGGTCCTGGAGCTCACTATGCAGATCAGTCTGGACTCAAACTCACAGAGATCGCCCTGCCTCTGCCTCTTGATGTTCTGGAGGCCACAATGACTGGATAGATAACAGGAAGGCCTGGGAGGCGGGTCCCCAGGGAGGAACAGGGTTTCTGATTTGTTTCTTAGCAGCGGAAAATGCCCTAGAAAGGAGGCCCTTCACTGCCTGCTGGAAGTCTCTCAGGACTACCTTTGTAGAGGTGAACAGTATCTCTGAGGAGTTTGAGCTCCCTGTAACAGCTCCTCCAGGCTAGGGGACCTTCCTGGAGAGGTGTGCGACACTTGGTAAGCAATGCCTGACAGGCATGGGCAGGGGAGTGGGGTCAGGAATGCCACGTGTTAGTCATCCTTCATAGAGAACGTCTTGTTCTCCCCAAGCCCCAAGTGTTTCCTGTCTCCTAACCCTGGGGCATATATATGGTAGACATTTACAAATATTTGTTATTTGACTGTCTATTCTGCTGGTATTTTAGAGGCTAGTGACCACAAGGTAGGTGAGGAGAGAGGGGAACGGGAATAGGGGTGTGTAAGCATGCAGGCGCTATAAGACAGATGAGATGGGCCTCAGAGGGAGGCCAAGCAGCTCACAAATCCAAGCACAGCCAGGATTGCCACGGCTCTGCCCCAGAAAGAACCTTTCTTTGGGGGGAAGGGCTTGAGACAGGGTTTTCCGTAACCAAGGCTGACCTTAAGTTCAACCTTAATTACTTCCTGTGGCTGTGATAAGACACCGTGATCAAGGCAACCTCTAGAAGACAGAATTCATCTGGGGTTTATGGTTCTGGAGGCTTGGAGTCCCTGGTGATGGAGCAGAGGTAGCACCATACAGGTAACTGGAGCAGCAGCTCAGAGTTCATATTCTGAACTGCAAACAGGAAATTGCAAAGCACAAAAGATAGCAGGAGGCTTTCCAAACCCTGAAGCCCACCCCGTGACAGGCCACACCTCCTCCAACAAGGCCACACCTCCTCTACAAGGCCACACCTCTGATCTCTTCCCAAACAGTTCCACCAACTGGGAACCAGGCACTCAAACACATGAGTCTGTGAGAACGTTCCTTTCCCTGCCTCCGTCTCCTAGGTGTTGGTGTGCATCTCTACACCCAGCTTCTCATTGTTGTTGAGACAGAGTCTAACTCTATAGCCCAGGCTAGCCTGAAACTAACTATCCAGCCTAAGATAACCTGGGGCGATGTTCCTGTCTTAGTCTTGTAAGTGCTGAGATTACGGAACCTACCAGTCCCTCCCTCTACTCCAGGTAGGGGGTTGAGTTCAGCACCTGTGCTCTATCCCTGAGCTCTGTCCTCAGCTCTTCTTTTCTCTTTTAGACTCATGAACCTTTTTCCTGGAGACCTTGCTGGCCTCCTTCAAAGGCCTCAGAGCTCCCACCACCCAGTGTGTCCTACTTTAGTTTATGACAAACCTCCCTGAGCAAAAGGAACCTAGGGGAGAAAGGGTTTATTTCTGCTCACAGTTCCAGGCTGTAGTCCATCCTTGCAGGGAAGTCAAGAAGAGAGGACACGAAACCAACCGTCACATCCCATCCACACGCAACTTCGTGTGTGCCTGGGCTCAGTGTATCTTTTCCTCAAGCCCAGGGAATGGCACTACCCACAGTGGGCAGATCTTCCCACGCCAATTAATGTAATCAGTACAGTCTCCCAACAGTCATGCCCATTAGCCAACCTGATCCAGATGGCCCCTCACTGAAACTTCCTTCCCTGATGATGCTGGACTTTGTCAAGTTGACAATTAAAACTGACCGCCATAACACAACCTCCTGTCAACTCGATACACAAACATACCGTATTACGTTAAGCCATAACTTCCCACCTCTTGTCCTTAACCGTCTCATGTTTTTTCCCTTATAATGTAAAATATCATCATTCAACCTTTAAGTCCAAATAGTAACAATTCCAGCTTTTTGAAAGTCCAAAGATTCTTCACTGTGAGCTCTTATAATCTTAATCAGATTGTATACTTCAACCATATAATAATGGCATAGAGAAAAATATCCTTATTCCAAAAGGGAAGTGTGGTGGTTTGAATAAGAATGACTCCCATGGGCTCATAGATTTGAATGTTTGGTCAACAGGGGGTGGCACTATTCTCTCTCTCTCCCTCCCTCTTTCCCTCCCTCCCTCCTGCAGATCTAGATGTAGAACTCTCAGCTACTTCTCCAAGCCATTTCTACTTGTGTGCCACCATGCTTCCCACCATGATGATAAATGGACTAAACCTCTGAAACTGTAAGTCAGCCTCAATTAAATGCTTTCTTTATAAGAGTTGTGGTCATGGCGTCTCTTCACAGCAATAGAACAGTGACCAAGACAGGAAGTATTAACATTAAAAGTAGCAGTGAACAATCACATTAAAGTAAAACCAATGCTCAACAAGGAAACACTGACTCTTGCAGCTCCATATCCAGCGTCTTGGGATGGTAAGAAAACAAAAGTCCTCTGGGCCGCAGAAGACTTGGATGGCCACACCCCAGCTCTAACACTGCACACACAACTTCTCTTGCAGGTGCTGGTCACCTGTACTCTACACCTGCAGTTTCTAGCAGGCATCTCAGAATCCTGGCAAAGCCAGTGTCTTGGGATGTCTCCATCACAACTGAAGCTTTACCTTCACAGCTTCACCAAATGGCTTCTTAGGGCCTCTTTGCAAGGACTCCCATCCTACCAGAAGGTACGTGGCCTTGGATGAGCTCCACAAAATCTCCTCAATCTTCTATCTTTGCCTTTAAAACCAGCAGCACGTGGACAATGCCTATGGCATTGACAAAGTCTACTGACAGCTTGAGATTTATCCCTGTCCCCTTGAACCACAGCCGAGTCACCTTCTGTGGGATGACCCTGAGAAAATATCTTCCCATTGTCTCAGCAAAGTGTGGGAGCTCCTTTACAATAGTGCTGAGCTTTCCACCAATCACTGCTGCCTCTTCAACACCACCCCAAACGCCATCCTACCTTGAAATTTCCCCTGGTAAACAAATTAGTTGATTATCTTCAAACTTAACCCTGCTGAGGCTCTCATGACACATAAAAAAACGCAGCTAGATTCTTGGCCGAAATGTCACGCGCATGCCTCCTCGCCTTCTTCCCCCGTAAAGTCCTTGTTCCCTCTGACACTTGATGAGCTGGCCTTCCATTGTTCTGTTTTTTTCAGTGTTCTTCTAAGCTCCCACATGGACACCCTATGAAGGTCTGTCTGCTCACGACATGCAGCAGACTCTAGCCCAGAGTTCCAGACTCTCCCACTCCTCCCTCCCCCCCAAGTTCCAAGAGCTTAAAAAAATCCACGTGGCTGGGTTTGTCGTTTCTGCCACTGTTAAAAAGCCCCAGTCAAGAGCAGCTTAAGAAAGGGTTGGGTTTTAGCTCATAGTTCCTGGCCCAGCCACCATTATGGAGAAATCAAGGTGCCATCCACGCACCAGAGCCGAGAGAAATGGAGGGAGTGTATGCCCCTCTCAGCTCACTGTTTCCCTTTGTAGACAGTCCAGGACTGAAACTCAGGAAATTGCACCACCCATAGTGGGCGGGTCTTCTCATCTAAATGTGCACAATCCAGACGACCCCCCCCCACATACACAAGCCCATTGGCCATGCTGATCTAGTCGGTCCATCACTGAGACTCTTCTTCCAGCTAGATTGTGTCAAGCTGACAAACTGAAACTAGCCATCACATAGCGGAACCGGCCGAGGTAAGTCCCAAACCCCTGGAAGTGTGCCCAAAGCTAGTGGTACAAAGGCCCTCCTTCATGGCTCGGAATATGCAGAGTTTCAGCTTTCTTCTCAGAAGGGAAAGTTCCCTGCAGGTCCTGCCCGCCAGTGCACACATGTGGGATTGATTTGCTAGCCTGCTTGTTGGCCAGCGTTCCTCCGCTTACTGCACATTCTTTCCTCTTCTCCAAGTGAAACAGTCACAGGGTGGTCTCCCAGGACACTTTCTCCAAACTTGGACTGGGTGGAACCTGATGCTGTGAAAATGCCAGAAGTCCTATCACTTTGGAGGTCCCCACCTCTCTCCCCTGCACAGCGTCCCGGGGCGGGGGGAGGGGTAGGCGCCGTGTGTTTACGGAGTCTTCTCTGCTGTCACCACCTTTCTGGGTGAGGAACAGTGCCGCTACCTTTTAGTGAGTTTCATTGGGTCAGGAGTTCCAGGGATGTGCTCCCCACAGTGTGGTGCGGAGGTATGGTACTTCCAACCTTGAGAGAACAAGGATTTATCAGGTTCAGGAAGCTGCCAGCAATAAGACACTCAGTTGTCAGCTGACTGCTTTTGCCTCCAGGTTATATCTGCAACACCTGGAGCCTTTGGGGCTACACAGTGTGGGGGCCATGCTGTGGGGCTCCAATAGTCAAGGGATGGGATACTTTTGTGATCTGAAGATCCACCAGCACCTGACATGGGCCAACTGGAATAGAGAGATGCTCTTCTGGCCTGCCTATTCCCCAAGCATCCCTCACTGAATTCCCTTGGGCTCTACAAATGGCCACACCTGGGGCACAGACTGACCAGAGAAGTTCTGGGAAAAGGGCTTTCTCAGAGTCATTATCTGCCTTGCATCGCTCCTTCCTCATCTTTACCACCTCTTTTATTCCTCCACGTGTAGCCTGGGGTACCTTAAAAACAAAAACGAGTGGAGAGAGATTACATGGTATTCCTGCCATCATTCCAGTAGAGGAGAGAGAGGAGTCATTTGGCAATTCATCAATCACAGACAAAATACATATCAAAATGGGTAGAGAGGAGCAAGGAAGAGAGGAGGGGGAAAGGAGGGAAGGGGGACAGAGAGTCTTCATTGCTGGCCCTTCATGTGTGGCTCACATAGGTCTAGATGCTCTGTAGAAACTTCTGGAGAGAGGCTGTGCAGTCTTTCCCTTTGGAGCAGCAATGTGGGCAACTGATCACGGGGATGCAAGAAGGAGGCCACCCAGCAGGTGGGAACTGCCAGTCAAACCCTGAAAAGAAAGTCTGCCCCAGATCTTTCTCTAACACGGGTAGCTTGGAAGGCTCACGTTCCTGCTTCTGCCCACCTCAGCGCTGTGAGCATTTCAAAACCACAGGCTGAGGCCCATGAGGTGGCACAGTGGATGAAGGCTTTTGCTGCCAAGCCCAGCAACCTGAGTTTGATGCCTGGTACCAACATGGTGGAAGGCCAGAACTAACCACACAGTTGCCCTCTGATCTCTATACCGGTGGGAACTGGTACTACCCATGCAAGTCCTTTTCCAACAGTATTACTGGCCCCTCACCTTTGTCATTCGCCAGTTTTTTTTTTTTAATACCCTTCCTCTTTCCTGGCCCCTCTCCCTGCAACACTCAGTCCCTGAACAGTTTCTTGGTCTCTGCTGCACCACCACCTCCTCCAGAGGCCGTTTCTGAGCATCCTTCTGCCATGTCTACTGTGTGCTGGGAGACAAGGACCTTGTGCCTTGCTGGCTATGTTTCCCCAGCAGCCACTCAGCCAGTGTCTCCGTGCTTTGACTCCCTACCTTTATGGGCTGTTATGTACGACCACTGTGGGTTAGATGAGTAGGTTCTCCCAAATGACATCTTTGAAAAGAGAACGAGTGACCTCAGGACATCCACAAGAAATCTCTGATGCTACTTCTTCACCTGCAAAGTGGGAAAGAGGGTCCCCAGAGATGATTCCTGAGGGGTGTAGAGCACAGTTATAAAGACAACACCCAAGATGGGGAGGCACAGTTGGACAGCTGCCTGCAAACTCGTGTTGTGAGCCTAGCCTTTAACGGCTGAGCCATCCCTCCAGGCCATCGTGTGCTCTTCTATGAACCAAGAGCCCGGGATGTTTCTTTCCTACCAACTTCTACCATTACCCATTTGTCTGAAAATACCAAAGAACTGTGGCCAAGGAGACCCTGTGAACAGTTCCAAGCTGCATCCTTGGCCCCCACTGCCCCGATCCTGTAAAGGAGGCCTGCTGGGGCTTCCTTCTTCGAAACTAAAGTATCCCTGGTTCTGCAACCGTCGACATATGTCTAACACTCTGCTGCCAGGGCCCAAGGGAGCCAGATGGGGAACATCAGCCTGGTAGCCTCCAGGGAAGTGATGATGACCTTCCATCTCTCCCTTGGGTAATGCCAGCCATCAGTAGTTCAACTTCGCTCAGAAGAAGTGTCTCTTTACACTCCTTTCTGGGTGGTTGTGGGCTTGGCTTCCAAGTGACAAAGGATCTGATCGTGTTCATGATTCTTCCTACACCAGATTTTCCTAATCCCTCAGAAGTCCCCAGAACTAAGGCGCATCAACTTGCATTGCCTCATCTGACAGGAGAAGCCCCTAACATCATGGCACCCTGTGTCCTGAGCCCACCTGTCTCCTCCACATGCTAGCTCATGCGGCCACTCTGTGATGTGACAACTGCCTGCTCCACGCTCCCACCCCCACTGCTCTCCTAACAATCTGGGTCCCTGGAGCTATCAGGTAAGCCAATCATGTCAGATGTGGCGCCCACACTGGCCTCCTGTGACACTCGGTTGGAGGTGGCTTTATCCCCACAGCGAGGACAGCTTTTATCTCTTAGGAGGCTCAGCCATCCGTTGACTATTCATTTATTCCTTCATTCTCTCAACAAATATTTACCCAACCCTTGCTCCGAGTGAGGACAGAACAAAAATGAATTACGCACACACAATCTCACAGCTCTCCATGGTGCCAGAGAGGAGATAAGAAAATCTGTGCTAGCAACTCATTGTGGGGCGCTCTGTTCCTCCTAGCAGCTGGGGTCTGCTGCTAACAATGCCCTGCTCTTCCCTGGGAAAGTGCTCCTGTCTCCTGTTCTCAGCTGGTGTGGTGTGTCAGGAAGGGGGTGGGGGGGCAGTGCTAGATGGTTTGTTATCCCATAAACTAAGCAAGGCCAAGGAAGGCTCAGTGACCTGGCTGTGGCCTGTGTGTGATGCGGGGAGGTGATCTGATTTCATTTTGGTACCTTTGTAGGGATGGCCCATGAATCTAGTAAGGACAGAAGTTACCAATGCAACTTGCCAAGGAATTCTTCCATCTGCCGTTGACCTGAGAAGGTGTCCTAGGGGAACAGCTTCCTGTCTGGACAGAACCAGAGAGAAGAGAGTACAGCCAGTATCCACATGTGACCAAAGGTTACCTACTGATCAGCTGTCCAGTGTTAGGTAGAGAGATGTTGTGTTTCCATTAGGCTCAAGTTCTCCCATGGAGTGTGCCATTCCTTCACCCCTTGCACCCCACACTTTTGAACTACATCTAAGTCTAAGTGATTTTACCCTTAAGTGTAAAAGTAACACCAATTAGTTAGCTGGATGTAGCCCTTAGGAGGGACAAAGCAGGAGGATTATGACTTTGGAGCTAGCCTGGGCTACATTGAAAGAGCTTGACAAAAAAAAAAAGTAATAATATTAAGAGAGAGAAAAAAAGAAGAGATCAGCTGGTCAGATAGCTAAGCGGTGAGACACTGAAGGCCTTCACAAGGACAAGGGAAGATAATAAGAAAATAATTCTCTGAGATGCGCTCAGGGCTACTCTTAGCTTCCAAAAACTCGACTTCCAGTTCACACTGTTCCGAAGCCACTGTGTGACATAAGCAAATGGCTTCTTCTCCTTAGACCACACAACCGCTAGGTGTTTATCCTCTAAATGTGTTTGTTCTGTGTATTAGCTACATTTCTCAGTGCTGGGACAACATGCTGGACCGAGGCAACTTAAAAGAGGGAAGGTCTCATTTGGAGTCAGCCCTCACGCTGACAGCCCATCATGGTAAGATCACAAGGCAGCCAGTCAAATGGCATTCAAATCCAAGATGCAGGGAACGGTAAATGTTGGCACGCAGCTCAGTTTCTCCTCCTTTCCCAGTCTAGGACTGCAGCCTAGGGGATGGTGCCGCCTACTCTCAGGATGCGTTTTTCCTCCTCACTTACCCAGTTTAGAAACGACCTCTAACATCTATCTGGTGGTGAGTCTCTTAGAAGATTCTAGATTCTACTAAGCGGACAGTCAAATTAGTGAAAGAGAAGCACCCCAGCCAGGAGACTTGACCAGGAACTAGCGTCGGCAGGCTGGTGACCTGGGAAGATGCTGCCTGCTAAGGGGCTCCACACCCTAAAACGATTGCACTGCTGTTCCCAACACAACTACTTAACACTGTTTCTCCCCTATTTTCCCCTTTGATTCCAAGCAGAGGAGGGCAGGACCCTGCATTAAATAAACAGCCTGGGTGCTGCTGTGACACCCAGTCTGGGGGCCAGCCTATGGGATGGTGCCACCCACCTTCTGGAGGTCTTCACTTCTCGCTTATACAGTTTAGAAACTACTAGGAAAACGGCATGGAAAGCTACACAAATGACCCAGATCCACACGGTGCTTTTGTCAGAGCTTTTTGTCTAGAAAGAGCTGCTTTGAGGGAGGAAGTCTGTGCCCCATGGAAAGATGGGGTTCTGAAGAGGCGGACAAGGAGCCAGGCCTCCTAACAGAAGTGGGCAGGAAGGTCTGTGGTTCAAGCCCAGACAGACATCAGCACATTCAGTTCCCGCCATCTCTGTGTATTACATGCAGATAAGAGAAAGACAGAGGCATAGAGGCCATTTTACTCTCACTCTTCAAAAAATCTGTGTGGCTTTTCTGGCCCATTTTGAAAGATGCCTTCCCTCAGGCATGCTCTCAGAGTAAGATCCAAACTCCCGCCTGTGGCTTCCAAGCTCAACAAAACTGGAGCCAGCTTCATGTTCCCCAGTTCCCTTGCCGCTTTCCCTCCTTCCGTCTGCTCCAGCCTGCTTGGCTCCTTCCTGTTCCTCGAAGACATCCTGCTTATGCCACGACACAGTCTCGCCCTCAAAGTGGCCTCTGCACAGTCCCACCTCGCTTCCCTCGGGACCGTGTGCGCAGAAAGGTCTCCTGAACTACAGAGGTTCCACGAGGACACTGGCTTTCTATTGGCAGTTGTCTCTCTCAAAGTCCTCACTGTTTGCTTTCTGGTTTCTCAGAAACCTCAGAAAAAAATTATCGTAAGACAGGACTGCTCTGGTCTTGTTCTTCACCTATGAGTTGGAAATGGGGCCAGGGCCACAATGGACATGTCTGCCAGGGAAGCAGAATTAAGAGTTATGTGCTAGGGTTTATAGAGACGGGCTGGCCGGTCCTGGAAGTCGGCAGGGAGTCTGTTTAAGGATGTGTCTCTGAACTTCTGTGGATGTCTGAGGCCCGTAGGACAGGCCCCTGGGAGGAAGGAGGAGAAGCATGGAGAGGAACAGCCTGGATAGAGTCCCAGGACAAGAGTGATCATTGTCTCTCACTGTGGGGCTGAGGGGCTAAGGAGTAGCTCTTGGCTGGGAGTCAGTTTACAGGTAAGGGTGCAGGTGTTGTTGGGGTGCACATTGCATACTTCTCGGTTACAAAAATGGTCACCACTTCCCCTTCCTCCCACATCTCACAGGAGTGTCCCCGGTGGCATGTTGAACTATAAACATACCAGGAAGAGAATTCCAAGAACTGCAGGCGCAGCAGCCAAGGGAACCCATTCCCCAGTGTTCATCACAGGTCTGCAGCAGCCTTGACTGATGGAGTGCAAAGCAGCTCTGGGCTCCTCTGGGACTCCCAGAGACAGGTACCTTGGCCTCTGAGTGGTCTAGTTTCTGCTGTCACCGCCAGGCCCCACCTCCAACATCTGCAGGCCTGTGAGACTGTCCCTTCTGTCCAGAGCCCGAGGCTCAGGCACCTTTCAGATTCCAGCTTCACATAACACCTGTTTGGAGTCAGTTCACTTCAAGGCTGAGTCGAGCTGGTGTCTGCACGTACTTCTCTGCACCCTTCTCTGGGAGGACTATTATCCTACTTGGACACCCCCACAGTGAAAATATATATGTACTTTTTATTTTCTCACATGAAATTCTATGTAGTAGGTTTTTTAAAATTTCTTTTTATTAAAAAAAATTTTTTTTTACATGTATTTGCTTAGGAGGGGCACACGTGGAGGCCAGAGGTCAACAGCCAGGATGAGTGCTGGGAATTGAACGCAAGTCCTCAGGCTTGTGCCACGGGGCCTGCATTCCTGAGCCGTCCCACCTGTTTCCCTCTCTTAGTACCGTATCTGAGAGATCTTTCCAGATAGAAAGACACAGAGCCACCTTATTCTAATGGCGGCATGGGGATCTACAGTGAACGATCTTGGGTAACTCATCTTGTTGCTTTTTACTGGACACTAGGAAGTCTCAGTTTCAGCAACAGGTCCTTCTCACACATCCTGGCTTGTCTCTTTTCACTTTCTGTGCACTTCTGGTGTGCCACAGGATTCAATAGAAACATCCCCTCCTCCAGGAAGCCCACCTAAAGCATTAAATGTTAAGTTTTGATATGGTTTGGCCCTTTGTCCCTCACAGGCCTATAAATCAAAATCTTGGTCTGCATTAAGATGGTGCACTCTCCTGGAGGGTGGCCTGGTCAAAGTGGGGTCACTGAAGATATGTTCTTATATGGGGTATTGAGGTTCAGTCCTTCCTCTTGCTCTGTCAGTGGTCTCTCCAGCACACTCCCCGCCATGATGTCCCGCTTCGACACAGGCCTTGAAACAACAGTGCCAAGTGACCATGTACTGACATCCCTGAAACTGTGATGGAATAAACATTTCTTCCCTCTGTGTTGATTGTTTCCAGCAATGGGTGACTCACACAGGCTGGCCTCTCTCCTTTGGCTTCCAGGTACACACTGCATACCTGCTGTGAGGCACTGTTATATTAGCAAATGTCTATTTACCCCAGATAGGGAGCCCACAACAGACCAAATAAAGAGACTGCTAAAGCCCTTCTTGGAGAACTAATGGATGTTATTGGGTTACTTACAGAAGTACGCATGAGGAGTGATTTATAGCTGCATCGCCAAAGGCCACCCCAGCATGGATGACAGCTCATGAAAGCTGGGACCCTGGAACTTACTGCACAGTCTGCAGGCACAGGCAGCTCAGCTGGCCTCAACTTCTTGCATGCAGCCTGACCCATCTAAGTCTCACCCAGGCATCTCATCTAGCCAGTTTCAGGAACTTCCTGAAACTGTTCAGTTGTCTATTTCCTGTGTCCCTAGGAACTTCCCTATGGGATGGGATGATTCACCTTTCCTTGGAACATCTTGAACCTTAGTGAGTTACCTCCACCTTAAGAGATTGGCGTGTCTGTCCTTCCTGTGTCCTGGCACTGCTTACCTTCGTCAACACGCAGTAGGAGCTCAATGGCTTCGCTAGTTCAGTGAACAGCCGATTTCACGGACTGACTCCCAGGGCCTCCCCGGGCTGCCTCGCTCATTTTGTGCATCTAACGTCAGTTTCCAGACTTGTCACTACTCTACCATTGACCGGAGCTTCGCCACTGTCAGGGCTGGCATCCCTCTCCCCATCACTGGCACTCGGGTTTTCCCCACCTGCTCTGTCAAGAAAACTTTCGCTGAAACGCATCTCGTCTCCTCCCCACTGCCACCGCCTGTGTAGTCGCTTCGGCATATTTTGCCAAGCTCCATTGCCCGCTAATTGTTTCCCGTCTGTTGGCTTTGTGTCCCCTGGCTAGACTGTGTGTTCTCAGAGAGTGTAACTGCTTCTGCGACACTATAGAATCCCCCACAATACAGTGCTTATGGAAGCTGCTCCATAGTTCAATAGAGCAATTGGTGCCCTCATTGATTGGGTGAGATTCCAATACTGATCGCTGGATGTTGCGATCACAGGAAGCACAGAAAATGACAGCGCCGTTGTCGCAGCAGCGGGTCCAAGTCACATGGAGAGTACCATGAAGGCCCTTCCAAACACCCCACACGTTCAGTCCCTCATACTCTAGACACCAGGGTCATGGCTGACAGCCTTCCTTTCAGAAGACACACCCAGTATGTGCCTTCTGTTCCCAGATCCTGCAGTCACCCACCCCAGGAGGAGGAGACACAGGGTACCAGCGTGGATGTGATAAACTTTATTCAGAACCTGGAGTCTAGATATTTATTCAGACATAATTTGATATGAGTCCTGCTCCTTTAGCTTTATTTCCATCAAAAGGCAGTGGATTCTTCACCTCAGCCTGGTAGTACAGCGATGCCATAGCTGATATGGCCAAAGGGAACACTGAGCTTGGTTTAGAACTGAACATGGAGAGCAGAGAGAAAGATGGAGCCAGTGATATGTGTTTATTTCAGACAGCCCAACCGAGAGGTGAACATTGATTCAGACTGCGGGCTGCAGATGAGTCATCCACTCTGAAGGAGGAGATGTACCAGTCGAAGACACAAAATCACCGCCCAGGTTCATATATCTTCTCATTAACACACAGTTCCCTGTGGCTTAGAGATGCTGCCTGCTGACAGGTAGAAAGCCCTCAGAGGAAACATGGCTCGGGGGCAAGCCAAGCAGGGCCTATCTTCCACTCCTTCCCCATCTGGTGGGGGTAGACAACACAAAAACACCAATACAAGGTGGGCCGGTGTGTTCTGTAAGCCATGGCTGACTGCAGTTTGTGCTCAGAGAAGTGGCTGAAGTCTCAGCAGGGGATGGACGAGGGAAGCGCTTCCTTGCCGACACCAGAGTTCTGCCTTGAAAGGCAGATGGAAATTTTGCAGAAGAGGGTAGTGTGGAGGGAGGCATCCACAAGAGGAGATAGCAGCTCTAACACGGACAGAAACAGCAAGCAGAGCAGGGAGAGAGTGGGGATGGGGGTGGTAGGGGGCACAGAGATACTTCCGGCTTAGTAAGGCAGTCTGAATCCACTTCTTCTGCAGACACACGTGGGCAGAGCGATCTTTCTAGAAAGGAGATGGCTTGGGAAACGCCCAAGTGGGACCAGGGCTAGAGTCATGGAGTCCAGCTCGACTAATCATTGCTGCAACCTCCCAGGCTAAAGAGGACAAAATCAGTACAGAGGCTGTGACGAGGCCCTGGAGGGCAGACAAGCGTTTGGCCATTTAGGCTCTGTATTTTGATCTCTGGTCATGGATGGCATGCCAACCAACCATTGTCAGGACCAGAGAGAAGTGTCTGCTATACCTGCAGAATGTTCCGGAAGCTCTGTGCAGCTGGAAGCTGACAACAGAGGGAAAGTAAAGGGGGGTGGTAGAGTGTATGGAGATGGTCCAGGGGCTGGTGACTCCTGAAACAATAGCAGATGAACGATAATGGGATAAAATATGGGGTTGGTCCAGAGAAAGACTCTGACAACCAAGGCGAATCAGCAATGAGTTCTGGAAAGAATACATGGCAACTGTGTAGGTCACATGGTGGCTAGAACACTGACTAGACACAGAAATCTGGTGCACTTGAACACAGGGTACCCCTTTCTTGGCTCTACTACACTTGTTAGTGGGGTCTAACCCTGGCCCCTTTACCTTCCTAAGTTATGGGAAGCGGTCATAAGACTGACCTGGGGGTGTGATCATTATTTCCTACCAGTTTAGGGCTTAGGGCTAAAGATGTGAG
Organism: Alexandromys fortis; assembly: GCF_014885135.2. Lineage (NCBI taxonomy): Eukaryota > Metazoa > Chordata > Mammalia > Rodentia > Cricetidae > Alexandromys > Alexandromys fortis. Next base: position 4,944,718 of record NW_026067960.1, read on the forward strand.
CCAAGACTTGTCAATGAGAGTCAACTGTAAGACTTTTGTTAAAACCATTGGGAACACAAGTGTCCTGCTTCCTGCTGGGGTTGTGATATTGTAGGACACTTGTACAGATCTTTCTAGATACCAATTTGTCACCCCTCAGGGAGGCTGGTCTGCAAATGAAAACCAACACAGAGGAAGACAGAATGAGCAACACACCATTCGCCCTCCAGATCCCGCTGCGTCTAGGGATTTTGTTTACTTGAGTCAAGGGAGGTTGCTTTAAACTTAAGCCAGTTTGATTTGAGTTCTTTCATTTGCAACCCGAAGAGTGCTGACCCCACGCATGGCTATCTAGTTAATGAGAAGCTTCTGGTGACAAAGGAGCTTTGGGGAGAAGGCCAGCATCTAGCCTTGCACCACACAAATTACCAGAGCAGGTCAGTGGTTATAAAAACAAAAAACCCCAAAACTAGAAAGTGAGAAGCTGGCTGCATCTCAGTACCTGTCAGTGTGAAAATGCAGTGATTTCCTTTCTGTTACAAGGGATGAGTCATGCTGATGAAGCCCGACTTGGCACGGCCATTTCACGTGCCTGCCAAGGGCGGTGGTTATGATGGGAGCTGATTTATTTGAGGCCACATGTGTTAACATCATCTCAGCAACAGAAATGAAGATATGCTTTGCTGCTGTGTGCTGTTCTAAAGAGGCTCCTTGCTTGGCCATGGAGGCCAAAAGCCAGGATGTTAGCTATCGTATGAGCCCTGTGATTGATCAAATGTGGGTTCTGAAGAAGGAGAATCCGCTCCTCACAACATGGATATAGTAAAGGGGTGCTTTTTTACCTGTGCCAAGAAGCCATTTCGAGAAATATCCAGAAAAGGGACACTGAGTACTCAGGCAGCCTGGACAAAGAGGATGCCAGTGTGGCTGAGGAACCACACTGGCTACAGACTGAGGATTTCCACTCTCTCTGTCCACATTACCCGCTTGGCATCCTGTCTTTATAGAGTTTTCTTGTACTTTCCACTTCAGGGTCATCTTTCCAGGTAGAAATCCATCCATCTACCCATTCACCTACTTTTCCATTCATTCCACAAACATTTATTGCACCAGACTGTAGGGGGCGCTAACTCTAGAAGGAGGCATTTCCTAAGCAGAATGGGAAGAGCCCACCCTTGCAGGGAAAGCTCTTTACCAAAGCCTTGGAGCGTAAGCAGCTTACACTGTGGAGCCAGTTTGAAAGGGCTTTGGATGCTGGCCCTCCATCCCAGAGGCTGAGGGTCAAGCCCAACACCAAGAACAATGGGACCATGAGAAGAAGAAGAAGAAGAAGAAGAAGAAGAAGAAGAAGAAGAAGAAGAAGAAGAAGAAGAAGAAGAAGAAGAAGAAGAAGAAGAAGAAGAAGAAGAAGAAGAAGAAGAAGAAGAAGAAGAAGAAGAAGAAGAAGAAGAAGAAGAAGAAGAAGAAGAGAAAAAAAGCAGTGATGAAATGAATCCTGTCGGGATAAATCAGATGAACTCCCACACTATATTCTAATACAGCCATGTGAGAGCAGAGACTGACGACGCTTGGAGAGAAAATGAGGAGAGAAAATACTTAAGATGGAGACCAGTCCATCCATTAGCTGAATTTTTTTCTGCCAACCGAGAGGGGACTGTCATTGCTTAGTATTAGCGATAGCCCAGCCAAGAGAAACACCTGCTTTATGCAGGCAGCTGAAGACAGCTGCTGTGGCCAGAGGGAGCTGTCTTGGGGCCTCCATCAGGCAGTGACATGATCAGATTTGCGCTCTGGAAAGGTCACAGCGGCTGCACTGCCGAGGAACGGGTGAAGGAAAAGAGACGTGTGGCTGTAACAGGGCTGCTGGAAAAGTACACATGATGAAAGCTAGACTCTGGGCACCTGAAGTGGGGAGGTAAATCCCTCGAGGGCAAGAGTTTGGGTCTGCTTGCCCCCTTTGACTAACTGCTGGCCTCTGCCACCATTAGGATTTGAGAAACAGTTCTACAGCTGAATTGTCTTGGACAGAAAGCTAATGAAGTCTGCATGAAATAAAACCGATGTCTCTTGCTGTTCTCTGCTTTGGAATGAGCATCAGAGCTGAAGGCAGAGCTAGGGAAGCTTCCTGGGGTCAAAAACCCTTGAGGTTATGAGCAGCAATTTAGATGGACAGAATACAGAGCTGCTGTTTCCAGTGTCTGCCCATCCGATCAGATCTGAGCAAGTGACTGTTGCTTGGATGAAGGGATGTTTGCTGCTCATCTGGGTGAGAGAACAGCCACCTGCCTTTTCAGAAGGTGTCGGTCGGGACGAGCTCAACTCCCTTCCTATGAGGGAACATTATAGCCACATCTGGATTCCCAAACCATTAAACAAGAATCTCCAACATGTGCTTGGATGATGTTCAGTTCCCACAACTATACCTTCCTCTTTGGGAGCGCAGAACCCAACCAGTGCTTTCAGACAGCTGGACTGCGGCAGAGCAGCTTCCCAACGGGCTCACTGTGTTGAGGATGAAAGGGTTTCCCAGCCACATCTCCTTTAAATTCCTTCCCTAAAGGCTGTGTGTCTCCCAGTGCTGCGAACCCATCTTGTGGAGCCACTAGCCTGCACTTGAGAGCCTGCTCTTGCTGCTGGCCTGCCTTCACAAAGCAAGCCCATGTTTATGGCCCCCTTTGGCACTGATTGGGATGACAAGGAGACAATGGAACACTTGTTCCCCAAAGAGACTTCGTGGACCCACTGGCAAAACATTAGAGAGTGGGTCTGAACCCAAGAAACAGGACAGGGAGGCTCTGCAAGCTTGGGCAGGATTGCGGAGTCCTACCCCAGGCCAAGAGTGAGTCAGAATGAAAGCTTTTACAATCTAAAACCATACACGTAGGTTTCAGTTTCAGGCTAACACATACTTGGTCATGAGGGAATGCTTTTAAAAAATCTGAAGCTACTTGACAGAAAAATAAAGCAGCAAAAAATATTGGAATACAATGATTTAATTCCCCCTTCCCTCCCCACTTGGTCCTGCTCCCCTGTAATGTGGGTCAGGGCCTACATGGATATGAGCACAGACAGGCAGGCAGACAGGCCTTATTCCCAGCTCTTAGCAGCAGTACTGGCTCAGAACACTGCTCTTTCATAAGGCTGGGGCTTAGTTGCTCCAGGCTGCCTTCTGGCCTCTCTGCTCAGCTTCTGAATTCTTCCCTCTCCCTGCTCCTGGGCTCTGGAGTTGCTTGAGGTGCCTGTTTGGAGACTAAAAGACTCCTTGTTCTATTATTCATAGATGCGAATACTGTTCATTTTTCTCAAAGAGATGCAGCTTCATTGGTCTCCTAAATGTCCAACAATAAATATTTAAGATTCACCAGGAAGGGTCGTAACACAACACCAGGAATTTCTTTAAGCTTCCCGAATGCAGAAAATGAATAAATTACCATTTTATATATTATTTGCCTGGGATCTGACAGTTTACAAAGTGCTTGTTTTTGATCTTCACAATAACCCCTGAGAGGTGGACAAGACACGGACTGCAAAAATTATTAAAATCGAACATATGTATACGTATACTAAAAGAGGACTCTAAAGGCTTTAGAGACACTGGATGGAGGTCAGACTATTTTGGGAACTTAATTTCAGGTCTCCAATATTAGTGCACGTATTTAAAAACCTTTTTATTTAGAACTTGTTACAAGCCAGATAAGGCGGCAGTGGATACAAAGATGACTAAAACACAGCCATCCAGTGTAGGAGGCAGATCAGGTTCTAGCCAGAAGTAAACAAGTCCCTGCTTTGCAAGAGAGGGATGTGTGCTCTAGAGAATGGAGGAGAGAAAAGGACCACGGCTGTGTTCCTGCCTGAGCCCTGCTTGGTGGTTGTTTACTAAAGCTCTGTGCACTGAAAGGAGGAGGAGGAGGAGGAGGAGGAGGAGGAGGAGGAGGAGGAGGAGGAGGAGGAGGAGGAGGAGGAGGAGGAGGAGGAGGAGGGGGCTCTGCCACGTGACTGGGGGGGCGGCTCTCACAGGCAGGGTTGGCTGTCGGTTGGCAAGGGAACTCTTCCTTCCCTCATTGCACAGTAATCTCCCCTGGGGTCTACACAGGTTTCCTCGCTTTTCGCTCCTCGAGATGAACCCGGGGCCTTGGCTTTGGGGACGCCGAGTGCAGGGCTCTACGGTCTCCAGTGGGGTCTGAGTTGCTTGTCATCCCCGGAACAGCCCGCAGCTGATTGTCCGTTGCTATGGGAGTGGGCGCCGGGGTCCACACCGAGCTCTGCAGTTGAAGCCAGTCCTCACTAATCTTGCCATCAGCTCACACTGCTGCTCGCCGGCGCCTCGATTCTTCTTCCATGCTTTCATTGTGCTATGTACCTCGAAGATACTTTTCATAGGAATGCTTAGTTGCACACGAATGTACAAACACGCCCCCTTTAAGAGGAAAGGCACCCGGGACACCCGCGCCTGACCCCACAGGGCTCCGACGCTAGGCCTCGCTGGAGTGCCGGCTTGGTCAGCCTCGGAGAGTCGTAGGCGACCCTGAGTGTGGCCAAAGTGTCCCCAGTGTAACCCCCAAAGCTGTGGTCAAGACTGTGGGCGATGCACTCCAAGCATCCGCGCTGCAGAGATACGTCTGTCACTTGGGCTTGCTGTGGCCCCGGTCTGTGCTCTAGAGACGTTGGCAATTGCAGCCCGGGGGTGGGGGTGGGGGTGGGGGTGAGGTGGGCTCGGCGAGTGACCCCAAGCCAAGCCACAGTAACAGTGAATCGATGCATGGCTCTAGAGACTGGCAAGCCACCCGAAGGCCCAGCTCGGTAGAAGGCAAACATAGCCACAACACCAAGTTCTTTTTCGGGGAGTGGGACTGAGGGGATCTCTAAGTTAGCAGGGAACTTTCCCACTTGACAAACACAACACTGTAGTGGGGATCTAACGACCCCCTGACTGCCCGCAGCAAGACCGGCAAAGCCTGGAGTTCAAGCTATTTTTTTCCCCCAGTTCCTTTTTATCGCCTGGTTGTTTTTCCAGATTTTTTTTTCAGCTTAAAAAAAAAAAAAAAAAAGGGCAAAACCATCTCAGCAGCGCCAGCCGCCTGCAGTGGAGCGTGCCCGGCCTGCAGAGGCAGTCGTCTCCCACTTTTTTCCTCCGCCCCCGCTCAGGACTAGGCTCCACGAGAGCCACGTTCTCTTACTTTGGCAGTTCTAGTATAAGTTCACAACTGCCTGGACCCCAGTGGTGGTTTTCAGTTCCAGAGTCAAGTTTTTGAAGCCAGTTTTTTTGGGCCAGGACGCCCAGCCCAAAGCCTGCACACACTTAAGAAAAGGGAAACAGGGCACCTCGGGAACTACCCCGGAGAGGGCGGAGCTCTCCCACCCCTGGGGCAGGGCAACAAGGGAGTTCCCTCTCCGGAACGTTGCAAACAAAGCCCATGAATAGCGCAGGGGGGCACCCGCGAGAGACGGACAGGAAGAGGCTGGGGGACCGTCAGAGCCGGGACCACTGCACGGAAACGGCGTTGGGGGCAGGGCTGCAGCCTTATCCCGGGATGGAGGGTGCCGAAGAAGGAGTGAGAGGCCGGGGGGGCAGGCCGTGAGGTCCTAGTGGAGGCCTGCAGCCTGCTGGCAGTGGAGGACCAGGCCACCCGAGAAAGAAAGGGGTCAGGTCACTCTAAGCCCTAGAAGGCGCAGTCGAAGAGGAAGGGAGCTGCAGACACTCCCTTGTTCTGGGCTCAGGCCCTTTTCGTGTTTGGAGCAGGCCTTTTGTGAGGAGAGTTACCCAAATCTCCGTGTTAGAGCCACATGCCAAACACCCAAACGCTAAGTTAGGGTTAGGAGGCCAAAACCTTTTGGGGGCGGTCCTAGGAAATGAGTGGGTAGGGGTCTTTCCCATTCCCTCTCCTGATTGGTGGGTTAGACGCTTGTAGATCCACGCCTGGATTGGGGAGGGGTCTGCAGGACGTTAGATTTCGACGCTAGGATTGGGGGGATTCTAGTGCTTAGAGATCTGAGCCAAGCCTTTGGTAGGGGGAGCCAGACAATTGGAAAGCCTAGGTGATTATTTGGGGAGGGGTCTTTGCGCTTTGGCGGAGCGCAAAATTGCGCCGTTTTTTTTGTTTGTTTTTGTTATTTTTTTTTTTTTTAGCCTAAGGCCTTGTAAAGAGAGGTTTCTGTGCAAGGGTGGACCAGCTAGACCAGACTAAGAAAGAAAGTGAAAAAAAAAAATCAAGATTATAAGGGGGTGGGGGACCCTGGAAGGGGGTTCACAAAGGGTGAGACATGGCCACCAGGCGTTTAACCGACGCTTTCTTGTTGTTGCGGAATAATTCCATCCAAAACCGGCAGCTGTTAGCCGAGCAAGTGAGTAGTCACACCACCTCCAGCCCTCTGCATTCACGTAGCATTGCTGCGGTGAGTCTCCTGGCGGCCTCTCCAGACACACAGTGTGTGCACTGCGGCTCTGCCTGTCTGTCTGTCTCTGTCTGTCTCTCTGTTTAAAAAGGAAAAAAAAAAAAAAAGAAAGAAAGAAAAAAAAAAGAACAAGACGACGGCGATTAGGATACTTAAGTGGAAGGGTTCCTTGGCCAGGGGTCATGGGGCACCTACAACCCCCAATGGGCACTGCAGTATCAAGCCCTCTCTGCCTTACTTTACCCTTCTCACTTCCCTGGTCCTCCTAGTCTTCCTCTCCCAGCTACCTTGCTGTCACAGCACGACAGGCAGCTTCAATTTACATATGTTTTAGCCACGAGGACTTGGAATCTAGGCCTTTCTCCAACCATCTTTTTGTTTTGTTTTGTTTTGTTTGGAGTGCTCCCCTTCCCCGCCCTCTTGCAATGGCTTCACTTTGGTTCTTTGGGTCAGGTGGTTGGTTAGCTGACTCAAATCCTTGCAGAGAGAACTCTCCCCCACCCCCACCCAGGAAGGAGTTTTGTGTGGGGTGTGTGTGGTGGGGGGGAGGGTTGGGAGGGTGTGTGTGTGTGTTTGTGTGTGTGTTCATTTTCTTTTCCCACCATTTTTCTTCAAATGGCCCCAGTCCTCGGTGTAGCCTGTGCACCCACGAGTAATTGCTTTACTGTTTTTCCTGGGGCTCATGTTGGTGAGACTGCAGGGTGCTATGCGCTTCGTTTTCCATTTCCCACACAGGAAATTAAGCTTTCCCCTCCATTCGAACTTTTTTTTTTTTTTAAAAAAAAACATGATGTGGATGTGAAAATTAACCCCCCAAAATAGCACATGGCTTTTGATTTTATTGACCGGAACTTCACTTGGTCTAGCAGTAGTGGGTTTTGTTGTTGTTGTTGTTGTTGTTGTTGTTCTTTTTCAAAGCAATGTTCCAGAAAGATTGCTGTATTTGGTTTGTTTTTGATGGAAGCTTTGACTTCCTGAGCCTCTGTCTACTGCCCTCTCAGATAGGGGCAGGTCTGAATGGTCCAACCAGACGAATATTGTTGGCTTTGTAATACCTTTAATTGAAAAGGGAAGGTTTGAATGGAAGCAGCCTTAGAACATAGGGGCATGAACAGTCTCCCCAAGACCTTAGGAGGTTGTATTTGAAATACAGTTTGGGAAACCCTGCACCTTTGCACCTTTCCTACCTTTTAGATGCCGCATTGCCTTTTCATCTTTTCTTTTATCATTTATCGAAGTGCTAATGAAAAATTAAGCTCTGTGTCATGATTGTCATTGTGTTGCCAAGACAGTTGTCCCTTTTTTTAAGTCACCGTGGAAATTATGTTTGGCCATATTATTCACAGAAAAGGGATTTGAAGCCGTGTGAGCAGTTTTAACGATTAAGGTTTCAGATGTAAACTTTGGTCATAAGGCATAGATAACTAGCTCCAAGTGTATGGGGGCTTTTCTTTGCATTTATATTTGAAGGGTTTTTACATTTAAAGGCTGAAAGAAATAATATTATATAGAAATAAGTAGGAAAAAAATCTTAGCATGTTCATTCTAACACGGCTTTTGAAAAAGAATCTTCACAAATTAAACCGAGAAATAGTGAGTGGAGACGGGATGAATAGCACTGGTGGGTCTTCTCAGTTATGTTAAATAAGAGTCGTCTGTTCTTTATGACTTGATTTTATGCTACCTCACGGGGAAGGGGGAGAAAAAAAACAACCCAGAGCTAAACCCATACTAACGCTTCTAGGGTCTCAATTTTAATTGATGAAGAAGATATTGTTTGGTTTTTTAAATTTAATTCTGTATGTTCAAAGCATCCTATGATGAAGAAGATATTGTTTGATATTTTAAATTTGATTCTGTATGTTCAAAGCATCTTGAACCTTTGGGTAGCGTGATTTAAAAAAAAAAAAAACATTAATTCAGAGAGTTTAAAAACACCATGTCTCCAACAGGCAGCTCTTCTAAACTACGGTGCTGAGTCCAGCTGCTTTTTAAATGTTTTTCTAAGCAAGACTATTTGAATATGTATCTGTTTGCCTACCTAAATATGTGGGGAGTAAAATAATTTAAAGTGCTTAGCTGTAGTATATGGTTTGGAAAAGCAGATGATGTCAAGAATTATGCAGATCCATTTAGCAAATTCGGACAGCATTTTGAAAATGATTTATGAATGCAACTAAAATTCATGTTGAAGTTAAGAACATTAACAATATTTTCATATGTCATGCTATTGAAAATACTGAATGCTTTTATTAGCCGGTGCTTCCGGCATTTTCCTGAGATGGCTACGAGGAGTCAAGTCCGTGGAAATACCTGTACGATCAGTTCGGACTACTCAAAAAAAAAAAAAAAAACAGATTGTTGCAGTCCAACAAAAATAGTTTGCCTAAGTTAGAATTTAAAAGGCAAAAACACATTCACAGCTCTATATTTTAATTGTGTTCATTAAGAAGGCAAATGCATGCTGTAAATATCTGTGTTTAGAATGAAATGTTATATTTTCAGTTTGTTTATAAGTTTTTTTTCCACAGATTATTGCTGCACCTAAAATAATCAAGAATGTCAAGATATTAACAGTAGAAATTGTAATTTCTACTTTTTTTATAACTTCTGGAAATCAAGAAAGCATTATTGAAGAAAAAGATATGTTTAAGACAATTTTTAGAAACTCCTGCATCGTTCACACGGTGCTTTTGGCTCAGAAAAATTTGAAAACCACATTTTGACTTTCAATTTCAAAACTATCTGGTAAATTAAAACCTTATCAGTCAGCATTGAATATGGACAAGTATTAGATGATATTAGATTATCCAAATAATTATAATTAAATTTGCTAATTTTATTAGATAGCCATGAAAATATTTAATATTGAAATGGAACTTATTTTATATATTCTGCTCTCAAAAATAGAGGAAGCAGAAAAGCAAAACATTTTTAATTGTTGAATCTAGTGATGCTGATACATGCCAGGATATTTTAAACATTTTTAATTGTTGAATCTAGTGATACTTATGCATGCCAGGACATTTTACTGCTTTGCATTTTTCTCAATATAGTTTGTAGCTTGGAGAAATTATAAATAAAAACTTTAAAAGTATGTATTTGTCTTAATCAAATGAGACAAAAGAGACAATATGTAAATACATATTTAAACTTATATAATTAAAAGGGAAGTAGCTAAACCTGAGAATTTGATTTTAAAAAATCATTACCTGGAATTTTAAATTTCTAATTAGAAGGGGAAACTGTAGATACTGATTTTAGTGTTTGTTGTCTCATATGTAATTAAAAATAAATATCTAAAATGAAAGATTTTATTTATATAAAAATTTAATATTGAGCTTTCACATCCCTATTGAGGACAAAACTACAGAAATGGATTACAAAGTAGTATGTGGATATGCGTATCTTATACACCTCAAAACAAACCACGGTGGAAGCCTTAACATTTAAAACAGTAGCCCATACTTTTAAATAGTGGTTTGAAGAGAAAAGGACAGATTTGTTGGTGATGGTTGCAGCAGGAGGCTGTGTATGCATAGAGATTTACGGCTAGGTACGGGAAAATGTGTGATGAATAAGGAGGGGTTTAAGGAGAACTTGCAAGCAGCAAAATAACCCAACAAAATCCTCCCCGAGGACCAGACTGGACGTAAAGGCCTTTGGTGCAATGTCCCTTTTTATGGAACCCTCATGTTTTCTTGCTAGACTCTTCTGTGATGGATCGGCATTCTGGCAGCTGTCATCTTTTACTTCTGAATTGTCTTTTCCTTTATCGGTGCCAGCAATTTGCCTCCCACTCTAGGGTCTGTCCCCTGGTGTTTGTGGCTTAGGACACTGATTCTTCCTGTATGTGGACCCCACCATTGCCGTGTTCCCTGGAGGGTTTTTTTTTTTTTTTAAACTCAGCTGTCCCGGGTTAGACGCATAGTTTAAGTTCCTTCGCTGTGAATGAGGACTGATTTTTCTGTATTCTTTTTAAAGCTCAGCACAACAACTATACGAAATTCTACTCATTTATATTTTTGTGTTCATATTAGTAAGGTTAATTTTGTTAAAAACAGAATGGGGTTTGATTTTTGTGTCCAAGCCAGAGGCACTTGTTGGTACTTTTCAGGAGCTGGGTCCTGCCTTAGGTCTGGAGCATCCATCACAATATCCCTCGGCAGCGTGTGATAAAGGCAGAGTGATGGATGGAAGTCTGGGAATTCAGTCTGAGCCCTGCTCTGCTGTGGATGTAATCTTTTTGGACATCTTTAGTCTCCTTGCTAAATTGAGGATTTTGAGTGAAGTGATCTCCGGTGGCCCCATCAATTCAACAGTGTTTCTGCCGTTCTGTTTTAATATTTGTTTCTCCTGACCAAAGCACACAACCTTACCTTTAAATTGAAAAGGAGAAATCTATAGTCAACAACAGTGTTGGCTGTCAGCTCAAGGCTACGGAAGAAAAATACTTTAGAGTAGCCCAATACTGTACAAAAGTAACTTTTTGACATCTTGTCTGCCAAGCCCAGGGTTGAAGTCAGTGCCTCGTACAGGCAATTGCGAGCAGCTGGCTTCAGGAACCTGTGAGGATTTATAAAGTTAAATAATAATTAAAAAATGAAATCTGGGAATGACTGAAAGGGGGAAGCTGAGTTGGTTAAGGTGCCGTGTTGCTCTTGTTTTCTCGGCTCTTGAGATGAATCTGAACCAGGGTGGGATTGCTTGGCTAGTGCTGACCACTGACCTATACTCTGCTGTAAAAGCGTGCACGACTATACATGAACGCCAACGTTAATTGCTCCTAGATTAGTTTGAAACTAGCCCATTATTTTTGATAAAATGTGTGCTTTTTGGGGGGGGGCGAGAACCTAAGGATTAACTGTGGTTTTAGGAACCTGAGGTCCTTACTCAGTCTTGACTGTGATATTAGTGAAGATTTACGTGTGCTTACTGTGTGCCTGGTGAGGCTGAGCCTTTTCCATGTGTGACCTTTGTTGTCCTGGATGAAGTTGGTGCTCATGGTTCAGATGAGCAGAGTGATGATGGGTAGAGGAACTGACCCCGTCACCCATCCCGCGAGTGTGGGATTGTGGGCCACAGTGGGTATGGAAGGACTTACTTGTTTAACTACATGGTTTTTTTGTTTTGTTTTCTCTTGCTAGCCTGGTTTTTTTACTTCTTTTTGCAGCCATCCACGGTCAGTTTTAGCTTGCTCATCGTAGGGCCTCAGTCTGCTGGAGAATCATGTCTTTGTCTGTAGGCTCCAAATATGAAATCATTGTATATTTCTCTTTAGATATATTTGCTTTTCTGCATGTAAAGGTTCCATTTGAGCTGGGAGACTGACTTGCGAACGAGGGTGCTTTGTTGGATGAAAGTGAAGCATACTTTTATTTTTGCAGCAGCAGGAAGAAAGTAAACATGAGTATAGCACAGACCTGTGCTTCCAGCTCACTCGGCTCAGCTTGTCCAGACCCCTGAACAAACACGGATGGGCTTCCTCTTCTCACTTCTCTGTAGGAAGTTCTTTAGACTATAAATTCCAAATGCTACTTGGAATTTTTCAATGCTTGCTTGATTGCTTGCCATGGGCAGGTCACAAGCCGTGGTTTAGATGATACAAAGGTTTTAGAAGGTGGTGATGGACTGTATTATGGTCTTTCCTGATTGTGATTCTTGTGTTTTAACTCAGGTCTAAATGACCAAATTTCCTGGGACTTTTGGGGCAGGAGTTTTGGAAACTGTCTATTTTTAAGAAGTAGAATGAGGGTGGTCTTTGAAAAGGTGGTATTCTGAGTTCAGTCCTGATGTGCAAACATTCCAGGAACGATTAATAGCAACAGCGAGGCTGGATGGTGGGGTGGGAAGGGTTGGTGCACCTGAGCTGCCCCCATCCTCGTCTTCTGGCTGGGATATTTTAAAGCGTAGTTCTGAGTGTTTGTAAGTGTTGCTTTTAATCCTAGAATCTCATGGTTGTAATTTCACCTCTTAGCGCCTAGTAATTGTAGGAGTGAATAGAAGAGGATGTGTGCGGCCAGCTAATAACCCAGCGGCACTGGCTCAGGTGCGAGATGGCTTAGACTGTGTCTCACGGTGCCGCTTCCCTCTAGGAAGGCCCGGGATGACTCAAAGGGGTCTAGGCTCAAGCCCCACAGCAGAAGATGTCATGCATCTGGGATATTGATAAAAGATGTCTGTGCTGTGTTTATGGATCTGCTTTGCTTTTTTTAAAAATACATTTTTTTTTAAAGCAAACTGAGACGAGGTATTTCCATGGCTTGTTCTCCTTGAGCCTCTACCATAGCAGCCTGTGTGCACCAGCAAAGTGCAAGGCTCTCAGCTCCAAGATGCTCTCACGGATTTCTGTGCAGAGGGATTATGTGATTACTTCATGTGTGGATTTTGTTGTTGTTATTTTGATTTTTTTTGTTTTTTTTTTTTGCTAGCATTATGTGATAGCATTTTGGTATCAATAATCAAGCTTCATTTGTACTATTAATTTTTAAATAAGAAAATTATGTTATTTATTATTTTAATTTACTACTAAGCATAAAAAAATCAACACTTGATTATTGAAATTCACCACTAATTATTTCCATGATCGATACTGTAGGGAAAAAGGACCTTGTTGTTTAGATTACCTGTCATTAGTAACTGTCTCTTAGAAGATAGCCTTTCACATTGGTCTAAACAAGAAGCTTAAATTTTCAACTGAAATTTAACCCTTGAGTGTCCATTGCCTCCTTCCCATACTGGTGAAGCTGGGTCTTTTTCCTGTCTGCTTTGTCTCCTTAGCTTACAGTACCCTGTAGCCATCCACATAGCTGTGCCCAATCACAGCACATGCAGGAGTGTTTCTTTCTCTGTCCATTTGTGTCTCCATCACCGGGGATAAAGCCGTGGCCATGGGGTTTGATTGGCTGCACTATGATTTGAATGCAGCCATTGGTCAACAGTTTTGCGGGTTGTTTATATTTTAATTCCATTGCATTTGCTGAGCTGATTGTCATGTTAAACTATGCATTTATATGACATGGTAACGTTATACTTTAGCTTTTATTTTATCTTTCTGAGGAAATTTAGAGGTGATATTGCAAGTGATAATTGATCTTTATGAAAAAAAGATTACCTCTGTATTTTAGTAAAACAAAGCAAGTATGTTTTGCTTGTTTACAATGTGTTTTAATTTTCACAACTATTTATAGATTACTACCTCCTTTACCAAAAGAACTGCAGTAACTAAAAACACACATTGGTGTAGCTGTTCCTAAGCGGGAAGACTCCAGGGCAGCCTTTGAAGTGTTGGGTTGTGTAGTCACTTGGTTAGGTTGATACTGTCTCCTCACCTGATGGCCTTGTGTGTCTGTCTGCCCATGCCTTTCTGCTTTTCCTGCCCGGACGGCCCGACGGCAACACCACAACTACAGGAGCTGGATGAGGTACTGTGCTTTGAGTATTTTTGTATGTTGGGTGATTTTAGTTTATAAAATACTGTTTCCCTGCAGTCTTTGGTCACATACATGACACTAGCCATGGCATACATGTAGAGTTGATTTGAATTACTGTATGGAATGTATTGATTTCATACTTCGCCTGTGTTCACACCCTGTGAAATGGTGACTGAGAAGGATGCTTAGGAACCATGTCTACTGTTTGGGAAAGTTCTCAGTTTGGAAGCAGCCACAGGGGAGAGTTGCTTGACTGGGAAACAAGCTTCCTGCTTATAGGTGATGACCTGGGATATACAGGGGATATAGTGGTTGAGGTGGAGCAAAGGGGGACAGGCCATCTGACAGAAGCTTCAAGTAGGTGGGGAGGAGCCATGAGTGCTGCTGCCATCTGGCTGGTCTCTCATGCTCCCAATGAAGTAAGGAGTGCTGTGTGTTTTGGCTGCTGCTGCAGAGACCACTTCTGCCCTTCCTGACAGCACCTGCTTGACCTCTTGGTTTCTTGTTAGCATCTCGCCGGGAAAGCCAGGAGAGTATGCATCCATATCATTTGGTTTCAGTAGCCCTGCTAACAGGGCCAGGAGACAGGATGGACACTCCTACCGACCACATTAATGGCCCTTTCTGTCTCAGTGATGAAGGGGTTGTGCCGGCTTTTCTGAAGGCAGGTTGACTTGTTTGAATATGAAGGTTCTACAGAAAGGCAGTTCAGGGGTCAGGATCACTTCCTTTTGTAACCTGCAGGTGCCAGCATCTGGGTTCTGCTCTAGCCTTATATTGGGAGAGCCTAAACTCATGGTCGATGATACCAGCACACTACACCACTCAAGCACCCTGCCTCGGGGGCTCTCTAGTCCTCATGACTTCAGGAGGATCTACCTGTGGGGACTAGGGGCATAAGCATCCTGACCTTTGGTCAGCTAGCAAGGACACAGGGTACAATGGTGATAGACTCCTGTTTCTTTTTCTTTTTTTCCATATTTGCATGTTAGGAAAAGGTAGATGGGACTCCATTAGCAGGATGTAGTTCCTTGCTGAGCGGGTTGCAGCTGAGGAAAGGGGTAAGGTTGTGGGAGGGTTGGTAAGAGGTTCTAACACGAGAAGCTTGCTCTAGCCCCTCCTATAGGACAGCTTCTAGAGATAAGCCACGTGTGTGAGGAGCTTGCAGACCCTCGTGTGTTTCTTTGGGGGTCTTGACCAGCATGTAGCCTAGGCTGGTCTCCAGGTACTGGGTCACAGATGTGTCACTACATCTGATCCCTGTTTGTATTTCTTGTGCTTAGCATCTGTGCACAGGACCCTGGCGGAAGTGCGGTGCGCTGAGCGGCCTTGTACTTGTACTCTTGGCTCTGCACGCTTCACTTCCCTCCCTTCCCCAGCGCCATTATGTTTTTCATGAAGTGTAGCTTCCAGAATTATGCACAACATACTTTATTTACCTCATCCATTCATTCCACCCATTTACTGTTGACTCATTCAGCTAATTATAATTGTGTGTTCATTACTGTGAAGTGCCAGGTGCTGAGCGGGAGCTGGGGATAGAGCTGGGGATGGAGCTGGGGATGGAGCTAGGGAAGGTGTCCAGAGGCTCCCTTTACTGAGGGAGAGCAGGCTTTAAGGTCGTGTCTTCTGGGAGTGGTAAACATCTGCCACTTGGGTGTCCTGGCATGAAGCCATGGATCTGAGAGCCCCTGCCCTCTCTACAGGTAGCCCTGCAAGCATACATGTTAACCACTCTCTTCCTTAGACTAAGGACCCTGGAGACACTGCTTCCTTTCTGCTCAGGAAATAAGCAGTAGAGTTTTGGCCAAGAAGGAGGCCATTCTCTATCCACAGTGTTGTCCAGTACAGTATCCATTCCCTCCTCTGTCTTCTGTGACTGGTCTTTGCATTTTCTGCCTTGAATAGATAATCTTCCAGAAAATAGGAGTTATTAAAAATTATAAGGTATAAATGTCAGGATCCCAAACTACCTAGGCCTACTAGCTAGCCCTTGTGGTCTTTAGCAGGAAGGGTTTCAACATCCACTGAAGGTAGGAGTAAGCCCTAGGGAAGGATTGCTCTTCGGTTGCAGAAGTCAAGTCTGCAAGCATGCTCAGTGCCATGGTGGTGGGCAGGCGCGGCTGCTCCTCTTTGTTTCCTAGCTTGTGTATATTGCATAATATCAGTGAGTTAGCAAGACTATGAAGACAGTGCATGAAATTCCCGGGGAGGAGAGTCAGCGAGTTAGCAAGACTGTCAAGACAGTGCATGAGATTCCCAAGTTTTGTGTTCTCTGTTCTGGCTGTTCAGAAAGTGTTTTCAGTAATTTCATAATGAGAAGAAAGCATTATTTTTTAATCTCAGAATAAGATAATTTGGTTGTGACTTCAAGATTCTTCTGTCCACTTGCTCCTCCTCGAGCCTGGCGATTTCTTAGACCATGTTGTCTGTCCTTGTGCTCGACCTTCAAGATACACAGGTCCATTGCAAGAGTTGCTACACTGTGGTTTGTAGCATCCCTTCTGGACTCTTGAGTGTTGAGTGCTCATGCAGCCGGCTTCTGGGGAGAGCTGCGCTTGTTCTACTGTTCCTTGATCTCATGGTGCTAGTATACACATGCGACAGGGTGTTGTAAGCGTGGAAGGCTGTGATTCGGAGCAGCAGGATCTCTAGGACAGGGTGTGCATGTGTTTCTTGCCTAGGTCAGGAACTTGTTTGCAGTGGAGGCCAGTGCTGGATTGCTGCAAGCACTGCCACGGGCTCAGGATCCGGGCTCTGAGGTAGGACCAGGTCCTCTGTGGTTCTTGGAGGACAACCCCAAGTCAGAGACAGAAGAACTCTTAAATCCTTAGTCCTCGAATGTGCAGCTTGTAAAGCATTTTTTTTCCTGTTTAAAAATATATAGAAAGGGCTCCAAAGCTACAAAGAAATCCTGTCTCAAAAAAAAAAAGATTTTTATTTTTTTAACTTCAGAAATACAAGTTTATTTAATAAATGCCCTGCTCATGTTGAGTTTTGGGATAGATGTGGAGAAGCATGGCTGTTGAAGTCTGTGGGAAGGACCGCAGCCCGGGGAGCACCGGCTGCTCAGCTCAGCACCCAGCACAGTGGGAAGGGGAGGGTGTCGGGGAAGTTGAACGGAGCTTATTTATTTTCATGTTCCTGTTTGTTCCCATTTCACATGGTTGACATTATCTTCAGTTGTTTTCCCCTCACAGAACACATGTTCTTTTTCCGCAGTACACACTGATATGCATTACAGACCTGTACCGATAAGAGACATGGAATGTTTCTTCTCTGTAGGACAGGCTTTCTGCTACGATGAGCTATGGCCACAGACTCTATCAGGGACAGATAATTGGCCACATGCAAGCCCAAGTCCTGGTACAGCTGCTGTGCAGACCGGCACCCATTCCTCCTGAGGTCTCCTAGTTTGTCAGCTTCCCTAGGACTCACAAGAGATGTTCTGACTTCAGTCTTGATGTACGCTGGATGGGGACACTTCATGAAAGAGCTGCTTAAAGCAGTGCGGTCCGCTTCAGCTGGATGTTCAGATGTGGTCTGTGACCTTATTTCAGATGATGCTAGTGAGAGTCCAGGTGAATTTAAAGATGCCATCTCTCTGCATCTTCCAGTTTAACATGCATTTGTAAACAGTGAAAACAGTGCAGCCTGTTTTGTTGATACTATCTGTATTGTGACACACACGGGGACAATGCAGACCGGACATGAGCTCTATGGCTCAATAGTAGATGCTGTGGCAATTTCAAGTTGTGCTTTGTGTGATGTTCTGGAATTGAGCTTAGGGTCCACCCCTTGTGGAGTGAAGCTGTCAGGATCTGCTAAACACACACACAGACATACACACAGACACAGACATACACACACACACAGCAGGCCAATCAAGGATGTTCTTGGTGGCTGTGGAGTGGAAATGTTTCCACGGTGGTTAGCAAGACTAGCCTGGTCAGACTGGTACTTGAGTGCCCCTCCAGTCCCTGTGTAGATGCCACAAGAAGAGCCCAAGCCCTGGCCCTCCTTTGCTGTCTTAAGTGTAGCAGCCCTTTGTGCTGGCTGGTTTGCTTAGTCAACTGCAGTTGTATTGCATGGGTTGCTAAGAGTGAGCTTGTGGGGCCGGGTGGGGATTCTGGAACCAGCTGGCCATGTTTTAGTCTGTCACAGTAGCATGGTGCCTTAAGGCAGGCTGTTTAACTTTTCTGAGTTTCAATTCTGTGTTTATGATTGAAATAATGGTCCTCAGCTCACCTAGTTTTTGTGAGGATTAAAATAATAAATTAGTGAAGGCTTAAGGTGGCTGAGGACTGCCACCAGGACCTGCGGTCAGCGGCACATGTTTGAAGGGCACACCATTAGCTCAGGTACAGATGGAACTTGGGCCTGCTGTGGTGACGTGGACAGTGGTCAAAATCCCCAGGCCTTGGGTCCATTTCTGTCATCATGGCCCTTGTTGGATGCTGGGGCAGGTGGAGGCCAGGCTACTAGAAGTGTGTGCAGTGCTGAAGATGACAGTTGGAGTGTGAGCTGGTACTTAGGGATCATAGGCTTATTCCTTGGAGAGATTTTAAGGTTGTGTGTGTGTGTATTAGTTTTCCCTTCATTTTTGGGAATTGTTAGGTAAGCAAATATGAATTTGACAAATGCTTGAAAAACAAACACATGTGATTGCAAGGAAGGAGGGTGGTGGGCGTTGCTCATCCAGTGCCTCAGTGTGCCCAGAAAGCTCGCAGAGTGGACGGTGCCTCTTGGCCACTGTCCTTTGGTTATCATTTGGGTCTTTTGAATTAGTATTTAAAAATTCTGTGCTTTGCAGGACCTCTAGATCCTTTCAGATCCATTCATTGCCCCAGGCAAAATAAATAAATAACCAGGCCAGCCTGTGATTTCCCTCCCACTTGCTGGAATTTCAAATTTAAACAACAAAAGCTATCTGTCATTTCAAAGTGAGGTAAGTACTGCCAGTGGACATGCAGCTGAAGCAAAGCAATGGTTGTGTGCCGATGGTGCTGCTGAGACTGGAGGATGGCTGTGGTCCACACAGTCTAGTTAACCCTTTGAGCAGCTCTTGGACACATGTTAGCGTGGGGCTTGTGCTCTTGTGACTGAGGTCACGGACCCGCCTGATTTCAGCAGCAGACCCGTTGCTGTCTCACCCAGCACACTCCCGCTCGCTCCTGCTGCCCTGGCTTTAGAGCTTGTTCAAGAGCGCTTTCCGTATGGAGCTGGGTTTCTGATGTTTTCATTACATTTCTGTAGCCAAATCAAGTCAAAGGCGTGTCCACAAGAATGTCCAAGGAAGTTAAGAACTGGTGCAAGAAAAGATAGGAGTGGAGTTGAGACCCTAGTGTGACAGAGGCAAGCTTGTAACACAGGCACGTCATTTCCCCAGCCTTTCCACACCCTTTCAGGGACAGTAGGGGATCCATGTCCTCACTGACCTCTGACCGTCTCTCAATGTTCGTCATTCTTTGTAGCTGGCTGATGACCGCATGGCACTGGTGTCAGGCATCAGCCTAGATCCAGAAGCAGCGATTGGTGTGACAAAGCGGTCACCTCCCCAATGGGTGGACGGAGTAGATGAAGTAAGTGAAAGGATAGCTCCAGGTATTCTGTTTGCTTGTTTGCTTGTTAAGTCTGGGTAGTGACATGGCTTCAAGTGTCTACCGAATGGTTCAGTTTGGCTCCAGATATAGTTGTATCCTCAGACACGCTCACATGTTGAATTTATTCATTGATATACCACACAATAGAGTAAGAGTGTGTCTGTCTGTCTGTCTGTCTGTCTAGATGGTGTGGGCTTAACATTAGCAGCAACTACTTGATTTATAGAAAGAAATGAAAAATCATGGAATAAGGAAATTGTCTGCTAGTTTGTTTTAGATGTATGTATGTATTTATTTATTTATTTAATTTACTAACCTTGATTTTTTGAGGCAGGGTTTCTCTGTATAGCCCTGGCTGTCCTAGAACTTACTCTGTAGACCACGTTGGCCCTGAATTCAGAGATTTGCTTTCTTTTCCCTCCTGAGTACTGGGATTAAAGGCATGCAACACTGCCCCATCTGGCTAATTTTATTTTATAGGTGATAGTGTTTTTGCCTGCATGTATGTGTGTACCAGGTGTGCACCTGTGGAGATAATAGAAGGACATCGGAGCCCCTGGCACTGCAGTTGCACAGATAACTGTAAACCAGCATGTAGGTGCTGGACTGAACCCAGTCTTCTACCATAACAACAAGTGCCCTTAACCACCCAGCTTCTTCTCAGCTTTTTTTTTTCTTTTTTCTTTCTTTCTTTCTTTCTTTCTTTCTTTCTTTCTTTTTTTTTTTTTTTTTTTTTTTTTTTTTTTGCAACTTGAATTTAAAAACTTATTTGTGTGTCAGTAAGCCATCAAATTCAGCTGAACTCAGTCTGGTGCAGTTCATTATCTTGAATGCAGGCTATCTGCTAGACATGAGCGGGATTCTTGTGACTTCGCTTGTTTAGGTACAGTATGATGTTGGCCGCATAAAACAGAAGATGAAGGAGTTAGCCAGCCTTCACGACAAGCATCTGAATAGGCCCACCTTGGATGACAGCAGCGAGGAAGAGCATGCCATCGAGATAACCACCCAAGAGATCACACAGGTGAGGGCACCTCCAGCGCCACAGACCCCTATTATAAACCCAGCAGGTGATGTCCTGGGGTTTTATATTCCTGCTGGAAGCCCTCACAGGGACTATGAGTTGCCAGCATGTGCGTGGTTTTCTTGGAGGTCTGGGCACTATTTTTCGGTTGTTGGTAGATCCCACTGTGTTTGAGAATGTAAAACTCGATGCAGCATAGTAATGCATTTGATCATTTGATGTTAGAGTGTGTAATTGCTGTCTCACACCAGGACTTGCAATTTTATGCTAAAGCACAGCTCTGTAAGAAGACATCCTGGGGATTTTATTGGAAACACTGTTTAACCTTTAGGTGGTGTGACTCTGTGTTTAATTCGCCTTCTTACTCTGAGAGTAGACATCCAAATGTCTGCAGCCTGCTCTGAAGCCAAGTCACCAAGACGATTTCTCCCTCAGTCTCTGACTCTGCCCTCCCCTGTGGGCATAGAAACCACACTGGTCCCTGCCTTGTGCTCCTCCTGTAGGAAGTGAAGGAATGGTCGGGTATACAGTGAGTGACAGGGCGTGGAGTGAGCAGATTGGGGCTCACCATAAACATCGTATAAACAGTCTACAGTGTGTGTACATAAAACCTCTAGCCAGCCCTACACACACACACACACACACACACACACACACACACACACACCTACCTACCTACCTTACCCAACCCTTCATATCAGTCTGCAGAGCAAGGTGCCTCCTGGCAGAGGCCTTGGCGAGGAGAGGCCTCTTGATGTAAGCCAGAGCTATTCTCTCAGCTCTTTCATAGGTGCCAGCGTGCTGTGCAGGCCCTGCCCAGCCAGGCGAGAAGGGCCTGCTCCGAGCAGGAGGAGCGGCTGCTGCGGAACGTGGTGGCCTCCTTGGCACAGGCCCTGCAGGAGCTGTCCACCAGCTTCCGGCATGCACAGTCCGGCTACCTGAAACGTGAGTGCTGCCGGCCCTGGTTGAGGGACTCTTGAGTAGGGCTGTTCTCTGTCCAGCTCTTGCCTGTCATTGTTAACAGCTAGTCAGGTACATTGACAGCTTTTCAGCAGAGGAAGCTGCTGCCCTGGGAGACCCCTGCTGAGGAGGAAAGGCCTGGCTCCTGGTGCGGTGCTAGAGACAGTTCGTGCCCAGCCAGCCGGCCCTGGCTGTCTGCAGACTTGGAAAGCCACAGCATATTTAGGGAGAAACACTTGTTGCGGTGTGATGGTGAGCTTTGGAGTTCTGAGGACACACGTGTAAGAGCCAGTTCCTCCTCACAGGGACATCTACATAGCCCTGGAGCTTGAAAGTAGGGTGTAAACACCCTGTTGCTGGGTTTTTCTGTATTGTCATTGTAGTGGGTAAAACCCCGCTTACTCCAGAGACCCTGCCCCTCCACAGCCTACACATCTGTTTTGATTTTGACCCCTCCCCTCAGAATCTGACCACAGCGCTTACTAAAGATCTTCCAGGTGAGAATATTGGCTTTGTGTTAGTGTGTTATAAGATCAGTTAGAATAACTATTTCTGTTTTGCTTAGAGAGTCTCAGATGGTTGTATACTGTCTGTCTTGGCATCCAGTGAGTCGGGCATTTAGAGAGTGGCTGCCCAAGTACCCCGAACACTTGCATGCTGTTGCAGTGCTTTAACACAAGGGCCCCCTGGAGGTGGGCTTCTTCAGACCTGTTTGGGGGCCTCCCCTTGCTGCTGGCTTTTACTCTTTAATGGTGGAGCAGTAGTCATATGCATCCAAGTAAAGTGGGCTCCTGTCTGGTAGGCATGAAGAACCGAGAGGAGCGGTCCCAGCATTTCTTCGACACGTCAGTGCCACTGGTGGATGACGGAGACGATGCTGTCCTGTATGGTCAGGTCTGTGATGAAACCCGCATCTGCCCCCTCTTTTCCTAAGTTCCTTGCTCCTGTGCAGTCTAGGGGTAGGGAGTGCTGCTGTCTTGTCTACCACAGGCAAGAATAGCCATGCTGAGTTTTCTTCCCAGTTGTCACAGGGAGGCCTAGAGTGTGCTTCCCACACCCCGGGACAGGGACACAGACCCGTCCTCAGGCTCCATGTGGCTACACACTGTGCTGTCTGTCCTGTCAAGGAAGTAACTTACCTGTTGCCAAATGCTTTATAAAACATTTTCAGAATTTGTTTTCCGTAAATGTTGTCTGAACTGGCTTGCCACAGCTTTCCTAGCAGGGAGACTCTTGTGTGGACAGGGTTTCACGGATGAGCAGCTGGTCCTGGTAGAGCAGAACACACTGATGGTGGTGGAGAGGGAGCGGGAGATCCGTCAGATCGTGCAGTCCATTGCCGACCTCAGTGAGATCTTCAGGGACTTGGGAGCCATGATTGTGGAGCAGGTGTGTGTCCTTTGTCCTTTCACTCCAGTTGGGAAAACATTCAAACGTGTGTTCCTCACACTGCATGTGTTTGGGGGACTCTGTTTTCGGGTACTGTGGGCTTTTGTCATTCCCTGTGAAAATGCCATTTTTTTTAATCTAGAAGAAAAAATGAATAGAAATTCTAATGCTTTTCTGCTTTGCCCCAAAGATATTCATATGCATGCATCCTTTGGAGGCTCGGTGGACTCTGACCAAGCCTAGCCTAATTCTGCCATTGTACAAGATTCCCTTCTGACAGTGCAGATTGTTGTGTAATGGCTGTTGGAACCACCAGCTTTTAAGTAGAATTAAATCGTTGTTCATTGTTACAATCTGATTAGGGCGTTTTATTATCTTGCCAGCAGGGATTTGTTTGGGTCCTGGTCCCCTGAAACCAACTACAGAGTAGAGCATTTGAGGCCCTATCAGAGCCGGCTGGTTAACTGCTGTGTTTCCCTGTGAATTGCCATCTTTTTTTCATGCTTCCTCTCAGAACCAAGAGACTGTTTAATAATCTGTCCTTGAGATCCACGCTGTCATTTCAGATGGTGATTGGAGCAGCCTGGCTATGGGGGAGAACCTAGCTGGTAGTCTCCATCCACCAGGCCCCAGTATCTGAGCAGCAAGAGTGGAAACCCATGGCCCTTTGCTTCCAAGAGCCCATTTCTCTGAAACAGGTCTCTAAGCCCTAGTACATCTGAAGGTGGTATTTCTATAGGAGCTGCATCAAAAACAGAAATCTATGTGGTTCTTGCTGAAGCTGACACAGCACTCTCTACAGAGTGCCTGGCACTACTCAGGAGTGAGTCCTGAGGTCTGTGACACATGCATGTCTCAGGGCTTGAAGTTTAGTCTCCCTAGCTGTAACTGACCGTCTCTACTGTCTCTTATTACTCAGGGTACAGTCCTTGACAGAATTGACTATAATGTTGAACAGTCCTGTGTCAAGACTGAAGATGGCTTGAAACAGCTTCACAAGGTACCAAAGTTCTCTATGCTGGGTCTTAGGAACTGTTATCAAATCCTGGGGATTCCTAGGAAGATCTCTTCTGTCGCAGATGCTCAGCCCAGCACACAACGGGGTAGAGATGGGAGCTGATGTCATGCTGCAGCTTGGTTGTTGGGCAGGCCTCATCAAGAGGCCAGACAAGCAGGGGTCCTGTGGGCCTGGAGTCTTCCTTCCTGCTTCCCATCTTTCCAAGTTTTGTTAGAGAAGTCAGTTGATTGGCCTCTCTTGGTGTGGGCTGAGAAGCCATCTGCTTGTTGCTGGTAACCTATTGGTTGTTGGGGTTCACCTCTGACAACTTACTGGTGAAAGACTCTCAACAAGGAAAGAAATCTAATTACCCCTTCCTGTGTCACCTCCAGGGAAGTTTGTAGACGTAGGGTGGGCTGTGCTCTTGCTGTCAAGGGAGCTCTATTGTGGGGTTTGCGTGTTTGTTAAATTTCTTTTTAAGAATTGGGTGAAAATCATTTTAAAAATCCTACAGTCAGTTATGAGAAATGGACTCATGAACACCAAGGTCATGTGTGCGGTTGGGTACGGGCCTCTTGTGAGGGGAATGCAGCCGGCTCTCCTAACAGATCACTTGTCCCTGATGCCCACTGGGCCTCTGACCATGTGGTGAGCATCGCCCCAAGTCATGTTCTTCTGAAAGTGGAAAGCACCCTGTCTCATCGTGGCTCCAGGTTGCAGGGTCTGATCAGAAGCCCTGTGCTGCACCTCCCAGGCTAGGGACAGGTCTTGCTTAGTGGGTGTTTGGAGTAATGGAGGCATCAGCCTTGTCTCACAAGCAGGAGCTCCCTGAGATTCTCACTCCATAGTGGGTTTGAGGTGCTGCTAGGTTACCTGTCAACCCTGGAGTTTCCTAGGGAATATGCTTTGTGCTGTGATGCAGACCCAGGGGGAGGGGCGTCTTCTCCATGGGAGACTGGGTCTGACAGAAGCTGTGACTTTTCTTTTAGTCTGGAGTATTAGAGTTTTCCCAGTGTGTGGTCTGCATTGGCTCCTTGGTTCTTGGGGTTGCTCTGAGGAATGGGCCTGTCCTCAGCCCACACTGAGGGGAGGGAGCTGAGACTTGGGAGGTGCTCCCATTGGCCAGTTTCAAGGTAGTCTCCTGTGCTGTTTCTAGGTGAGGAGGAACTTCTCTGGGTGAGTGGTAGATTCCCTAAGGATGCTAAGCTACAGTCTCATCAGTCTTTGAGCATGCTCTCCTTCTGTGGGGATCTGTGTCAGTCATCAGCCATGTGAAGGACACATTGATGGGGGAGAGGAGTACAGGAGGCAGTGACCCCAATGCTTCTGTAGGAGAGAGGGGTGCAGTGGGCATTGACTTTGGGCACTGCATAGAGGGGGAGGTTGCAGGTGGGGCTTTGGGAGCTCGTCCGTGTGCCATCAGTCATGGGTAAGGATGGGATTGGTCCTCAGGTGTCTCTTAAACCAACAGAAATGGGCACATTCACCATTTCTTCCTCAGATGATGAGGTATTCTCTTTCCAAATTCAGAGGAAGTAGCGACAGGGCCTCTTGGGGCTACTGGTTCCGTGCTTCCTGGTCACCCTTTCCTGTCCAGGGAAGAAAGATAGTGTCCATTCGTCCTGGGAGTGGGGACCTTCCTGAGAAGCCAGAGTAGGAAGAAGCAGGCCGAGCTGAGCTTGGTTTTCTTGGCTTCTGTCCTCACAGCAGATCTGAATGTTCATTCACACTGAGGGAGGGCCACCCTGCAGGGCCCAGGCTGGTGTGAGGTCTATGGGGAAATGATGCCTTCCCTCCTCTTTTGTAGGCAGAGCAGTACCAAAAGAAGAACCGGAAGATGCTTGTGATCTTGATCCTGGTTGTCATCATCGTAGTCCTCACCGTGGTCCTCATCGGCGTAAAGTCTCGCTAGTGGCGCCAAGTTCTGGAGCGTGCTACTGCATGGGTTCCTGGGGTAGGAGGGCTTGGCTGGCACCACTTCACTGTACTGCCTACAGAGCACAGCCCACTGGCCCAACAGCGGGCTGCGGGCCTTCCTGTGGATGCCCTCTCTTGGTGGACTGGAGTGCAGGCATGGCTGTGGGTTTCCATCTCTGTCCAGGGTTTAAGGACCTGAGGCTGTTGCTGAAGAGACTGGCCCTGTGGCCAGCTGTGATCTAAACACTTACTAGAAAGTGAGGGAACGCAGGTTTGCAGGCCTTGCTGAGGCTCCAGTGTGGTGTGCATGTGCTTATTGCTAGCGCTCACGTCTGAGCAGCATGTTCAATAATTTTTCAGAAATTTTTTTTTTTAGCCATCTGGTTTTTAAGAAGTTTGGTACCAAAAATTTATGAGTAGAGGCAAACTGCCTCTTCATCTTCCCAGCTGAAAACAAACCAAGACGTCCTTCAAGAATTTATAATCCATTCCCCATTAACTTAATTTAGCTTTTCCATCACTGTTAACGATCAGAGTAACAAAGTGTGAAAAATAAGAAACCATCATTGATGTTAATTAACACATTTAGACGGGCCAGTTAAACCAGCTTCATGCGTTTAAATCAATTGTAAATAGCGTATTCCTCATTCAGAATTTTGCACTACATTTTCTGCTGTAAACCAAGAGGGGTTACTAAGCAAAACCTCCTGAATCAGAGAGTTGGTCATTTGAACTGACCTCACATTACAAGAAAACTTGACGGTATCACGAACTAGATTGAGCCATGTGTCCCCAGCCATTCTTCCTCAGTCTATCACTTACATTCTAGCTACGTAATCACCTGTCCAAACCTGACTCCACTTAGTGAGCTGTAAATTACACAGAGGCCGTTTTAGATGGGCCACTCCATTTAGGATTAGTGGATCTCAAATTATTAGCCAAACATCACTCCATTTCAAAGTAAAATATTCTACCCATGATTTGATTTATCGACTCTTCCATTGCCACTTAACAATGCCCAGAAAGCAGGTATTCCTGAGGACAGTGAGAGCCTCAACTAAGGAAGCCCTCTGTGTGTACTTGCTGTGTGTGTATGTGTATGTGCCTACGTGTGTACCACATGCATATCAGATCACTAGAGTAAGGTTCTGTTTACTTCTGTTTATCTACCGGTTAACTCTGGTGCTTGGGTGCTTGGCAGGACTGGAGTGATGTGGGCAGTGTTGGAGTCTGAAGATGAGGGTGTGTGTCTGACTTGCCATCTTCATTGATGCTGCTATACTTTTAGTGGTCTTTGTGTCATTTTCGATAGCTTTTAAAATTGTCTCTGCTTCTCTTACGTTATTTAAGAATATGGTCCTGTTGAGTGTGTGTGTAGACAAATGTGTGTATTTACAGATTCACTGCAGGGGGAGTTCAGAACTCCAGCTCGTGCAGAGCTACCCTGAGCTCAGCCTCCCTGCTCAGGCTGTGGGACACTGGGGTCCAAAGGTTTACCAGACCCCTTGACGATATTAGTAGGGAGGGCTGGAAGGGGAGTTAGCACCTACTCCATCATTTTAGGATTGGGAAAGGGGGGTCCTACAGGCCTCTTTTCCTGATTTCTGAGGTTAGACAAACTGCTCCTGGATGGACTGGTCAAATTAAGGGACCTGCTTTAAGCAATCTGTGGAGGCCACGCCGAGTAATTATGAAAGCCTTGAAGAAAAGTGACCTTTTAAAAAAGGATCACCATTTATTTATATTTATTTTCCTAAGTAGGTTTTTTTTTGTTTTGTTTTGGTGGGGGGACCCTTCTGGGTAACCTAACAGGTCTGGTTAGAAATTGTCCTAAGGACCTGTGGGAAGAGGGGCTGTCCCCTTGTGCTTGAAGACAGTATGGTTCTGATATGGGCCCAGCTACCCTGATGGCCATCCTTGGGGGGCATGGACAGGCCTGGCTTGTAGCTAGATCCACAGCCGTGTGTGCTAGCTCTTTGGGGTCCCTCCCCATTGCACTTTTCCATTGGGGGAAGATGAGAAACGTGTGAGGACACGAGGGCTTAGTGCCAGGGTGCTGGTAGGGACCTCAGGGTAACTGAGCTGAAGAGGACTCGTCTATCTGCCGACAGCCACTCTCTGTGGGCTCGTCCTGCCCTTCAGTCTGGCTGTGGAGGTGACAATCACATCTCTCCCTGTGCCTGGGAAGTGCCCTGGGGAAGAAGCCCAAGCCCTGGATACTACCTTCTTCCATGGTCCTCGGTGACTCCTGTAGAGTGGCGGGAAGGAAGGGGACAAGTGCTGGGCCTTTGGGGCCCCTGATCTTTCCTAAGACTCGCCTAAAACTGCTCTCTGTCTTTTGGGGCCGGGAAGGGGGTTGGGGTGCTAGCTGGGCCACTGTGTGAAGCAGTGTGTGTCTAATTTAACGGATGTACCGCTTTCTCTGCTAATTGAGAGAGCATTATTTATTTGTTTTGACACAAGTGCTTGCAGTGTTTCATCCCAGCTAATGGCTTCTTAAAGGTAATAAAACCCTCCAACCTAATTGGCCAGATAAGACTTTTTTCCTTGTGTGCTTAAATAAAGCAATTAGTGAAGCGCTTCTATCCAAAATGACTTTTTTTTGTCCTGACTAATTTACTGTTACTGGAAACTTTGTACAATAAAGCGATCTTGCAGACTGAAGAGCATCCCACATTCCTATATTAATGTTAATGATGGTCACACTCTGTCCCCATGTGTCTGTGTTAGCAGGGGCCTGGCCCCTGGGGTCTCTGGGTCCGTGGCTATTTATTTCATGCCCGAGGCCTCTGCCTCTGTTTAAAAGTCAGTTTGTCTATCTAACGGAGGCCTGCAGAGGGACCAATCAATTTGCTATCCAATATACAAAAAGGGAAACCACATAAAAGACATAATTATTTTTCTTTATGAAAACACACTTTATGTGAGCATGTTTGGCAGTCCTCGGAGTGTGCCCAAAGTGGTTTGCACGTGCAGGCTCTAGGACCATGCGTTGACAAATGCCTTCCTCCAGAATGGAATGACAAACTTAAGGAACAATGTCTGCTAGGAATGTCCAGGTCTTCTTCCAAGGCCAGAGCAGAATGTTGATGCTCATTTGCATGTGTACCTGGGAGACAGACATGATGGAGGGCCAGAGTTGGGTGACTCTCACTGCCAGTGAGTCCTGTCAGACAGGTGGTCAGTCTTGAGTGCTCCCCAGAGAGCTTGCTGAGCCACAGATGGTGTCCTGCACTCTGTTGTGTGGTCCCTTCCTTCTCATCAACCATTAGCGAGCCCAGAAGTCACTCACTCTCAAAGGACAGCCATCGTCCCATGGTGGTGATGCTCGGTCTCTACGTCCTGCTGTGGGACGGCTTGTAAACGGAGAGGCTGGCAGCTGCATGGGGATGGTGTGTTTTCTGAGACAGGGTCTATGTAGCCAGGTTGCCCTTGAACTTGTGACCTTGTCTTTACCTCCCACGTGTTGGGATTATGGCAGACAAGTGCAGGGCTGTGGTGGCTCTAGAAGGGGAGCACAGTTACATTTGCAATGGGGTCTTCGGTGATCTGGGCTTCGAGTGGTCACACCGGAGTGCGCACATACCGTTCACTAATTATCAGTGGACATCGCCGTTACACAGACTGCTCTGAAACTTGGGCATTAGGTCAGGGTTGGTGGGCATTTGGCCTGTGTGACCCTTTGAGTCTCATTTTGCCTGTCAGAGGACTGGATGTATGTGGATTCACTCTGCTAATCGTGGTGAACATCATCTGTGAAATGAGAGCAGCCTTCCTTATCTGTCTGCCATTGCGAGGTCATAGGCAGCCCACCCATCTGCCCAAAGATGTACGTGAATGCCGTGGCAGAGCAGGCCAACTGTGAGCCTCCTTGCTTTGATGGTCAGGATCCCTTCTATCTCTGCCACATGGGGACTATGTGAAGAAACCTTTTCATGGTGAGCTGCCATTAGGTAGATAAAGGGCCAGCGGCATCTGTGGTTGTACAGTAGGGTGTAATTTCTTCTAAGGAGGCAGCGCTGGTCCATCTGATGTGTATTTGGGAGCTTAGCTCTGCTCAGAGCCTGATGTGTGGGTCTCAGTTGTATATTTCTGTGTTTATTGGCCCTTTGAAACCTCTGGTTTTTCTCTGCATTCTCTCGACCACCCACACAGCACCTTGCACCTTGTGTCTGATGTTTTCGCGTAGTTGTTTTGTACTGAAGGAAAGCAGACCCTGCAAGCTGACGGGTGTCAGAACAGCTAATGAGGGCACCGGCGGACATGTCAACAGCTTGTGTAGAAGTGCTTCCTATCCGGGGCTCAGAATTAGACTGAGGGACGCCAGCTGTGTGCATCTTGTCCCCAACTCCATACCACCCTCAGACAGGCTAAACCCGGCAATGTTGGGTTTTCTTACCACATCAAGGGGCCTTCCACAGAGCCAAATGGCAGAGACTCGTGCACAATTATCTGGCCAATTGAGGCAAAAGAAAATAATCATTTGTCCAATTGTGCAAATGAGCTCTCTGGACTGTCCTGAATGCTGCGATAATTGTGTGGTCCTCCACTTTCCATCCCATAATCTGGCAAAAATGGGCTATTTAAACAAGGCTCCATTTGATAATGCACATTCAAATCAGGCTTCGGTAAAGCACACCACTGGGTTTAGCATTTTCTGTTTGTCAACTATAATTCTATAATTGCTTTAAGCTAACCATCCAAATTCCACCATTAGTAATCACTGTTTCTCATTTACAGATGTGATAGAGGCCAAGGGCCCTGTTTGTATCATTTGATCTCCTCCCAGGAAGTGCTGAGGGAATCAAATGCTTGTTTTTTTAACTTCACGTTCTGACCCAGGGCATCAGACCTCTGTGCCTTCCCCTTTCCCAGATGGGGAAACTGAGACCCATACCAGGATGTGCCATGGTCACAAGGCTGACGTAGCTCAGACCTGGAATTGTCAGCCCCCTCATTTCTAGACCAGCGCTCTGTTTTAATTGTTCATTTCTTTCCATAAAATTAAATGACCTTCTTCAAGAAAGATTTAATGGTCAAGATGTGATTTGGTAAAAGCTTCCTCCAGGGTTTTTTCTTATTACAGAGATGATGCCAGGCTGCAGCTAAGAGAGACTCGCAGACAGTGGTGAGCCATTATCCCCAGTTGAGCTCTGTGTAATTGGTGCGAAGAGATTGCGGCTGACGAATCAGCCTGCTGCTGAACAGAGAGTGATTGTGTGCTGGCGGGCCCAGTGGCTGTACATGTGAGCTCGCAGTTGTTTACAAAAGGTATATGTGTGCATAGAATGCTCACGGAGATGGATAATGTCATTTTAAAGTTGTAAATAATAAAAAATAGTCTCGGGTAGACCTGATTTTACAATTGCCTGAGAATGTGGTACTTCATTTCAACACTATGCGATGGCTAGAAATTGATTTTTTTTTAAAATCCAATTAAGCCTCAAGGTTGGTTATCCATTTAAAAGGTCGGATGAGTTGAACAGTGACAGTACCTTCGGTTCATGCTAATAATTAGATTTACACAGAGCTCCAGCCCTCATCTCTGCCTCATGGAGGCTTATGTTTTCTGTCTGCACAGCTCCCAGCTGTCCAAGCCCCCAGCCAATAGTACAGACAAACCAGCAGAGCAGGGACCCAGACCTCCTGAGTCCCCAACTGGTAACTGACCCAAGCTTTCAGAATCCTCCCTAAAGATTGTGTGTGGGTCACAGCACCTGGATGCCCCCTCTTTTGTAGCCCTGGGAGTCCTGGGAGATGGGAAGTCGCATCTCATTTGAAGATTTGGTGCTGTCCAGTTTCATGTGCAGATTAATTCAATGCAACAAATAAATCCTGGTTTTAAAATGGCCCTTGTGGAGTGTGTACCTGTCACCCAGAGCGAAAGGCTTCAGAATGCCCTTTCAGAGTTCTCGTGGGTGATGTGGGAGGTGTCACTGTATCATGAAGATGTCGGGAAACCGTGAGACTGTGTGGAATGCTTTCTTCTGTGCGTGGGCTGGAGTGTCCACTCAAGCTTCCAGACTGCCGAGTTCTAGCATTCCACCCTGCACTGTAATGTGATGCATTTCAGTAAGCTCCACCCATAACCAAACCAGCCTGAAATGAGAGACTTCTAGAACTTTCCATCCATAACTATGAACTAGCCTGAAATAAGAGACCTTCCAAAACTTGCCGTTTTTAACTATGAACCATTCTGAAATGAGGGGCCTTCCAGAATGTCCACGCCATAGCTGTGAACCAGCCTTACATAAAGTCCCTTCCAGAATGTCCATTCTATAACTGAACCAGCCTTAAAGACCCTTCCAGAATGTCCATTCTGTAACTGAACCAGCCTTACATAAAGACCCTTCCAGAATGTCCATTCTATAACTGTGAACCAGCCTTACATAAAGACCCTTCCAGAATGTCCACTCTATAACTGAACCAACCTTACATAAAGGCCCTTCCAGAATGTCCATTCTATAACATATACATATACATAAATACACACACACATAAATAGCCTTACATAAAAATCTAGAATTTTCCATCCATAACTTTGAAACAGCTTAAAAATAAAGGACCTTCCAGATCCAGTGAGAAGAAAATATTGAATTTGCTTCCTATTGCTCACGGCTCCAGACAACAACAAAGAATTTCAGGTTAGCTCCTTGCCTCCCCCACCCTTTGCTCACACCACTCAATTGCCCAAATCCTCAGCAACAGATTTATGATTCTTTTTGAAAGGGCTGCATCGGAAAGCACAGATAGACGTATAATAAACACAAGGGTGTTTGTGAAGTAAATGTGACGCAGGTTGCAATGACTCATTTCAATACACTGGAGGAATCCGCCTTCTTACAGGATCCTGCCGGGGAAGGTTTTTCCTCAGGAAAAGATTTGATCAGAAGAAACATTCACCCCCATTTTGCTTTTCTCTAAGTCTCTCTGTTCACAGGTTGAGTTTGCTTAAGGGACTGTGGGACTGTGGTTGCTGTTAATCATCTCCTCTTCCTTCCTGCAACCTCCCCAGTCCCAAGGCTCTAGGTCTTCAATATGCCCTCGAAAACTTTTGCAACTACAGAAATAATTGTGCTGGTGTTCAGAGGTAAATAGGAATTGAGTTCCTGAGACATGAGGGTTATTGCTGCCTCGAGCTTGGAGCCTAATCAGGGACTAGCTCAGCCCCTCCTCTTCTCCAGAAGTCTCCAGACCTGGTGTCAGAGGACCAGGTTCAGCTTGTCAATCAATGGTCCCACTAGTCCGTCTACACACACGTTCTCTCTTGTGCTGCTGGTGGTGGAGAGTGAAGAGAGTCGAAGAGATGAGATTGCATGACCTGCCTTTCAAGCACGGCGCAAAGACTGTGTGGCACCTTTGTGTCAGATGCGTGGAGGTAGGAGCTATAAAGAAGAGGCAGGCGAGATAAACCAGAAACTAATGGAAACAGCTACCTGTGGGGGTACAGAGGTGATTTCTGGGGGATGAATAGAAGCAGGGACAGGAACAACCCCTTTCCAGCATTCCTTTTTACAGCTAGAATTTCTGAGCTGTATAAATGGTTCATGTATTCAGAAAATACAACAAGAAGCAAGAAGAGAAAACCTTCACCTGGACACAAACACAAACCTAAGTGCCTGTCACAGATAAACCACACAGAAATGAACCGACATGTTGGTGGGCATGCTGCAAGCATACAAAGAACAAAGAAATGGCAGGTGTGTGGTCAGGAATGGAGCCTGGTGCTGCTTGTGCTGGCTGGAGAGCAAATGATCATCCTTGGGAAGGTGGGTGGGTGGCAGGAAGAAGGCTGCAGAGGGCTCAGCATGGACGGCGTCTCCAAGTCCATGGTGTACAATGTTGGCTCATCTCAGCCCCCCCCCAAAAAGGACCAAAAGCCAGGACCCCATGGCAAGCAGTGATGGGGGATCCAGGGCACTCCTGCCTAACCAACCACTCCCAGTGCCCGCCAAAGGAGACACAGCGTCCTAGAGAAGTGGCTGGCTAGAATTTGGGCAAGAAGGAACAGAGTGAGCGAATCATTTTATAATCCCAGACCAAACAACAACAGCGAACACTTGTAAGAATGTGATAGTTACATGGACATATGAGCCAGCACTACAGGGCTGCTACTGATCACAGCAACTGTACTGAAGACAGGCAGGCAGGTACCTGTGAGTGTTCTTAAAGGCATGGATCAGGGTGCTGGCATCCTAGGGCCTCAGGCTTGGTTTAATTCCCTGCCTTGCTCCTTTTGGAGACAGAAATTCTGCATTTTCATTCTATATTGGATTTAAACGTTGTAGCCAGTCCCAGGGAGCGAGAAGGAGATCACTGCTCAGAAGTAGCTGGAAAGAACATCCTACAGGTTGAAGCCACAGGACCATTATTTGCACCTAGTGGAGGACAAGGGTTGGATCTTCTGACACTAAAGACACGGAGTTGGTATTCCCGGGACATCCCAGCAGCCCCAAAGTGTCCCTCCAGCCGTGGCAGGGGTCTCAGTTTCCCCACTAGGAAAAGAGAAAGGTTCTATCTAGTAGGGGAGATAGCCTCTGCCCCTCACAGCAGATGAAACAACCGTCTGTCCTGGTGCCCGGCTCAGAACACCGAATCAACAAAATAAGATCGCAGTTAGTTCCTTCTGTCTCTCCTGAGGAAACAAGAGCAACAGTGCAAGCCAGAGCCCTTTGCTGCTGTGCATATATTAAATGAGGGAAGTAGGGACTGGGAACGCGGCCCAGTTGGTAGAGTGCTTGCCTAGCATGCATGAAACCCTGAGCTTATTCCCAGCTGCTAGCCGCACACACCAGCAAGCCTAGACTTGAGGGGCAGAGGCAAGAGGATCTAAAGTTAAATATCAGCTTCAGGTACACGAGTTCAAGAGCATTGTAGGCTATATGAGTCCCTGTCTCAAAAAATTATTTTTTATAAAAACAAATGGCAGAAATGGTGGTTATGAATGGCAGAATTTGGTTTCTAAAGCAGGCATTGATTTTTAATTCTTTCATTTATAAAGGGGAACTATCTTCTTACTGTGAAGAGATCCCTCAGACCCCACTTAAACCAAATGTAAGCGGCACTTAGATCCTGTGCCGCCTCATGAGGGACAGTGCAAAGCATAATATAGATTGTTGCCAAACACTTTTAACCCAAATCAAATCGTGAGGAAGCAGACAAATGCAAACTTGGGGCTTTTACGTGACATGTCCGTGTTCTGAGAGGCAGAGGCGGGGATTATTCTGGATTCAGGGAGACTAGAGAACATGACAGCCAAATGGAACGCCTGATCCTCTCTTGGATTCTGGATTTTAAAGGCAGAAGCCACAGCGGATGTCTAAGGACAACGAGGACGACTCTCGGAGATGGTGTTAGAGGATAGTGTCGACTCCTAATGGGTCCACATGGGCCATTGCTGGGGTGATGTGGTCCAGCCAGTGTCCTTGTTCCCATGACACAGTCTGAGGTTCATAGGGATAAGTGTGCAATTTGATAGGAAACTATGTTCACAAACACACATGACTATGTATAGATTATAAACACGCGTGGCTTGCTGAAGGGTGCAAAGATGCTCTCATTGTCCTAGCTTTTCAGCTTTCCACACTTAGTGAAGGTTTCTGTTTTTGTTTCCACCT
This sequence comes from Alexandromys fortis, assembly GCF_014885135.2. Taxonomy (NCBI): domain Eukaryota; kingdom Metazoa; phylum Chordata; class Mammalia; order Rodentia; family Cricetidae; genus Alexandromys; species Alexandromys fortis. The sequence goes on from NW_026067960.1 coordinate 4,980,030, forward strand.
TTTCAATGTTCTAGAGAAATGTGGTTTCCACGGCAGTGAGCTCCTCTTTCTTCAGGGGACTCTGATGTGAGCAGAGGTGAAGCATCTCCTACCACCAGTTACAGCAAGCAGTGCAGAGAAGGCATTTCCTCATCTTAGGGAACTCGGGACGCGTTACAGAAAGGCGAGACAGATGTCACAGCCTGAGGCAGCGTTCAGGAAGGTCACGTAAGCATTCTGGTCTTCACTGGTCTGGGCTCACTTCTAAGTTGGTAGCCTGAGGAAAGTGTCATAGAAGGGATCACCAGATCAGACCTGGCTCCCACTTCCTTTGTGCTAACATTATAGATTATTGTCAACCAGTAATGAGCCTGATTTTATTTCCTGTGAGTCTTAATTGTGGTGCTTGCAGGTGGTGTACAAGGGCAAGTGTAAGCCTATGGCTAAGGGTGTGTCTTAGGCACGTGCTGGGTCCAGCCACGTGAGTTCAGATATCCCAAGTGGACTGTGTCCTTTACTGCCCCAGGGCACCCTATAAACAGTTACTTCCTGAAGCAGTATCTTCAACTCATTTGCCAGTAAACTTCAACTCATCCCTTAAGACCCAAGTGAAAGGTCTTTCCCAGCCCACAGGGTCTTTCTTGCCTCAGTCCTCTCCCAGCGACTGGGTGTCTGGATTTGGTGGCTGTGTGACTCCTCCATCCACACCTTTAAGTGTTTTCACTCACTAGTGCTCTCTTTGGACTGTCCAAAACTGATGTTTGCTGTTGAACTGAGGAGGCTGAGGCAGGAGGATTGCAAATTCAAGGCCAGCCCAGGCTAGAGATGAGCTTAAGACCAGTCAAGTGACATAGGACCCTGAAAATGGAAAGAAAAATGAAGAGATCAAGAGATGGGACTCAGTGGCAGAGAGCTGGCCCACTGTGATGAGGCCTTGGTTTCCAGCACCAAAGTAAATACGTGAATGCATACCCGACAGGCGAATGAGTGAAGATGCTAGAAACCACGAGGCTTGCCTCTCATGCCAGATCCACCAGCATGGGAAAACTTGTGGATCAGTGCGTCTAAATGACCTTAGGGGACACATAGGGGTTTTAGAACTGTGTCCCAGAATGCGACTTAATACCTCCTGAGAGCCGTTCTCTGCTTTCTTCCAGAAGTCTCTACTGTCCGGCTGTTTCTGAGCTGCCGCTGAATGCCCCATTGGGTGTGGAATTGGTTTCAAGTCATCAAAATTGTAAGTTGCAAAATCATAGTTGCAAGGTCTGGCCATTTGGCTTAAACTTTCATGTTTTAAAATAAAGAAAATTACGTAGAGGTTGAGTTTTTCCTTGATGGTGAGGTGTACCCTGAGCCGTGGATTAATACCTTCATAAAAATGCTCCTAAACAAAGCAGCCCCCCTGTTGTTTATGTTACTGCCTGTGACGTCTGCCGTGAGAGGGAGACTGTTTCCTGAGACTACCTGGATCTCATGCATATCATCCCGAAAGAATCGCTAGGCTCCCAAGTGGGATGCTCTCATTGGTTTGGATTTCTTCAATTTGGGGGGTGGCATAAAACTAGGAATCGGGAACCCTTGCTCATATGAAACATCTAGCATTCCCCTTGCTCTGCATGTAGTGAGTGCTCAATGAATGTTGGCTGAACAGAAGCATCCGTTCATCTTTGTGATCCACAGAAGTCATTTCCTCTATCCATAGATATGGGCAGGGAGGGGGGGCTGAAAGTGTTCCAGATGAGTGTGTGTGCGTGTGTTCCAGATGAGTGTGTGTGTGTGAGTGTTCCAGATGAGTGTGTGTGTGTGAAAGTGTTCCAGATAAGTGTGTGTGAAAGTGTTCCAGATGAGTGTGTGTGCGAGTGTTCCAGATGTGTGTGTGTGTGAGTGTTCCAGATAAGTGTGTGTTCCAGATAAGTGTGTGTGTGTGAAAGTGTTCCAGATAAGTGTGTGTGTGTGAAAGTGTTCCAGATAAGTGTGTGTGTGTGAGTGTTCCAGATGTGTGTGTGTGTGAGTGTTCCAGACGTGTGTGTGTGAGTGTTCCAGATAAGTGTGTGTGTTCCAGATAAGTGTGTGTGTGAAAGTGTTCCAGATAAGTGTGTGTGTGTGAAAGTGTTCCAGATGAGTGTGTGTGCGTGTGTTCCAGATGAGTGTGTGTGTGAGTGTTCCAGATGAGTGTGTGTGTGAGTGTTCCAGATGTGTGTGTGTGTGAGTGTTCCAGATGAGAGTGTGTGTGAAAGTGTTCCAGATGAGTGTGTGTGTGTGTGAAAGTGTTCCAGATAAGTGTGTGTGTGTGAAAGTGTTCCAGATGAGTGTGTGTGCGAGTGTTCCAGATGTGTGTGTGTGTGTGAGTGTTCCAGATGAGAGTGTGTGTGAAAGTGTTCCAGATGAGTGTGTGTGTTCCAGATAAGTGTGTGTGTGAAAGTGTTCCAGATAAGTGTGTGTGCGTGTGTTCCAGATGAGTGTGTGTGTGTGAGTGTTCCAGATAAGTGTGTGTTAGTGTTCCAGATAAGTGTGTGTGCGTGTGTTCCAGATGAGTGTGTGTGTG